>NC_084606.1:30736626-31041376 GCF_033807715.1 Cololabis saira
ATGATACAAAGAAAAAAAAGTTTTTATTTGAAGTGTCTTTTAAATATTAAAATTAAAAACATCCCTAATTTATGTCTTTACTCATTTAAAAATGATATTATTTAAATAATTTTAAATGTATTAGATATTTTTATATATTTCATTTTTAGTATTAATAATATGAATCTTATTTTGTTTTTATCATGTAAAAAAAACGTTATTATGGCAGAGGCATAAAGGTCTCAGGATTTTATATATCAAATATGATAAATCTGGCATTATAGGGATAAAACAGCATGTCTTACATACTGTATACTGTATGTCATGTCTGTATTTGTTCAGGTGACAGAATAGCAGGTGATCCCAGGTGGAAAATGTTTTATATTTAACTCCAAATTACTATACCCTTCATTGAAAAAGTAAACCTTTCAGTTAGATATGAGATTTGGTGTGAAACAAATTTTTTCAAGCACATAATTAAAGCAGAATTATCTGAATTCTTTTATTTAAAGAAAACAAACAGGTTGAATATTTAATAAAAATAGCAGTATAGAAATGTTCTGTCTTTTTTCTATATGAAACTTAGTATTTGGGAGATTATAAATGTGCTGGACCACTGTTATTAAGGAAGATTTAGATGGGAATGATGAAATGGCTGAGGAAATCTGATTTGTATTTAGAATATTTTTTTAGTAAAATGCACGCTTTTCTCCCGGTCTTTAAAAAAAAAAAAAAATCCCCCACACTGAGTAATTTATTTGTTATTTTCAAAACTTACATCAGTTCAGCTTTGTGAAGCTTGCTGACACCGGGGTGCAATAGCATCCTTTTGGGACATTGTCCTCTCGAGCATTACCTAATTTCTCAAACCAAATAAGTAATTAAGGCTCCGTGCCCTCGTCAGTCTATTGAGCAAATGAATGCGTGTAGTTTGGTGATGAGGACACTCTTGAGTTTTAAATCAGAACACTGGAATTACTTTGGCACTGGAATAATCCTACCATGAAAACATTTTACAAGCTGAATTCATTTATTATTTTAAATGTAATGCTGCATAATAAAGATACTAACCCAAGAGAACGCTGACCATGACAATTTCATATTTTTCTAGATGTGCAGGGAATTACTAAGTTATCTTTTTAAACTTTATATGTGTGCAAGATTGTGGGTAGTTGGGTCATTATCAACCTCCCGCAAAAGAAAAAAAAAAAGGACTCTTTGTATATAAGAAGTAAATACCTTGCTGACAATTCAGTGTGTGGCTCCAAATAAGAAATTAAGTCCTATCTTGGGGTCAGTAAATACTCACTTTTTGACAGCTTGGCAAAACTGGCACAGGTATAAGACCTGCCTAAGGGAGAATAGTGTGCCGATAGCTTAAGGTTCAGTACTGCAGTGGAAGCAATGCAGCGATACAAAGGAGATTCTCGCACTGCCACAGGCTGGTGATTATGATTATGCTGGTGGGAGCGGGGGTGGATTGAAACTCTTGGTTCTTCTGGCCAGCAGCACTGCATAGCTGAAGGACGTGGCTGTTTATAGGCTAAAAGGTGAAGGCCTAATGTGCCAACTTCCATCCGTGTAGATGATCTGTTGTCGCACAGGAAATGTGCTGACCAAGCCATTCAGGCAGGAAAGACTCTGACTGGATTATGTGAAAGGAAATCGGGAAAAAAGTTGGCTGTACTGGAGGTGATGTGAAGTGATAATGCTGAGACGTTAAGCTGATATGAAAAAAGAAAGTTTTGGGTATATTGCAGACTTTCTGAAACATATGCAGCAACAGGGCAATAAATCCAACCTTTGTGAAGGCTACAGTGTTTTGTTGCTCCTGAAATATTTTTAAAGGTTGCTATATTCAAAAGTCTGTTTGTTTTTCAGGAGTTGCATGGGCAAATAAAAGAAGAAGAATAAAGTCATATATTTCAATGACATCATTCACCTAAGTCTCCAAAATCCATTTGCATTTAGTAGAATTGTTTTTCCACAAAATTACCTTCATGGTGTCAGGATTTACTGCAAGAATGCATAGGATTAATAAAAGCCAAATTAGGTGTGCCTGATCAAACAGCCTTGTCTTATTATAAATGATGAAAATGGCACAAAACAAAAGAAAAATGTGTATGTGCAGATGGGAACAACATTTTCATCTTGCATAAAGAATTTGCATTGCACCATATTTTGTTTCTTTTGGCAAATGGCTTGGGGTGGAGTTTGTTAGCTGACAAGTGAGACCGGAATAAGATTTCTAACGTGTTTCAAACATGCTTTACTAAAGCTTACCAGTTGGTTTTTAATGTCTGAACCTACCATGAACGCAAATCTTACCAAATAGTGAGTCTCAGTGAAAGTAAACAGCAAGTGATGTTCACAACAAGTTAAACTTTAAGACAAATGACTGAGTCATCTTGCCGGAAAATTTTACTCACAGACTATAAAAAAAACAAATGGACAAACTATTCAAGATGGTGCTGACAGATTGCCGACAAGTCGGTGTAAAGTCCAACTTATTGACCCCTGGAGATGGCATATTGGCAGGAGCTGACTCCAGCCCACAGTGGTTAATCCAAAAATGGGTAGGTGGGTGAAACTAGCAAGATTTCCTTTCACCAGGGGCGGCAGTAGCTCAGGTGGTAGAGCGGGTCGTCCAATGATCGGAAGGTCGGCGGTTCGAATCCCGTTCTACCCCGTGTGAATGTGTTTGAATGTGTATGAATGTTGGTGGTGGTCGGAGGGGCCGTTAGGCGCGATATGGTCATGCTTCCGTCAGTCTGCCCCAGGGCAGCTGTGGCTACAAATGTAGCTTACCACCACCAGAGAGAATGTGTATGAATGAATAATGATTTCTGTAAAGCGCTCTAGGTGCCTAGAAGAGTGCTATATAAATCCCAGTCATCATTATTATTATTACTATTGTGCTAACCTATAGTTCTAACTAACATAACCTTACAGTCATTCTAGTTGAATCTGTCCATCCATCCTAATCTCAGTTGTTGCTACCAAAACATCTGAAAATGAATAGTGCTGGAGCTGAAACAAGGATGGGTAGCGCAATCAAGCTCCATGGTCACTCTCATCATCATCTCAGGATACTTGGGCTGCGTCCGAAATCCCATACTTTAATGAGTAGCAAAAACAAGTGAGATTTTTTAGTGCTTCCGAAACATTAGTAGGCTACGTACACAATAGTATGCGCTATCCATACTCATTTCAGAGAAATTTATTAGTGTGGATTGATGGACACTAGCTAAGCAGAATTTTCCCACAATGCAATGCAGTGGTGTTTGGTTGCTAAGTGCTGCGCAGATACGTATATGTCATAAGTATAATATTAAGTATAATAATATTAATATTATAATATTCATATATAACAATATTATATAGTGTCATCTTGTTTGTGCCAGGATAAACGGTAAAGAGCGGAGCGGTGCTGCTACTGCTGCTGTGACAGGAGTAGTTACCATGGTAACAACTCCCCCTCCCAACGGCAGGAAGTGTCGTGTGGCTCTGAGTAGTACGTCCGAATTAATGCATACTACTGATATTTGCTCAAAGGTTTGCCGAACTAAAGTATACTTTTTGAGTATATACTGTTTAGTATGGCATTTCGGACGCACCGCTGGTCTCCGACCCACAGTTGGGATCCACTGAAACCTGCAGTAAGGTTCAGTCAGCAGCAGGCCAGAAGCATCCTGGAATGGTCCTGGGGTGTAGCCTTCAACTGGGGTGAAGGCAGCATGCTTCTGGCTGCTGAGCTTAACTTAGCTTTGCACTGTGCTTTTCCAGGCTGTCCACAAAAGAACAATTTCCCCACGGGATCAATAAAGTATTCTGATACAGCCACAGTGGTATTAAAATAAGAATGATTGTGCTCTGTTGAGTCTTTATTAACAGCTTAAAAGTCAAGTTAATTGAAAGTGCTCAGTAATGACAGCTAACCATTTGATACTGTAGCCTAAAATGCAGCTGTCACTGAAAAAAAACAAAAAACAAAAAAAAACAACACATACTCGTAATCATGTTTAAATTTGTGACTTTAAATAAATTTACTTGATAAGGTCCAGACAATCTCATCTATTCGTCAGTTAAAATCTAGCTACCGGTATTCTATTATGCTCATCACACGTGGAACAAACTCCCAGAATGCATCAGGGCTGTTGAAACTTTAATTTGCTTTAAGTCAAGGCTGAAAACCTTTTTATTTACTGCTGCACTTCTTATACTGTATCTGTCTGTCTTTAACTCCGCTTTTAAACTCTTACATAGTAATACTTAAAAAAAAAAAACAACATGTTAAGCACTTTGAATTGTCTTGTACACTAGGGCGCCAAAAACGGGGGGTAAAGGATGACTGAGGGGGTCCCAGAGAGGCCCCTAATGATGATGAAATGATAATACAGAAAAAATAATGACACTAAGTTATTAAGTAACATATAATGACTAATGTTTTATTTTCAAATGTCCTGGTAACCATAACTTTATTTGTTTTGGGAACATCAACGCCGGCAGGGAGCCCCGTCTCCCCCCTCTATTTATGTAAATGGTTCAGTCCATCTAGATGATACAGGCGTTCAGCGGTTTGTTACAGACGACGCCACGGCGGGCAACGAGGCGGAGGCGTTACTATGCCGTGAAAATAAGGCAGTCAAAAAAGAAAAGAAATTAAGAGAGGCGAAGGAGTTGAAAGGGTCGACAGTATGTCACCCAGTTTTCACCTGAAAAAAAGGTGGGTTTTTTAGTTGTGGTGGAAAGTTACTTAATATTAACTTCGTCTTTCTCTGTCTGTGGTTACCTAGTGCACTTTTCTCACCATGTTAGCTCAAGAAAACTGTATTTTTACATTTTACTGTTATATTAGTTAAATAATGAATCCAGCCAAACATTTATCAAACTGTTATTATTCAATAATAGCTGACTTCCCCTCTGTCAAAAGGATTTTTGTGAGCAGCAGCAGCAGCTGTCTGTCAGCCCCACATGAGGAAGAGGTGAGAGCTGTGTGGTCAAGTCATAATCATGATCAGAATAATAATACACTTTACTACAGTCTCAAAACAATACAAAGGTGAATCTGTTATGGTAAAGATTAATTAAAATTAATGAAATTAAAGTAATTTTAAACAATTTTAATGGCTTATAAAGCATAAACCCTCTTAAAAATTTTAATATAAGACGTGCAGTAAGAACAGGGGAGAAAATCAGACTGGGGTGACTGCTCTCAGTCCAAAGGGGTGTCAAATGTGCGGCCCGTGGGCCCGAGAGAGATTTTTATGCGACCTGCGAGAAGTTTCCAACGCAAAAAAACGAAATGTTAATTTACTAAAAAGGAAGGCATAAATAATTGCCATGAATCGCATCATATCCGATAATATATTTCTTCTACAAATCCATCGTTATTCCACAAATAGAGCAGTTTTCGACATTTTTTTAGTTTTCTAGAATGCATTTGCCGATTTTATTTCTTTGTAGACGGTCGTTTATTTTTATTAACTGACTACTATTATATATTTTCGCAGGAAAAATATCACGGCTAAAAAAGATGATAGAATTATTCTATTCGGAGAATTTCAGTTTTGAATACGAGGATAGTGTCAAAGTAAAACGGTTAAAAGAGAAGTGCTGACTTTTTCGGCACACTGGCGTAAATATCCGCGCCAATCTTTAAAAATAAATACACTTAATTGTACTGGAAAAATCTCTAAATCACAAAGAAACACTCGGATGTAATAAGAAAGATTTTGCTTTTAATTAAATTTCCTATAAAAAAGCGAAATATAAAAAAAACCTACTTGTTTCTGTTTATCTTTGTAAAATGATATTAAAAGTATCTTACATAATTTGAAAAAAAAACGAGAAAATTCAAGAAAAGATCCTGAAGAAATATATTTTACATAATTAGAGTGTAAACAAAGTGCATATTTCCTTTAAAATTAACTAAACCGATATTGGATTAGATAACAATAGTAAAAAAAAAAATGTTTGCACCGTTTTTGTTATTTTGAGCGTGCGGCCCGCGAGAAAAAAATTGGTCAAATCCGACCCGCCAAGCAAAAGGAGTTTGACACCCCTGAATTAGAGCATACCTGTCAAGTTTCCCGTTTTGGCCGGGAAACAACCGGCCCCCCGTATCCGTATTTTCCAGTAAATTTCCCGTTTTATAATATAATCAATTTTAAACTGCAAACTGAATTGTCACTAACCTCGCGAGATCTGCCACCTGCTGTAGTCCGGGTGGCAGTTCTTGCGAGGTTAGTGGCGACAACGGGAACAAATCAGAGATAGATGGATGGATGTAACGAGAAAGAAGACATTTCTGCTAAAAAAGCGAAGACTTTGTGTAAATATCTCTAAAAAATGGGAAACCGAATTCACTTCCCTAAAGAGGAGCAGGATGGGGCAGAGTAACGCTGTCCAAAAGATTCTTAACTGCGATGTTAGTGTCTCTCACGGGGGAAGGACCGATGTCCGTCAGCGCCACCAGGGCGGCGCCAGAGAGCCACATGAGTGACAATGACAAGTTAAAAGAAAATGTAAATGTTTCACTTGAAGACAATCGATGCGTGTATTTAAACGGAAAATTATTTAAAATAAATAAATGTGCTTTAATTCACTTTTATGTTTTCATTGAGGTTCTATTATAGGAATTACATACATAGGAACGTCCACAGCATTTCAGTGTCAACAAAGGTAGAACTATCAGATTCTGAGTACATAATTGTAGTTTATAAGTGGTCGGCAGTAGATATTTTAGATTTCTCATAAATCTGTCTTAAAATGTAAGATACTGGACCTCTGTTGAGCTGGTGGAACAGCGGCGGAAAATCCAAAACTTGACAGGTATGAATTAGTGAAGTTTACATGTTGGTGACTCCAAATTACTGGTGCTATTACAAATAGTTATATTATAGGAAATACTATATAATGAATGCGTTTCCATCATATGACAGATTGATGCACATCCAGGTATTGCCGCATTGGAGGCGCACATATATGTAGAATAGCATCAAAAGGTTTCGCTGCTGTGTTGGGGGGGCCCTGTAAAGATTCTTTTCATGGGGCCCAAAATCCCTAGCAGCGTCTCTGCTTGTACATAAAATGTGCTTTACAAATAGATGCAGTTTGACGATACAGAGAACAAAGTGAGAGTAACCATTGAGACATATTTTGGGGACAAATAAAGATGATAGAATACAATAAGGTTTCAAATTCTCAATTGGACTGAGTAAGATAGTTTTCTTTTTTTCTTTTTTTAAATGTGCTACTGTGTTTTTTTTCTTCATAACCAGAAATTCTGCAAAAGCAAGCTCCAAAACATTTCAGCTCCTCTAATAAAGTTTATTTGGCCTTTGCGATCAATTTCGTTTAAATTTTCAGGTTGTTTGTCTAATGACAATCCAAAACGAATGCAATCTCAAGGCACTTTACAGAGAAAGTAAACACGCTAATTGTAGTCCATTTGGAATCCAAACCATTACAATTTAATGTAGTTCAACAGCAATTTAAGAAACAAAAAATAAAACAGCCCAGCAACATAATTCCTAAACATGCACTCAATGGAGGAAAAAATCTATTAATAAGAAGAAACCTTGAGCTCGTCTTGAGCTACATCATCGCTTACAATAACAGAAAAGACATGAAAACTTTGTTGGACTTGCCGTGTCAGAACTGGAGTACAGCTTCAGATAGAGCTATAAAAGTAGATGGAGATTGACAGAGGAAAAAAGACGAATCGAACAAAGGAGCAAGTGTACTATTAGACCCTTCAGAGGCCCACAGCGACCCCCCCTTATCAGCGATGTTTTCAGTCATTTTCTACTGTCCTCTGCTCTCACACTGTATGAAAAATATCAGTTTTCTCTTTCGTCTATCCTGGAGGCTCAAATAATGTACTTCGCCATCCTCGGTCCCCAAATGCCAGGCATGCATCAGCACTTATATTTTCTCAGTGGTTGGCTCTCTGTTTATATAGCACCACTCTCTATCCCTCTGTCCCATCCTTTTCTCTGGGATTTCTTTGAAACTAATGACACAGCAAAGCGCTGATGCCAGTGCCCGATGTCCGTTTTTTTGAAAAACTAATCCGAAAAAGTGGCAAAAAGAAACTATTGCATTATTCTCTTTGCTCCAAGTTGTTGCTTAAAATGATGATCTCAACAACTTCACACTGCCTGGCTTTTGTTCTCCAGAGGTCTGTGTTCATTGTGTTTTGCAATACAACACAATCATATCTCTTTATCTTTTATCTGCTGTTCAGATGCAGAATCGGAAATGAGTCCTTGAGCCAGTCCCTTTCTACGACTCTCACCCACTTGCATACCATATGTTGGAGAATAATCTTTTTTTTTTTTTCCTCTTTCAGATACTGACGTACACATTTTTGACACATGGCTTGAGTGTATTCTTGGAGATGTTGTTTACCCTTCATGCTTGAAATGATTTCAGAGTGGAGGTGGTACCAAGCTGTTCCTTTTTTGTGCGTTACATGTTTCAAAAGATGAGGCTTGAAAGCTGTGCAAGCAAATGCAGCACATACTCAATTATCCAAGAATTTGATGTAGCCGAGTGTTCGTGCGTGTACTCGGCCTTTATGTAACGACCAAGGCTGTTTCTCCCTTCTGCGATTCCATAACTATCCCCTTTATTGGATAGACAAAGCAAGCAATGACAGGAACACTGCAAGAAAAACCACTATGAAAGACGTAAACAGGGTTTTGTTCTTTCACAGCCTCTTGTACATGTTGAATTTAAAAGGATGGACTAGAGCAGCTTTGGCATGATTCGGTTCAGCTGGCACCTGCATGAATAAAACAGGGTGTTAGTGAGGAGGTTCTTGGTTGCACAGCCATCTCTTCAATATCGTGCTGTAGATTATTGAATGTCCTTCAGCACTCAAACTTTTTTTTAGCTAATTAGATCTCTTATTTTGGGATGTTTTGAAGTGAAGTAGTACAGACTTCCCTTTGACAGTAAATAAAACATCCACGAAGAAGCATTAAATAATGTAAACAAAGAGAGAAGATGGGACCTCTACAGGAAGAGGAAATGGAGCGTTAAAAGATGTGGTGCATTTGTCAGGGCTGCCCTTGGGCGAGAAAGTCTGCCCCAGTCCCAACCTGATTTACCTTGTTCACATGCTCTAAACTTAAAAGTAACAGGCCTCAAACACACAAAGGTTTAACAAAAAACAATCAAACAAACAATATAGACACACTTTGGGAACTGGTCTATTTCCCAACACCTAAAGGCCGAGACACCAACCCGATAATCAGTGGCAGTTGTTGACCCAAGTCGGGTTGGTGTGTCCTGTGCAGTTGTCTGCACATATTTACAAATTCCTTTAAGAGTGGAAAGAAAAAGAACTAAAAAAACGCAGCAAAGATAATTATAAGAGCCTGACAGATTGATTGGTTCACCTACTCCGAGCTACGTATTTCCTATAATCAAAATCAGCCGTGAATGGTCACATATCAGTCGACCTCTAAATCAGTGTTCAACATTCCAGGTCCTCCAGGACACTTTCCTCCATGTGATGAATCTCTTCTACTGGACACCTGATTAAAATGAATGGATCATAAGAAAAAATTACCTTGTGATGGTTTGCTACAAGGTTGTTTTATTCTGAAAAATATGCCTTTCCTCAAAAAGGTTAAAAAAAATCCCTAACAAACTGCTCTAGATAAGTCGGTACACCAAATAAAATCACACAGTTTGAAACAGAATGACGTTGAGTCAAAAGTCATGATTAAGTATAACTTCTTCAAGAGCCGTTGCATGTGTTTTTAATGATATTCTTTAGTTCATTCATTCATGCTTCAGCTTAACCCTGTAAGGCTGGAGGTTTTATATTTGATACGTGAATTTCTGAGACCGCTCTGCCACCCACATTATCAAAAAGTAAAAAAATGAATACAAAATACATAAATGTACCTAATGTATTCATAATGATAGGAAAAATAATTATTTAGACGTTGACAAAAACTAAATTGTAAGAATTTTTCTATTCAATTTATTTCTTTTTGGTGTTATTTCATGTCAGGCATTAAAGAGTTAGAAGAGCAGTTTCTAAGAGCAGTTTCCTAAATTTTGTTTTATGAAAGAGTTAAATATTTGATAAACAAATTTATGATGAACTTGATACACTTTACCTATCTACTAAGTGACTAAAGGACAGGGTGTGCAATTTTGGCACAACATAATATTTATTAAGGTTTAAAACAGCAAAACAACACTCAGAACCCCCCTGACCCCCCCACCCTCCCCAGCATTCATTAGCACAGGCACAAGCTGTACCCCTTCAATTATTAGCTGGAGCAATGTTTGTTTAGTTTTTCTTTAGTTTTTTATGCAGTGTACTCTTGAATCGGCCAGCTAGTGGAGGAAAGTGATAATAACAACATAATCACAAGGGACAAAAACTGTGCTGGGTAACAAATGGCAGAAAAAATTGGATCAGTAAAATGAGCTTTCTTACCTTTTCCAATTCATTCACATTGGATAAAAGAACGTTATTTAATATATTATGGATTTGAGTTTCTGCCCTTGGACACAATATGTGTTTATTTCAACTACAATAATTTTCATCTCTTTGACATGCAGTCAATATGTATGATTTTTTTTCTGCGTTATACTCTTGTACGACGTTGGTCTTTTTTGTCCTTCATCGTGCTCGTATACATCTTTTTATGAGTTATGAACAAGGAATTAAGAGTTAATATTGTGTTAGTGAAAATGCATTAATTTTTTTTTAAATCTGTGTCGTAATAGCTTGAGTATGTGCTTTTTAGTAGAATACATATAATTAACAAACGACATACTGCACAGGTGGCTCAGAGGCAAGATTCCCGTGACTGAACGGTACCTTCCTATGAGCTAATAAAGTAACCATAGTCAGTGGGAAGACTGTCACTTGTGGAGATTTAATAAAGGTCATTCTTGATGTAGATGCATAAAAATAGCACAGCAGGCCTATTTGTTTATTATCTGTGTAATAAGGGTTGAGTAGCCAGTAAAATATATAATAAATATTTTACAGCAAGCTTCAGTCTGCATGAAAAGTGATGGAGTTCCCCGTGCTTTTTAGTTTACTTTCATTGCTCTGTACAGTCTAAAAAAGGCCGATTAATAGATTTTTAGGACAGTGGTAAAAAGAAAAGAAAGATTTTGGTTTTGATGTCATAGTTTTATGTGGCAGATACGGTCTTTGACAAAGATGCTTATACCGTGGAGCCAAACAGTGTAACCTCCACATGCTGAGACATTGTTCTGTCCTGAGATTTGCTGAATGTAGGTGATAATAATTATTTGAACAGGTGCTGCACCGTAAGCCCCCAGGCCTGGGGAAGTGAGTGATTAGCGGCTCTCCCCCAAGATGCATTGCTCGTCTGTATTAAAACCAAACTCTGCCTTTTATTCCCTCCAGGGTTTATTAAGTGGGCCAGTTGCCATAGCGACGCTTTGGCAGGATATTGCCAGGATAAGCAGTAATGGGTCTCCTGGCGCAGTTCACCCTACTCTTGTGGAAGAACTTCACTCTCCGGAAAAGACAAAAGGTACACTTGTGGTCACCAGTCTCCCTTTTTGGAAATGAACATATATATTTATATATATCTGCCAAAACCGGTCAGCAAAGGAGGGAGATTGAGGACACGGTCCCAGGGTTGTGTTATCAAGGACAGCTAAGTTATTCATAGGAGGGAGAGGTAATAGGGGGGATTTATTACAAAAATTGTCTCCTATAGAAGTAAGCCGCCTTTAACTCTCCCTCTAGAGAACAAGAACAATCTTATCTTAATCCCAACCAATTCAAAGTGTCACCTTCAATTTTTGGTGATCTGTTTCTTGTGCGCTTTCATGTCACACTGTATTTTACCTCAAGCAGTGTCGGTCTTTAACTCACTGGAAATGGACAGACAGAAGAACAGCCACTACTTTGCAAAAATGTTACCAGATAATTCAAGTTTTTTTTTTTTTTTAAACCTTTCGCTGAAAACACCATTACACTTTAACTGCATAAGTGCTGCAAGTGAAATGACAAACTCTGCTGATGCAAATTTGATGTGTTCCTTGTATCTCCACAAGCAAAAACCCCAAAAAGCTGCTTTATATGTTTGATTTTAAAACATTAATTGCGCTCTTGTCTTTATATGCATGCAAACCTAACACAGAATCTTTAGAAAAGACGCAAGTCCCATGACACATAAACCAGGCCTGATCAACCAAAGTTATGCCGGTCTATTGAGACTAATGATTTCACCCACGCGTCTCAAGCTGTGGAAAGATTAAGTTACCTAAGAGCTGCACTTGGGTAACTTTATCTTTTCAAGGGTCCAAATGAGTAGGCAAGGCATCCAGTGAGCCTTATGAGTCATGTTTGAGACGGAAACTGCTGTTCCACAGGGCTGTAGCATGTTCCTCGCAGTGATGATGGGACTCACACCCACCCACTTATTTTCTTAGGGAGTTGAAGCGCAACAGTGTTTCTGTTGGCTGAGCAGAACAAAAGAAACTCCTGCATTAACAAAAATAATTGAGAGTTCACATTTTGTTGGGATAACCGATTCATTTGCAATTTTGCTACTTTGTACTTACGATAGTAGTTGTGAGCCAATTTATCAGCTAGCAGAAAAAGCAGGGTGCTATCCCTTTGTAAGGAAAATGATTGCTCTCCTGCAAGAATGCATATGCAAATGCTGGTGGTTTTGTGAATAGATGGTGAAATATTTTGCCAATATCAACGTGAAATATTGTGATTATACAAAACCACTGGCAGTTTGGAAGGACAATGGTGCATCTGAAGGGCTTGTGGAGGTTAATGACCAATTATATGAATGCTTCACCAAGCATTTTAAGATTTTATAACAGGCATGAAACAGATTTTATGGTCCAGTATTTCACATAATTTCATACGGATAGATGATCTGTTCATAGAGACTTTGGTGTCCGATGGTAAATGCCTGGAGAGCAAGACACTGAGAAAGTGATTTTCTTTTTTTTTTGGGGGGGGGGGGGGGGGGGGGGGGTACATTTTTATCATCAAAATTTACAATTGAACATCACTAATCTGCCTAACATCCCATTCCATCTGCCCTTGAGTCGTCAAGACAGGAACAGATGTCATCGCCTATGATTTGGGTGAAGGTGTGTCATCAGATACCATGTCTGAACATGTAATGTGCCAGATTAGGAGAGATCGCCCGGCTGCTGATTCCTCTAAGCAGGTCACTCCACCAGAGATGTTCAGGGAGATGAGTGTGCGGGCAGAGCAGGTCAGCCGAGGCGAGCAGCAAGAGCTCGGAGAATGAATGTGGCGCTGGGATTGAAGGTGGCGTGGCGAGATGCGGGGCCGTGTAAAGCCTCAGATGGAGAAGAGTGAAGGAAGAATGAGCTGCTGTACTGTTTCAGTGTTATTTGATTCTGCTGAAAACTGCTGCCACGGTGCGGTGCATGCTAAATTAGCTGAAACATAAGAAAATGCTATATCACAATATATTTTAAAAGCCATGTATAGCATTTATATTAAAGGGAGGTTTGACAATGACAACTCAAAGGGTGTCACAACATACTGAAAATTATGCTAACTGCTATATTATGAAAAAATAAATCATGACAATAAAACGTCCACATGCACATGCACTGACAGCACATTGCACATTCAAACGCTATTACGATAATGCTGTTGTCATTATCTTTTTTGCCTACAATAATCATGCAGTAAAAATCTGATACTGACATTGCAATATATATATATATATATATATATATATATATATATATATATATGCGTGTTTATGACACAAACAGGTGCTATACATATCTGTCATACATATATTTGAAGATTATCACAGACTGTTGTGTTTTCTTTATGTAAAACATTAAAACTCACATTCATACAATATTCCTTTTATTTTGAAACATTAAACTACATCAAAAAACCTGTAAACAGTGAAATAGTTTTTATTTTGATTTACAGCCTCCAATTAAATGTCTGTTCTGCAATATGTGCACATGAGTTAATACCTAATGTGCATATCCTAATGTGCAATATGAAAATATTTGTAAAAATCCCCACTGCAGATTCGTTTAGCTATAAATATGAATATGGAAAAGAAATGGGGAAAACACTCCTTCCATTCTGCATAGAACAAGTTGAGGTGGAAAAGGTAAACAGTTTTCTGTGACTTTCTGTGGGATCTAATCAATTCTATTTCTCAAGAAAATGAAGCCAAGTTGCAGGTAACTAAAAGAGATGAGCAGCGATGGACAGCTCCAACTATCACGTGATGTCAGTCAGCCAAGAGAAGAAACTACCAGAAAAATGATTATAAACAGTGAAAAAAAAGTTGTTTCCCACAAAGTCAAAAGACAAAGTCCACTTAGGTCACAAGCAGGATGAAGTGCTTACCACACCCTGCTGCTGTTTGTTCAGTAATGCACACTATCTCCACACACACTGATATCAGAAGGGTCGCTATCACAGGGCTGTAAGAAGCCACAACTACTACCGTTTTCCCTTATAACAAATAATTTATGTCGTTGACTACCTATTGTTGTTATAAATATGAGTACAATTAGGCTGTACTTTGATTGTCGCATCTGTATCCCCATCCTGCTAAATACTTTTAGTGATTTTGTCTTAGACAGAACATGTGCTGTGTCTGGTGCAAGGAGGAAGTAAAGTTTTGTTTTTCAATGTTTTTTTTTACCCCATTCAGCTGTTCCCTGGGGCTAAAACAGAATTCTGACACGTCGCCACTGCCTGCACAAAGGCAAGAAGTGGTTGTGTTAACGCAGGGAAGTGTTTGACACTCTTCATCCAACAGAGGATTGAGTGTGGCGAGGAGACGATAAGGAGTGTGTGATAGCCTATGTTTAGGGACCACTCTTTCAATCTTGTGCTTCAATTTATGGCAAGAGTAAAATCAAAATACATGGAAAATGGTATTTTTTATCTACATTGTAAAAACACTGACAGGGAAATGTACCGCTGCTCGTAAGCAGGAGATTAGTCAGTGATTAAAGCTGAAATATTGCGTGCAATAATGGGACTATGATAGGAGTGTGTGGTTTAAAGCTAAATTTCAAGTAATTTGAGTTTGACCCTATTTAGAAATATAGTTGAACATTGACTGATTCTGTACAGTGGGAATAAATGCATCTTGCAACTCTTTTAAAGCATTTACAGATGTAAAGCATTCAAAATAACAGTGTTAAAGTAACATGCTGGTGTTTAAGGAAGGGCTATGTGTTTAGTTATTTCTCGGCATCTGCCCGTTCATAATCTAGATAAGACGAGCAATCTGGCTGCTGTTCTTATCTTTAACTACCAGATGAGACAATGACACGAGTTCAGCAAGTGAGAAAGACAATTTCAAACTATCCTGCACTATCCTGTGTTGCTCATGCTGTCTTGGCTTTTTTTTTTTTTAAGAAAAAAAAAACACATTTTCAAAAGCCCGGTGTGTGTTTGTTTAGCTCTGCTTTGACTGTATGACTGATTTAGACTGCAGTGTTGATTTCAAGCAAATTATTTTAGCCACAATATTTTCCAAAGATGTATTTCATAAGTAAATTATTCAAATGATTCGCTGTTGTCTTTTGTGCAGGTGCGGCTGGTTGTGGAGGTGCTGTGGCCTCTGTTTCTCTTCTTTATACTGGTGTGGGTGAGGTCCACCAATAAACCAACATACAAAGGCCAATGTAAGCACAAGCCAAGTTTCATCCATCCATAATGTACTTAAACCATATATTTAAATACAAAGCAATCTGATTGCACTGTAATGTCACTTCTGCTGGGTATGAGAATAAGAAATCCTCTCTTTCTTTGTTTTCTTTTTTTCCCCCCTAAGGTCACTACCCAAATAAAGCCTTGCCATCTGCTGGCGTGCTGCCCTGGCTCCAAGGTATGATGTGTAACATCGACAACCCTTGTTTGAACTATCCAACTCCAGGGGAGACGCCGGGCCAAGTCAATAACTTCAACAACTCCATGTATGCACTGGCATGTTCGCTTTTCTGTCGTCTACGGCAAAATACACTGAGATGACCCACAGATGTTTTCAGAATGGCTCAGAATTGATTTCAGGACATTTAAAGAGCTGTGATCTTTTCTGTCTCCCTAATGAACCAGACTTGCTGGGATATTAGTGGAGCTGCAGACCACCCTGGTGAACAGATCTATTCTCAGTAGAGCACAGTCGCTAGCAGATGACGTGGACCAGTGGACTTCAGTGCTGTCAGGGACAAACCCTGGTTTTAATAATTTAAATGGTAAGGGCGGTGGTAAGTTGATTTGTTGAAAATCTTGAGGTGCAGCGTTTACAGCAATGAAACTATAAATTGATGTAATATTGAAGTTGCTACACAGAAATTGGAGAAGATCAAAAATCATTGTGGAAATCTGCAGAGAAGATCTCCAATAAACATTTTATAGCCACAGTGTTTCAAAAGAATAATTGTTTGGCAAATGTTTAAGCAAAATACCAGTGTGCTCTGCATTTTTACACTCCATCAAGGAAAGTATCTCCTTAATGCGGTTGACAAGTTAGAGGATTTGTTATTCCCCTTTATATCCCTCAAAAACAATGGCGTGTGATTATTTATGATGCAATTTGCTGTGCAGACTGACAGATCGTTTGTCTTGATAAGTTGCTGCTTTGCATTAGGCTCATTTAGCCTGATGATATTCAGATTTTCATGCAGCACCTAATTTGCAAAAAGGCAAAGGAAGACGGGGGGGGGGGGCTGCTGTTCAGTAAGCAGCTTGTGGGCCATTTGCATTTCGGGGTCGCTGGCTCGTAATATACAAGATTAAATCCATCAAAGATCTAAGTCTGGACATAATTAATGAGACTTGCTGTCTGTGGTGAGAGCACAAAAGGTCATCAACAAGAATAGGGAGTGGAGTGCCATCAAAAGACGGAGATGGCAGAGGTGATTGTGTTGTCCTTTTTTGTTTTTACCACGGGTTGATTAAAACGACTTAGGTGGTCACTTCAATCAGAAAGGAGACCTTGTTCGGGAGGAGTGCAGAGCATGTTCAACTTCCCCGTCATCTAACCCTGCCAATTTCCTCCTGAAGCACCCGTAGCCATGAGTAGCATGATAATACGCCATCAATAGGAGTCACAAGGGGTTGTATAGGGTGAGAGTCATTTTTCATTACAGTGTAATTGATTCCAGTGATTTTCACAAAACATCGACCAGAACCGATCTTATAGAACAACATTAGTCCCACTCCCCCAATCTAGCTAATTGAGGGAGTTACTCATATTACGACTAACGTGATAATTTAATTCTGTTATGTTACCCCTCTATCATCTCAGCAGCAGCAAGTTGTAGTTCCAGGAAGCAGAAAACAAACAGTCGATGAATAAATATAGCACAGGAACAGGATTGAGCTCACCGGAGATCCCTGCTGAGCTGAGCCGCTGTTTCCATCAGTGATGAGGAGGAACAGGGACATTTTTTGGGAAAGTTGCTTTTATTTATTTATTTATTCCAAAGCAACAGATATCTGTTGCCAGCTAATTAGCAGCAAATGGCTGCTTAACAGTCTGGTACATGTTAAACGACTAAAAACCAGTCCCACCAACACACTGAACCAGCTCAAATGTTAAACTCCCACTGGCTCCAGTCATGGATTTAATTGCAGCTGTAATCAAGAAAGCATCATCCGTCTGCTCTCCCTCTTCCTGCTCTGCCCAGCCCCCCATGAGCCAGGTCCTGCTCAAGGTTTCTTCCCTCCTAAAGGGAGTTTTTACCTGCCATTGTTTATGTAACAATTGCTCGGGGGTAATGTTCTGGGTCTCTGGAAAGCGCTGAGAGACAACTTGTGTTGTAATAGATGTTATATAAATAAAATTGAATTGAATTGAATTTAAGGGGGGAGATGGGACAGGAAAAAGAGACAAAAAAAAGTATCTTCCATCAAGCAGTACTGAATGGTTTGGTACTGTACAGCACTTTTTTGTGAGCACAGCGTACCATCCAGGTTTAAGTATGATACACTTCTTGAGTGCTAGAAAGATAGTGAATAGACTGGTCAACAAAGAACCTTTTCTTCCATGTTACATGGACATAAATACAAGCTGTATCATTTTGAAAGAATGAGATACGCTGGATTCCCTCCACTGTTGTCCTTTCTTAAAGCAGCACAAACAGTCTCCTATCGATGAGTAAGAGACCAACTAAAAGTCCTTGTCTCACTTTCTCTCTGTGCCAATGATTCATTTACCTCTGTAACCTAAATTTATTGTTACTGATGTGCGTCATAAGTGAGTGATACAAGTTTATCACAACGGAGAATCAGAACAGGGCTCAAAATTTACTTTAGCTGGCTTTCGCTGATGGCAGGGACATAAAAGTGAACAAATATAAAAGAGAAAACATGAATTAAAGCATTGTGTGCTTCTTTAACTGAGTTGTGTTCCTTCCCCTATGACTTTAATTGACTGTTGACTGGTATGATCCGGCACTGTTGCATGGCAGAGGTCTTTACAGACATCTAACTAACACACCTGGCACTGGAAAAGCAAGTTAGGTCAGGGTTTAACATTAAAAACTGTACCATACGGACCTGAACTGAGCTGTGCTGTCCAGTGGAAACGTTGCTGCAGATACAAGGGAAATTAGATTAAAGCAATTTTTCCAAAAATCTTTAATTTGTCCATTAATATAAATGCAATATATTAAGAACCAACTGCAGACTTTTTGATTTTTTCCTTAATAATATGTCGTAGGCTAGAATTGTAGATGCACCGCTTACAAATTTAAATTTGCTTTGCAGATACACCAATCACCATCTCCTTAGATGTGGGTCTGATCTATCAAGCTTAAGATGTCATGCTGTTGTACTAAAGTAATTTAAAATGTTCGCCATATGCTCCGACTTCATCAGATTGTATAAGCAAGACACATAAAAGAACCAAATCAGATTCTGCACGCTTATAATTCCCTTGGCATTTAAATTTGGCCGTCAGTTTAAGCGTTTTAACATGGTGCAGAACAATTTACTCTCAAGCAGCATTGCAGCAGTTTTATTTTTAAGCAGACTTGAGCTTTAACCTTGTCCTACAAGAACAGAATAAATCACCTTCCACAATGGAAAGGTTCCTGGCCTTTTATTCTGGCTCGCCTCCATATTTGGCAGGTGTCTATTAGAGTAGGTGATACGTGAATTGGACACATTTCCACATGCATTCTTAGTTGTACACAGTGCTGTGGAAACCAAACACAGGAAGACAGACAAAAGGCTACAAGGCAGGCTGCAGAATATCTGGAGTGTTGAGGGTAAGGGAACATAATTCATGGCCAAAACTAGAAAAATAAGAGTTGGGTAGCCTCTGTGTCGTCCATATCAGTATGCAAATGCTGAAGATTATATTGAAGGAAGATTGAAAAAGTTATATCTCCATTTTTTTTGTTTTAGGTCAACCAGTCATCCTAAGGAATATCCTCAGAGAAAATGAAAAGTTCTCTGCATACTTGACAGAGGATTTATCTGTTCCACCAACAGTCGTCAAAAGCCTAATGAATGCCGAGGTCCAGTTCAGTCCAGTAAGTACTCCAGACTGTTCTCTTTACACTGTGAAAACTGAAAAATCTCTGCGTCCAGAAGGACTTCCAGCCATTTAAATGCAGGATTTAAATGTTATTGGGATGTTTAAAAGACTAAATTTCTCCAAAATTAAAAAAAAAAGAAGACCAAATCTGTCAACAGTGCTGTGCTCTAACATTTAAAACTGAAATGCCCTGGCTCAGAGCAGCCTTCGGGACTCCTCGTCTTGACTTTACTCATCAAAGCGCTGACAAAAAGTAATTTGAAACAGCCAACAGTAGGTAATTTGGTATGAAATGGATGCCAATAAGAATAATGAGTGTATTTTCTGTAAATGCTCTCCAGCTGATTGTGTTGTACGCATCAGGTATTATCAGATAAGCTTGCAGGAAGGTAATTATGTCTCCGTGACAAGGATGCGTAAATATGTTTTACAATGACTCAAAAGACTCCCATGGTGGCTGCAGAGACTGGTCCAGACAGCAGTACTGTCACTTACATGCTGATCTCACACAGCCAGACCTTTGAATACCGTCAGCACTGGAGAATCATACTGTATATCCTAATATAAGTGAAGCCGGAAATAAATTGTGTTTTTAAACAAATGAAGATGTCTTAAAAGATTATTAGCCAGAATGCAGAGAAAATGGCCCTGCAGAAACATATAAGAAATGTTATTTCTTTTTAAAACAAAAAAAAATTGCTTTTGGGAAGAATTTGAGCTAAAGCTTTCTTGAGTCTTTGTAACACTTTCGACCCAATTAGCAAGAGATTCAGATGCAACCCTTAAATCCGAAACCCCCCACAAATGGACAATATTGAGCATACTTTTTTTTTATCTCAACTTCTTTTAATTTGTTATCTTACATCTATTTTGATTTCACACCTGTTTCACATTCAAATCATAAGTTGGAACAGGGCAAATTTAATGCTTGAAAGAAGATGATAGCAAAATAATGATGCTATTTCTAAACAGCTGATAATAATGTTGATTTAGAATAAAAGCAATATCCATGAAAAGCTAAGGGGGAACAAAAATATGGGCAGAGGAACAGTGCTGTGATGGTCACACATAAGGTTCCTCAAAGCAAATGGGAGATTTGCTAATTTAGTTATAATCTATAATATATTTAAAAATTCAAGGACATTTGAATAGTTTCAGTGTGTAAAACTTAAGGGCACAAACGTAAGACAGGACATCTGTGTCAACTAGGTCTACACAATATACCAAAAATGTATTGTTATCGCAATATCCACATGTGCAATATCATCACAAGATTAGAGTTGGCTGTCATGGATTAACACTTTAAAGGTCAATAATATATTTGGCCAATCTGATTGAAACTCACTACCTGAGATGCAATTTAGATGCTAAATTACACAGCGAGTGTTGTGACAGCAGAAAGAAAAGAGGGAACTTAGGAAACTCTATGCAAATCAGATCTTATGTTGTAATATGTATTATACATTCATAACACAACCTGGGACTAACACAACCTGTGCCTTGAAGACACATTTTATGGATAAAAAAGTAAAAAACCACATTCTTCCTACACATATATTAATAGGCATCGTTGCTCGGAAAGGAGAGTTTGAGCGTCAATACTGTCTTTTATAAAGTAAAAAAAAAAAATTGCCACATTCTTTGGAGCCCAGATGTTTTGTCAATACAGAATTCAAAATCCATATATTTGGCAAATGTCGTCACAAATACCATCTTTAGAATAGTCACGATTGTATAAAAATCTGGAGTCTGTGTATCTGTCATTAAATTTGTTTGAGGAAATCTTCAGTATGTCAGTCTTTATCAACATATCTGGCAATCTAAAAGTGCATGTAGTTTTTTTTGCTTCCCAACTTTTACCTGAGTTGGCATTTATTTTACAGGTGATGGGCATCCAGAGTCCAGGCAATCTGAGGAGCACACTGTGCGAGGGGACAGAACTGGATGAGTATATCCAATTTAGCAGCCAGGCTGAGAGAGCAGCTTTTCAAAATGTCAGCTGTTCCCTCACTCCACAGCAGCTGATTAACACCCAGCAAGTCCTTCTGCAAAACCTGGATGCAAGAAAAGTGTTTTCTGAGGTGAGCTGCCGCCGTTTTCCCACACAGTCAACAGATATCCAAACTTGTCTAATTTGATTCTGATAAAAGTTTAGGCAACTTTGCATGGGAACTTTGACACACTTAGAAGAATTTTGAGAACTCTTGGAAGGATAACACTTTCGGTAAGTGCGTTCTCACTGATTGGTCTGATGGGAGGAAATTATAGTTATTATGAAATCTACATCGAAAAAGCCCCAATTACTATTATGAACGGTCACCTACATATTAAAATCTTACTAATTAGACTTTAAACATTACTGAATGTAGATTTTTTTTTTAATGTCTACTATTTCTGATAAAGCTGAGTTATAAATGGAGACAATAAATTTAAATCCATTACAACCAGTTGCAGAGTTGGCAAACTTATTTGTTTCAACCCTGATTTTTCCAGACACGCCAACAATTGTTCTTATAAAACTTAAACTTTTAGGATCAAGTGAATCATTTTCAAGAAAAGCAGAAAGTTCAACCCATGGGTTACCTCTCTAAGAGATCATTCATCCATCCATCCATTTTCCACTGCTTATCCGTTCCCGGGTCGTGGGGGCAGCAGTCTCAGCAGAGATGCCCAGACTTCCTTCACCCCAGACACTTCCTCCAGCTCTTCCGAGGGGAGTCTGAGACATTCCCAGGCCAGCCGAGAGACATAGTCTCTCCAGCGTGTCCTGGGTCTTCCCCGGGGTCTCCTCCCGGTGGGACATGCCTGGAACACCTCCCTAGGGAGGCGTCCAGGAGGATCCGATACAGATGCCCAAGCCACCTCAGCTGACTCCGGCTCGACTCCGAGCTCCTCCCGGGTGACCGAACTCCTTACCCTATCTCTAAGGGAGCGTCCAGCCACCCTGCAGAGGAACCTCATCTCGGCCGCTTGTATCCGCGATCTCGTCCTTTCGGTCACTACCCAAAGTTCATGACCATAGGTCAGGGTAGGTGCGTAGATTGACCGGGAAATCGAGAGCTTCGCCTTTCGACTCAGCTCCCTCTTCACCACGACGGTCCGGTACATCGACCGCATAACTGCGGACGCTGCACCGATCCGTCTGTCAATCTCCCACTCTATCGTTCCCTCACTCGTGAACAAGATCCCGAGATACTTGAACTCCTCCACCTAAGACAGGACTTCTCCACCCACCCGGAGAAGGCACGCCACCTGTTCCCGGTGGAGAACCATGGCCTCGGTTTTGGAGGTGCTGATTCTCATCCCTGCCGCGTCGCACTCGGCCTCAAACCGCCCCAGCACATGCTGAAGGTCCCGGTCCGATGAAGCCAACAGGACAACGTCATCTGCAAAAAGCAGAGACGAAATCCTGAGGTTCCCAAACCGGATCCCCTCCGGCCCCTGGCTGCGCCTAGAAATCCTGTCCATAAAACTTATGAACATGATTGGTGACAAAGGGCAGCCCTGCCGGAGTCCAACATGCACCGGGAACAAGTCTGACTCCTGCTCCGATCATACAGACACCGGACAGCCCTTAGTAGAGGGCCCCGGACTCCATACTCACTCAGCACCCCCCACAGAATGACACGAGGGACACGGTCAAATGCCTTCTCCAGATCCACAAAGCACATGTAGACTGGTTGGGCAAATTCCCATGAACCCTCGAGCACCCTGCGGAGGGTGTAGAGCTGGTCCAGTGTTCCACGACCGGGACGAAAACCGCATTGTTCCTCCTGAATCCGAGGTTCAACTATCGGCCGTAATCTCCTCTCCAGTAACCTGGCGAAGACTTTCCCGGGGAGGCTGAGAAGTTTATCCCCCTATAGTTGGAACACACTCTCCGGTCCCCCTTTTCATTCATCCTTAGTTCAATCAACATTATGAACTCCTAGTGACTGACATAGACTGTATGTATCATTTAAGTATAATAAGACATTTTCTGCTCTGTTTGTTTATCTGTCTGATTGTTGTCTCTGCTTTTGGCAAGATAAGAACAATTTTCCATCAGGTTGGACAATAAAGATTCAAATTCAACATGACCTCCATACTGAAGATGGGATTCAGGATTTAGAAAAGTAATTTAAGGTTGAATTGGTTTTCAGTCGAGTCTGACTGATGTACATTGCCATAGTTACTCAAACTAAAGTTTTTGAGATCAAAATATATTGAAGTTTTCCTCCTGCATCATTTAAAAATGCAATCAGACAATGTGATTTTCTGGATTTTTTTTTTTTCATTTTGTTTTTCATAGTTGAGATTTACCTGTGATGAAAATTACAGATATATCTCATCTTTTTAAGTGGGATAATTTGCACAATTGGTGGCTGACTAAATACCTTTTTGCCCCACTGTGTGTATGTGTGTATATATATATACCGGTGTGTATATATATATATATATATATATATGCTTGTCCTAACCATACAAGAATCCCACACAACTGGTCCAAACAGGCTTTCAGGAGATGACACAATCCAGACCTGTAGCCTTTCTTAATATTCGAGGAATCATTGCAATTCTCTGCTACCTTATCTTCCTGCCTATAGCTACAACTCCAGATATATTTTTAGTATGATCATATTTGGTTGCAGTTTTCTTTTTCTTTTCATAAATTCATAGGTCTGGCTGCATGTTTAGAAAGCAAGTCACAAGATTTGAACCGAGTTACAAAGTTGATAACCAGCTTATCATTTATGACACTGTCACTTTATCAATGCTGGCCATCAAGTCTTCATTTTGCTGCTTAAATTATAATTTATTATATCTACACTCCATATTGATGCTTAGGTTGTTGCACTCTTTTACATTTTATTACTTCTACTTTTATTTATTTTTTCTTATTTATATTATTTTATTACCGGTACTTGTTAAAACGTTTTCTTGTCCGGGACCGTACGTAAGCAATTTCGTACCAACTCATGCAAATGTGGTGCGAATGACAATAACATTTCCTTGAATCCTGGAGCGTCACCTCGATTGTTTTTGATAGCAACTAAAAATAATAGCATGTTAGCTTATAGCCAATAAACTAAGGTACACGGCTAACTTTCATCCCTTAACTGTATGGTTTGGTCATACGCCCCAGTCTCAATTCAAAACATATAGGAACATATTTTCTTGGTAGGTCACAATAAGACAATAATGTTTCAGTTTGCTTACTGATTTTTTTTTCTTTCTTTCTTTTTTTAAATTTGTAAACCTTGGTTATGAATTGAATAGAATAGAATATTTTGGAGTCATATTACAATTCTTGAGGTTTTATTGTGAAACAGCAATATTTCTTATAATGGATCAAAGCAGCTATTACATGTTCTGGTGTGAGACTGATGGGTCACAAAAAGTTGATTGCGATATCTTCAATTTAACACTGACAAATACATGTATATAAATACTATTGTAGTGAGGTAGTTTTCTGTGTAGCCAAACCTCCTCCTGTCTTCTTTTGTGTCAGAGATACTCAAAAAATTACATGCAAATACTATAGTCAAATATAAATGGCCAAATAAAGTAATTTCTAACATAAAAAAATGTTTTCAAATATATGGTGTGAGAAAAACAGTTTATAAATATAGTGAGCACACAGTCTGCTTCAACAATAATTCCTGCCTGATTTAAAATAAATTGAATATCAAGATAATTATATTTTGTATCAGCCAATTTGGTAACTAATTTAAAAGTAAAATGTAATGCTTGTCTGGCTCTCTGAGTTAGAGGAATGAAGGAAAGTTGAATTTCATTAATGAGTACTACCAGCAACACCTCAGCGCTAATTTTGTGTTACGACTGCAACATCATGTTGATGTATTTTTCTTTCTTTTACAGTGAAATATAATTTTAAGCCACACTCAGTCTAAGCTGTCAAGACTGTAATTATCAAGTCCATCCTTTCTTACGATTTTACTAGAATGTGAACACAGTGCACTCAGGTGGGGATTATTTATCTGAACCAATGTTTTTTTTTAAACTCTTTTTAGTCTGTCCGTCCCCTTTGGGATGATGAAAGCCTGCACTTTTCTTTGACTTTATCTCTGAGAGAAAATATATGGGACAGCAAATCCAATAAATAAGTGATAAGGAAGGAAGTTCGTAGGGGAGGGCTTTTGAGCAATTTAAACCCACAGGCCATTTCAAACATGGAAAATAAAATAAGAGACTCTCTGAGAAAATGTGGTGGAAAAGCCCTTCAGTGCCTCAAGCAGATAGATGGAAAATAACTTCAAGTCTTCACTGTTAAGCCTTGCAGAATCATTGCTGAATGGTTGTGTTAACAACAACAACAACAACAGCACTGAGAAAAGGAGAGAAGCCAGCGTCAATGACTGAAGTCTGCACAACTGAACACCTAGGGGAGGTTTTAAACTGACTCGTTGGATGCTGCTCTACAACACTGTCATCAAGAGCAGAATGGGAAAATGTCCTTTGGAGGAACAATGTTCCATCTCTTTTTCTTGTCGAGTCGATGTGAAATAAAGCCATCATGGCAGCATATAATGTCCCAACACTTTTCAAGAACACTTGCTGGTTTTAACTGGAATTTGTGATACACTTGTATGTTCTAATCTATCAAATCTCTCTTTCTCTCAAAGCACCATTTCTATCCTTATTCTATGTTGCCTTTTTTGTTTCTAATTTTCACATTTTCTTATTAATAGTTCCTATGTTTTGTGTTGCTCTTTCCTGTAAACCAACCGACCGCTTCAGCTACCTGCAGCTCTGGACTTGAATGCAACCGACACATTGGCCCTGATAAGGAAAACCTCTCTAGATGCATTACCAATTATTGAAGAGGTCAGTATTAAAATAATGTATGCTAAATTCATACCCTAAAATAATTGGGCTACTTTATAAGAAATATATTTTAAAGAGCCACCCCCACCCAGTTTTTCTTCTTACTTCTCTTTATCCAGATGAACAGGTTGCAGAACTCCGTGGTCTTCAAGGCTGCTGGTTCCTTGGATTTCCAAGAGGATATGTTTGGAAGTGTCAACATGCTGCTGTGCGGAAAGCAGGCGAGCTTCAATTCCACCAATATGACCCTCAGTTTACCTTCACCTAGACAGATGGCAAACAACGAGTCAATTTCCATTATGGGCAACAGTTCCGGTAAGAGCCGCGTAGAACTCCTCCAGAAGAGAAAACAAAAGCTGTCACACAGGACATGTGTCTCAATCGTTTATTGATATTTCAGTTTCTCTGCACTATACATATTCATGGTGGCCAGGAAATTGAGGAAAAATCAGAAAGCAGTGGTGTATGATGTGTATTGTTCTGCATTGAAGCAGTGGGGTGCTGCTGGGAATTAAGCCCAATTAGTGTGACTGGCAGAAGACAGCTTTCATTACTAATCAGATAAAGTTGCCCTAATTATATAATAAACAAGAAACAGTTCAGAAAGGTGCAACGGGTACTTTTTAGGATTTGGAAGTAATCATGTATAATCATTGAGACATTTCCAAAAAAAAAAGGATGCTGGTGGGGGAAAAAAGATGAATTAATGGGGCGTGATGCACAGTGTAGTCAGTTGTGCAGGGAACACATTGATGCGACCATTTGTGCACATCCAGAGCAGGCACCTGTGACACAGCTGGCACCTCTGCCAAGAGCACGAAGCTGGGTTTGATTAGGAATACATCATTTCAGACCGTGTCACTGGCATCAAATCAGCGCTTTTCATTCTATTTAATAGCTGGGTTCTACCCAGCCTGACATGATGATGTTTTCTTGATAGACAGAAAAACACATCTTTGACCAGCTTGTCCCAAGTGGGAACTGGTGTTATGTGGTCGAAATGCACACACAAGGCACAGATATATAACATCTTAAAATTGAACATCTGGCGGTTCAAGTCACGGAGGTCTGAAGCTCAATTTGCAGGTCTGAATGTGAACAAGCATTTTGTGGTGTTGAAAGTGTGCTGAGAAAGGGAAATACAACAATACCAGTGATATTGTTGGCATTTGCTATAAAATTACCGCTGGCTCCATTAGCTTTCCATTGGTTGAAATGGTCATGAAAGGTTAAGCTGAAAAGCAATTAATCATTAATGGGGAACCAAAGTCGCTAACAGCATGTTAACTAGTTTTCTATGAGGTGATAGCGGGTTTCGTTGGCTGTTTTCTGTTTGTATAGAAATCTTGTTTACAACAGCGTGGTGGCAGCTTGCTCTTTCCATTTTCTGAACTGCATTGCTTATGTAAGGAGACTATTTAATATATTACTTTTTTCACTTGAACCACTTGAACCATCGACCAAAGTCTGTTTCCAGAAACATTTCAGGCGAGAAATGAACACTATTGTTACAGAATCTTCACACATAGAACATCTAAGAGGTGTACTGTAGATTAAAAGTTTGTTGCTCCTTAGATACAGCTAAACTTCTTGGTTGGGTCACAGAATCTGAATGGTCAAACAATTTGCTGTTACACCTGAAGTGTAATAGGGCATGTTCTCCAAAAGAAAGTACAAACATTTGATTTAGGTCCAGTAGAAGACATTTACATGGAGATTCTGTAACAATAGGGGTCTATTTGGCACTCTTTAAGGTGTATCTCAGAAGAAAGGGGAGAAACTACTTTTTATTCCCTCAACCACAGAAAACTTAGGGAAAGTTCACATAATAGATAACTGATAGTGCTAACAATGTTAAAGATTTGATCAAAGTAAAATGGTCTTACCGTACATGTGAAAAAGGTTTGTGCTTTGAGGGACCATGTGGCTAATTGTTCAGAAACTGGAGAAAGGAAGATTACATTTGCATATTACTTGATAAAAAAAATAACATTAAGAGGAAAGTTTAGTTGAATAAAAGGACACCATCAGCTCCAAAAAACAGTATGTGTACACACATTTGACTTATTAATTGAAAAATAATTGAAACTGGTAACCCCTCACTTGCATATTCAATGAAAATGTTGTTCATTCACTTTGAATGGAGTGGGATGTTGCTAAAGTGAGTTATGGGTTGAAACGTTATGAAATTTTCAACTTTCCACACTTCAAAGCGAGCGTCTGCCAGTAGAATTACAGCTACACAGCTTGTGCTCATTAAAATTGTACGGTGGTGGGTGGGGGGATTGTTTCAAAACACTGACATTTCATTGGTTGTTTATGGCGCGATGAAGGTACATCAGAAATATCCACAATCAGGTGTTGCCTTAGCGCCAACCGTCTAACTCTTGGGCAGAACTTAGATTTATTGCAGTTCTTCAACTGACCACTGGAGGCTGGTTACAGAAGTGAGTCAATCTCCATTCACTCCCATCTTAAAATGTCCAACTTCAGAGCAGAATTAATGTATTTACAGCCTGTTTGGTTTCAATTGATTTCACATCCATGACAACTCTGAGGGGCGTGAAGTTTTTTGTCGTGTCAGGAGTTTATGTAAAGCAACAAACTATTTGGGTCTCAGCCAATGACTAGCCACTTTGTCAGCCGTAATCATGCTGCCGCTCTTTGCGAGGGAAACAGCAGTTTGTATTAACCCAGCATTGGGTAAACGTAACAGGGATTTTTTTTTTTAATTTTGCCATCATGTTAACATATGGCATATTCTGTAATAAACATCTGCCGGCACCTCTGCAGCTATTTCGACAAGGATCGGCTGAAGGAGCTGATAGCTACAGCATATGGAGGGTGTTTTTACCACCGCTTTCCCGGGTAACATGGCTGTGCTTAGTACATCGGTGTGGTCCTTTTCACCTAGGTTTGCAGCTATTCGTTCGTCCTCCTTGCAGTATGTTAATTGGGTTGAAGATTTTTACTGAATCATTGCAATGGCTTGATTATTTTTTTTCTTTTTCAGCCATCGTGCAATAGATTTGTTGTTGTGCCTTTGATCATGTCCCAGTTTCAGTGAAGCTTTAGCAGTTGAGAGGCCAGAAATCTTACTCTACCACTTTCTTTTGAAGTTGTCATTATGTGTTTGTGCTGATTGGCTGAATTTGGTTTTGACCAATTTTGGCATTGTGCATTATGGTTAAATATCTCCACATTGGTGTCACTTTTCAAATGCACATTGTTTGAAATGTGTTGTGGTTTTTTCAGAATGAACTTAGCCTAAGCTGTGCCATCATGTCATTGAAAGACAAAATGCTTTTTTTCCAGTGACTCTCCAAAACATACTTATAAAGTCTTTTCTAGTTGTACTGTTACAAACTTTACCATTTAACAGAAATTAGGTATTCAGAGTCCGAGATGTAATGTAATTGTCAGAGCATTATGTGACATTGTGCTGTAACATTTACTCCTACAGAGATTGGCAACTACTTTATTTTGAAGGCTTTCCACTTATAATAATTTTGTCACTTAGGAGCAGGGGTCTTCAATTCCGGTCCTCAAGGTTCAGTGTCCAGCATTTTTTAGATGTTTCCCTGCTTCAGCACACCCTGATTCAAATCAGGTCATTAACAGAGTTGTGCAGACCTTGCTGTCATGCTAATGATGATCCATTAATTTGAATCAGGTGTGTTGATGCAAGGAAACATTTAAAACATGTTTCCTTTTATCTAATTGACAGTAGTAACATGCAGGACACTGGACCTCGAGGACCAGAATTGACGACATCTGCTCTAGAGTGAAATGTCTCACTGTTTGTAAATGGCTTTCAAAGAATGATGGGGAGCAAGAACTGATTTTCTAAAATCACTGACGTCTCTCCTCCTTTGCACTGTGTTAGAAAATATTTTAAAACTGCCAAAACTTCCATCCATCCTTTCTTTGTTTCTTTTTTCTTATTTTTATATATATTTTTTTTTCCTCTCGAAGTTTTCGAATCAGAATTTATCTGGTAACTGCCAAATCTAATTTTATTTTTCCTTGAGCCAAATCCACCTGAAGTACAATGTAGGTCAAATGTTTGAAATAACTGACTTGTAGAAACAGTTGTCAGTACTTCAGTAAATGTCAATCTGTATTTTCTGAACTTCTTGGGGGGGAAAAAAAGCCCTTTCTATTTTTCTGTTTGAAACTTAGAGTTCATACACCCTGTATGCTTAAAACAAACCTGACCTGACCATGTGTCTGGTCTTGAAGTGCTGGAAGCTCCTCTAAGAATAACAATGTGCACCTGTTCAAGTGCACCTGTTTCTGCTCTTTTCTCTTTATCTAGTAATATAAAGTAACTCTAAAACAAAAAATGCATTATAAATGTGTTTGTCTGTCATATTATAATTTATGTATATAGCCATAACATTTTTAATTACTTAAGACTGTTTTACAAAGAAAAACACAAAGTATGAACCTTACAGTGTGGGGCTCCTTACAAAATACCAGATTATGTTTGTTCCATAAAGGTTTTGAGAATTAAATGTAGAGTGTCACATATTGCAGCCCTATAATCATCCCCAACACCTTCCTCCTGTTTCTCTACATGTTTGTTCCGTGGAGAAACCTAAACAAAAATAGATTTTAATTAGATGCTTCTTTTCCATGGGAACAAAGATAACACTGCAGAGTGGAACTGTGAACTCATGCTGGTGCAAATTAGCAAAGACATTGTAGCCTCCTTACATATTAAATATCTCTTTTAGCATGTTAATAGGTCTTTTGGATTTGCTGTAACATTTTATTGTGCGAGTGTACCTTAGACACATACGGAACATGGCATATATATGCTAATAAGGCCAATTACACTTCTTTTGTTATTGTAACAGTCAAAGGAACCCACCAGGATAAAAAAATGTTAAGAATTTTCCCTTCACAGCTGATTGTTGATGGTAATGTCAACATCTGTCTGTCATTTCACATTCATTGTATTTTTTTCCACATTAACTGGACATATTTTACTGCAGATTAATTATACCTCTTGCCTATGGTTCTGGGTATAATATGATGTGTTGCTTTTGAGCCTTTGAGGATAGTAATTGTAGTCTAATAATTATATTGTGATGTTTTTTCCTTATAACTTGTAATTATGAGGGGCAGCACGGCGCCTTGGTGGTTAGCGCTTGCTTCACAGTAAGGAGGCAGGGGTCTTTCTGTGTGCAGTTTTCAATGTTTGTCAAGTGCTTTTAAGGTTTTTTTTGGGTGCCTCAATAATGTCTGTCGGGTTAATTGGGGATTCTAAATTGCTGATAGGAGTGTGTGTGGTTGTTTGTCTATATGTGGCTCTTAAATGTACTGGTGTCCAGGGTGTACCCCTGCCTTTCATGTGAAGAGAGCTTGAATAGGCTCCAGCAGATTCCAGTGACCCCAAAAAAGGAATGTGGCTGCAGAGCTGGTGTACATGCTAGGCTAGTAAAAGACCTCCACAGACCTCCACTTTCAAATCACTCCGCTGAAAAGGCAGGCTGTAACGTTGCGTTGTAGATAGGACCCAAATGCAGGAGAGCAGGGAGGCAGGAGTTCCAAGGATGGTGATTTATTAACAAAAGCAAACAAAGCCAAAAGCGCTGCTAAGCAGGGTTAAACAAACAAACATGAGAGCAGAAGAAAAACCTGACAGGACACACAGAGGAATCAAAACGTACGGACCAGCAGGGAGCAAGGGAAAGACAAGAACAGAAGTGCGTCCGAAATCCCATACTTCCACCCTAATGAGTAGCAAAAACAGTAGGTGAGATTTTTTAGTGCGTCCGAAACATTAGTACGTACACAATAGTATGTACTATCCATACTCATTCCGGAGAAATTTATTAGTGTGGATTGATGGACACTAGCTAAGCAGAAACTTCCCACAATGCAATGCAGCGGTGTTTGGTTGCTAAGTGCTGCGCAGATACGTATATGTCATAAGTATAATGTTAAGTAAAATAATATTATTATATAATATTGATATAATATTCGTATATATAAATATATCATATAATGTCACCTTTTTTGGGCCAGGTTAAACGGGAAAGAGCGGAGCGGTGCTGCTACTGCTGCTGTGACAGGAGTTGTTACCATGGTAATAACTCCCCCTCCCAACGGCAGGAAATGACGTGTTGCTCTGAGTAGGACGTCCGAATTAATGCAAAAGTGTGCCGAATTTAAGTATACTTTTTGAGTATATACTGTTTAGTATGGCATTTCGGACGCACTGCTGATATACTGTACAGAAGGGTTAACGAGACACAGGTGCAGACGATCAGGCCAGATGGGAAACAGGAAGGTCAAACCAGAACTGAAACACAAAGACAGGAGTTTCCAAATTAAACCGGAACTGAATAACCAAACTGTGACACAGGATCACTTTCCAAAAAGATGGACAAGCAAGAACTCTAACACTACACAAATTACCATACATGACTGCTGTGTCATGGTTTGCACAGAGATGTGGTTCCTGGAGGAGAATAGAAGGACACTTTGAAAAACCATAACATTGACATGGCAACCATCAACATTCTTGCACTGGCTGAGGAACTCAACCTCTTCTTTAGCTGCTTTAAGGAGTGAACCACAGGGAAAACCCCTGCATCATCAGCAGCCACAAATGACCAGGCCCCCATTCTGGGGACTGCTGAGATAAGACACACTTTCAGTCACATTAATATATGAAAAGCAGCTGGCCCAGATGGTGTCCCAGGTCATGTCCTTAGAGACTGTGCCAAAGAGCTGATTTAAGTCTCCATAAGACATATTCAGTGTATCTCTACCACAGAGGTATGTCACCACCTGACTCAAGACATCCATAATTGCATCTCTACCCATACAGTAATGATAGACTCCAATAATAGGCCTCAGTGAGTACAGACCAGCGGCAATAACACCTAAAAATGTGAAGTGCCTGGAGAGACTGCAACATATCAAGGCTGCTCTCACAATCATTCTGGACCCCCACCAATATGCCTATAGGTTAGCAGATGGCACCATCTCCACTGCCCTCCACACCGCTCTAACTAGAAAAACCAAGAACGTACCCACACTTGTTATTTGGGAACTAGAGTTCTGCTTTTAACAGCATCCTTCCCAGCAGACTGTTTAACAAGATGACCAACCTAGGCCTTCATCATTACATCTGCCAATGGACATTGGACTTTTTAACCAACTGGCAGCAGTCAGTGAGAATAAAAATCTCTTTACAGGGAGGAGGTTCAAAGGTGGACCAGTGAGCAGTAAACAATGTGGCCCTGAACACCAAGAAAACCAAAGAAACAAACATTGACTACAGGAGGAAAAGGAATTTTCATCAGCTGCTGAAAATGAACAGGGACGGTGTCCAGAGGGTTTCAAACTTTAGGTTATTGGGCATGCACATCTCAGAAGACCTCACATGGACACACATCACAAACTGCCTGGTCAAGAACGCACAGCAGTGACTGCACTCCTAAAGAGCTCTCAGAAAGATCAATCTGTCTCAACACCTGGTGCTGTCCGTCTACCATTCCTTCGAAAGTGTTCTGACTTATGGCATCTTTGCGTGGTACAACAGCAGCTATGTAGCTGATAAGAAAGCCCTGCAGAGGGTGATTAAAGCTGCACAGAAAATAATCAACAGACACCTACCTGCACTGGAGGATTTTTTTTCACCTCCTGCTGCTTCCAAAAGGTAAAATAGGTAGCGCAAAAAAAGCAAGAACTACAAGACTGTCAGTTTTTACTCTAAAGTCATCACTACCAAGTGCATAATCATGTGCAATAGTGTGAAAGACTCAAAGTGTGATTGTATGCATTAATTGGCCTTATTTTATGTTGCAATGTCCATAAGTTGGCACTGTGTATGGTAGTATGTGAGAGTGTTCATGTGTGTGAGTCTAACCATTATTAAATATTATCTCTTTTATTATTTTGAACAGGCTACATTCTTACTTAGGGTTTTAAATTTAGCTGTATTTATTTACAATGACAACAAAATAATCAAGTCAATTCAGTTTGATTCGGCTAACAAAGTTAAATATAATTTCATTAAGTGCAAATTTTCTTCCAATTTATTTTATTTGATATATAATCCGTTCATTCATTAATCTTCTATACCTGTTTAATCCTATACAGGATCACAGGGATCTGCTGGATCTCAGCTTATTACAGGCAAAAGGCAGGGGTAAACCCTGGAAAGGTCACCAGTCCATCGCAGGGACACATATAGGCAAACAACCACTCACATTCACTCCTATGGGGAATTTTAGAATCATCAATCAACCTAACGTACATGTTTTTGGACTGTGGGAGGAAGTCTGAGTACCCGGGCATAACCAACCCACGCATGAGGAGCTGCCATGTATGATCCAATTCATTCCAATACCCATCCATAAACTCCATAACTGCTATTTAGGTGCAGGAAAAATGGCTAGTGCAACTAGTTATGGCTTAAAAGCAGAGGACTAAATTCGGAGTGGTTCGTGAGGAAAAATGCTGGAAAAATGGCTATTATTTGTCAGGGATACTCGTAAATAAAGGTTTTTTTAACTGCTGTTTTGCCCACAATGCCCCAACAACCATCTTCCATGGGGTAAACCCCCTGATTTCCAGCCAGTCTCTTAGCACTCTTGCTGCTAGATGTTTTTCTTTCATAGGCTGCTGTCATATCCTCCTGCCCCCAAAGGGTGATTAGCTTGATGAGTAGGACCCTTCTCCCCACTGTGGACCATATGATGATGTCTGGCCAAAGACAAGTTATAATATCTCTTGGAAAGACCAGCTCCTTCCTAAGGTCTGCAGATATCGGCCACTCTTTATCAGGAGACTGATCTTCTCCCGAGTTGGTCCTGGGCTTTACGAAACCAACCCAGGGCATGATTTGTTGTGTCTGAAATATTTTCCTGTTGCACTACAGTGCTCCAGGTTGTCAACCAGTTTCGTCAGAACTTGATTTTGCTGCCACCCGAAGTGTCCCTGGGTCAGCGCCACTTTCTAGCCTGGCAATATGTGCTGCAGGCCTGTCTGGTTGCTCCCGCAGAGAGGACAGCCTACCGCCTCCTCACACCAATGAGTGAGGATCTGAGGGCATGGGAGGGTGTTGGAGATTGCCCTTAGTAGGAAGTTTATTCTGGATTGTGGTGTCCTCTGGATGTTTGCCGAGGCGATGCGCCTGCTACTGAGATTGCCTTCACTTGGAAGTTTTCCTGCTCGAGTCCGGTGACTTCGTCCACCACCATGATCTTCTGTTGTCGGTGGCTTCAGACCAGATCAGATGTGCTTCTCCACAGCTGGGTCAGCCATAATTAAGGGTCGTTTTGTTTATAACACTGACATTATTATCCAACAGGTGACAACTTAAATTTTTTTTTTTTAAATGTTTTCTACGTTGTTTTCCATGAATGTGCACTGTACAGCATGAATAACTAATTAATTTACCTCATTTCATAAAAATCTAAAAACACAGTTTTCCCCAAATATTCAGGTAAAGGTTATTTTCTCATTATAACATGAGGTAGCAGTTATACAGTACATTCAATATTTTCAGGCATGGCCATTATTGACTGGAGTAGTCAAAACAAAAACTGGTTTACTTCACTGGGTTGTTTTTGCTGCAATAATGTTGTCTGAAATAGCTCAGAACATTTCATGTTAACTTTTGACTGTTTCCCATATAGTATTTGGTCATCAGTGTCTCTTTGAATGATTAGAGGTAACTTTAACATCTAGTTTTAGGTGCATTTCTTCTAATATAGTTTAGACTCAGTGAAGGACAACATGTGCTGATTGTGACGGTGACTGGGGGTGAAAGTGGTTCGTGCAACGATGAATGTCAAAGAGGCAACTCCATGTCTGTTGTGAGAGAGTTCCATTAATGACATTTACTCAAGCTTATTAGACTTTTTATTGAGATGCTGTGAGACAGAGCTTGATTTGTAATGCTTGTAAGAAACAACCGCGGCTTGACTGGGACCATTCACATTGATTGGCATCTCACAGTTTATCTGAGTGTGATTTATGTGAATGTCCGCGCTGTGCGTCAGCTCGTATGCTGCTAATAATTCACTGCATGAAATTCCCTCATGCAAACTCAGTTATATCCATTTCAGTGCACGTACATAAGACGATATGCTTGCATGTGCAAGACACCAGGTTTGTCACACCAGCACTCATAGTGCGATGACAGCGTTGTCTCTGAGGTGCTGAATAGAGCCCATCTCCAGGGTCCAACTCAGACTGATTAAATTTGCTATAGGTAAGTTCAGGGGCTGGCTTGAGGCACCAAGCAATTATTTGACTGTGACTAAACCTTGTGTAAAGAATAGATATCTTCTTCTTTCAGACTTTTGTCTTGTAATAAAGTAATGTTTTGACATTAAGAAGTACAGAGGTCTAAACAATGGCTAACGCCTGTATCTGATGCTTTAATTAGTCAAGAACATTTATTTTCCAACATACAAGTGTCTCATAATAACGTAATGTGCATCTGCCACTACCATCTTTATTTATGAGTGACCTATAGCTGAACAGAGCTGTCTGTCTTCGTGATAATTTATAAACCCCAATTCAAAAGAAATTGGAACATTATACATGTGTGTATATTATATACATACATACATACATACATACAGTACAGACCAAAAGTTAGGACACACTTCCCCATTTGTTTGAATGAGAAGGTGTGTCCAAACTTTTGGTCTGTACTTTGTGTGTATGTGTGTATATATATATATATATATATATATATATATATATATATCTCATCATTTCAATTTAACACATAGCTAAGACAATACATCACGTGTTCAACCTTGATGAACTTTGTTGTTTTTTATGCCTGGAGCACATCCCAGACAAACTTGGAGAGGGTCAAGAAAATAACGTTTTGGACAAGCCGCAGGTGAACAGGCAAATGGGGGACAAGCGAGTGTCGTAATCGGTATAAAAAGTGCATCCTGAAAAGCTGCAGTCTGGGATGAGGCTTACAATTTTATGAACAATGAAATGGTAATTTAGCACTTTACGAAGTTTCTCAATGTAACATTGCAAGGAATTTAGTGATTTAATCATAAAAGTAATATCATAAAAGGATTTACATTTTACAAAATGTGCCAACTTGATTGGAACTGAGGTTTGTACATAACCAGGGTATATTTATGAATTAAGGATCAATACTGTATACAGTATCTGATATAGTTCTAGTAAAACTAAATGTTAAACCCACTGAACTTCCAGGAAGATATTTTGAATAAACAACAGTGAGGCCTTGAAGTAACTTATATCTTAATCAGTAATTCATAACACACAGTACTGAAAACTTTTGAACCTCTTCAATCTAATTTCAAAAACATTTTTAGCTTGTAACTTTTAAATGTTTAACCATGCCTGTTGTGGCACTAATAAACCAAAGTTTATATTTCCCTTGAAGGTTGTTTCAGTTCGAGGGCTTTTTAGGAGTTGGGAATAAAGTGACAAAGCAAATCATGAACAAAATGTTTGACATTATTCTCTTTAGAGTCTTGAATTCATGCCTTTCCAGTCGGAAGCTACTGCTTTATAACTGAAATAATAAAATGGACAGAATTGAATTCTTTGTTAATTGTGTGTCTCATAATTGTACTGTCAGATTTTGCACCGCTTCTTTGTCAATAAAGTCCTCACTTTGGTTGAGCCAATTAAAACATTAGGCTGGTACGCCAGTGGTCCACATGAAGCTGACCAGATAGTAAACTGTGTCTACACAGCACCCTCCAAAACACAAGAAATAGAACATGCTTTGAACCAAAGTTGCATCTCGGACTGAAAAACTGAGTTAATGCTAAGGTACTTTGGAAGCTTATTCAAAAATGGTTTGGGCCTGCTTTATATTCCTATGAATTTGGTAAACCTTTAAGTAAGTCACCTGTCTAAATTGTAATTACCTTCACAACGGAACCTGGTCAGTTGTGCGGCTGCATTGAAAGACTAGTAAGACCTGCGGCATCATGCGATGCAATGAATATGGAATATATCTTTGGGTTGCCATTTCACAGTACTTCAGCCTTCAAAAACACAAAATGGGAACGGCCAAATGACAAACGTAAGGGTTCAAAACAGCAGCTCATATCAGTGGTCGGTTACTTCAAGGTTGATAAAATGTGTCTGTATTTTCCATTTGGTATATATACTTGGACTGATCCCCCCCCCCACCTCATTAACCTTCCTGCTAATCTATCTCAACATGAATGCATGTCTTGTGTTGCACTTTAGTTTGTCAAAAGACGATATTAAATTTCACAAGAGAAGAGTGGCTAAGTAATGATTACAGTTAATTAACTTTTAAGCTTGTGTGGCCCATGACTATGACTGGAACTAATGTCCAAAGTAGAGATTACAAGGTAGTCAATTGTGCCAGTTACCAAAAAATATGGATGGAAATTATGAAACGCTTCAAGAAGATTATATACTGAATAAAGGTAAGACCATGGCCAGTTAAAGGACCTGCTTGTCCCAATGAGTCTCTGCAGACACTTTGTATCTCAAAATGAAAACCTTTGATCCCACCTCGTAAGACATCATCTCTTATAACTACACAGATAACATTTTATGCATCCAAGGATTCATATTAATGCAGATTTTCCTTTGTTCTAATTTCTTAATGTATCATGCAGCCATTTACTTGAAGATGTATCTGGTCATTTCTAACTGTATTTGACAACTATTGGTCCGTATAATTGGCGCTAGCAGCCACCGTCTCAGAGCTAACCAGCTGTCACTCGTATCCTATAAAGTACGCTTACCAAAGGTACATTTTAACTTTAATGTAACAGATTATAAAGTAGCTTTGTCATTAACCTTTTTTTTTTTTTAAATCAACTTACTGTCCAGTGAAACTAGTCTGACCACCAAGATGCTTTTATAAATAAGTATCAGGCTTCCTTCCTGCATTCACATGAATCCAGTAAAGTTTGAGAGCAAGACATCTATTTGGAGTCAGTTTTTCAAAACAAAACCTAACTGAAGGTTTCTGAGCTGAGCGTCATGCTCATGTTTTGGCTCTCAGGTGTTATGATTGCTGTCTGTGGAGGGAACAACTGCTCCCAGACAAAGGGGAGGTCATTAACTGACCTCCCAGGAGCACCTGGGAACGATGTCCATAAGGCATAACAGGCTAACATTTAATTGCACTGAAAATGGCCACTAAAATACCCATGATGGGGGAGGCTGCTGCCCCGGGGAGATTAGGGGAGACAGGAGGTTTGCAGTTTTGTTGCAGCTTGACAGGAGGGGAAAAAAAAAATTAGGTAGGATTGGAAAAAGCACGAATGCAATGACAGGTGAGGGAAGAAAAGGGACCGGCAGACAGCCATATTGACTGGCAGGTGACACCAAACTGATCAGCTGTTAGGGTGAATCTTGTGGTATTTCTAGCTAAAAGTAAGTAGAAGCATGGGACAACTGAGGACAAACTGCCTCACCACTTTTACCCACAGATTAGGTGCCCAAGTTACTAATTTATCACTCTTCCAACTTTGCAATATTCATGTTAGCACCTAAGTTAAATTAGTAATGATTGTACATTTACTCAACATGTTGACTGTTTTCTGTTTAGTTCAATGTAAAGCTGTTCTTAGTCTACACGTATGCTCATGGCTAGTGTTTACTAGTATGTGTGTGTGAGTGTGTGCGCATTTTAAGTCATATGAACTCTTTTTACACATCAACACCATGATTTTACTATGATAACCTGAGAAAGTATATTTTAAAGGGACATAAGGCTTCTCTATCGAAGTACCAAGAAGAGTATGTGTAACCAGAGAGACTTGAAAGATATGAATATACATCATTTTTTACTTTGACATGTTTTGGGACAACCTACCAGGTTCAATTTCCTTGGTCAACATAGCTCCTGGGATCATTCGGGCGTGAAAACCCATCCACCAAGATGAACTAACAATTCACGTTCCTGTACATTGAAAGGAGCCAATTGCAGTGGTTCGGGCATCAGATTAGGACGCCTTCTGGGAGTCTCCCTGAGGTGTCTCCTGAGGTGTTTCTGACATGTCCTGGAGGAGGTGGAGGAGGTGCCTGGGGGATGGATGGATGGATGGATATATGGATGGATATATGGATGAATGCATGGATATATTGTGTGCAGTTGAACAACAGTTTCCTTTTATCGCAACGCTGTGTTAAAAAAATGTATGCAGTGCGCAATATTAGAAAAAAACAGTGCTCACTTAGAGAGTGATCTTATTTATTAAACACAGTAATTCACCGGGAAAAAAAAAGAAAAAGATATCAATATTGATTTGTAAATGTGTTTGAAAACAAAAGTTGGAAAATGGGACCTCATAAGGGATTGTCCACTTGGGTTCACGTATGTGGTCGGCCTGACTGGAACCCATATAAGACAGATTTTGCCCTTTCACCACCCATGTAACCTGAGCATGACCATTGCGAGCGATTAAAATAGGGCCAACATGGAATGCATGAACAATTACATTTGAAGCCCTATTTTTCAGCATATTTAGATCTGAAATAGGGCCATGTACAAACATACTGAGCTGCAAAACAATTTCTAGTAATCAATGCAAAATGGGGCAGCAGTTGACTACCACAAGCCCTATTCATCAAGGCGATCTTACAAGCAATTTCAAACGAGACAAAGTTAAATGTTTCTGATCTCGCTTTAAGTAGTTCAAAAAACCATTGTCAGTCCACAATGACACCAGTAAAAGCAGTAATTTCATGCCCCTTCTAACAATATGCTGTAATAAACTGATTGAAAGCTAAGAATTTCTTCACTTTGACGTATTGTCTTTAAGTGGTCAAAGCTGTTGTCACTTCTCTTTGGTCAAAGTATTTCTAGAGATCAATAAACACGAACAACTCTTGACTTAAATCAACCAGTCATCATTGTGTCTGCTAAATGGACAAACAAGTACCTTTAATCAAGGCTCCACAAGACGGAGTCATTAGTGACAGCTTTGCTCTGAAGTGCTGTGATTGCATCAATACTGTCAGTATGGTGCAAATCTGACATGCTCTGTGTAGCATCAGGGTGTTTCGCCTCACTTCTTTAAGGCTGTGTGGTTTGATTTTCTCATTTGTACATTAATACGCTGTTTCCCAAGGAAGATACCCAGGAAAATTCAAATTTTATTATTGAACCTTTAATCTTAGTTAAACGGTCAATCAGCCGAAAAGTGTTTAAAACATTTATAAGTAATTCGGTTTTTTACTATGAATACAGATTTTAGATTCCAAGACACCTCAAGTGCTTGAAACATGCTATGTATTCATATCTGCACCCTTGATGTTGAATATCAACTTTTTGAGTTGTGCTAGCCACATATCAATTTTTAGCTCATGTGCAATATTTATCATGTTTTGCTTCTTGCTTGCTTTAATTTCAGATCTTTTTTTTCAACCCCTCCAGATCAAACAGCTTGTTTCTCCTCCTTCGTCCTGTCCCATGAAAGAGAACATGCGCCGTATGCAGAGTTTGAAATTTAGAGGCGTTTTCTCAGTCTTTGACTTGACTTTCACTGTCTTCTCCCCTCACCTTCTCTCTCCTCTAGATGCTTTTTGTCAGACTCTTGTCGAGACCCTGGAGGGCACACCTGGTCTGCGCTACATTTGGAGCACCTTCAAACCATTACTGCAAGGAAAGGTCCTCTACGCACCTGATACACCTGCTGCTCGCCTCCTGGTGAAAGAAGTAGGTTTCTAGAATTAACCTAAAGTAAAGTACGTGCATGTACAATATTGTTTCGACCGCCTGGTTTTTATCGCTTTTGTCAATACAACCCACTTTTTAGAATAAGTATGAATCTCTGCATGTATTTATAAGTATGTTGTTTACACAAGAGTAGTCTACTGGGAATATCTGTGGAGAAAGCTGCATGTCGCTTTATTAGCAAGACGGCAGAGGAAAAGAAAACAATATTTAGTCAGGAGGTGCCTTTGTGAAATGCAGCGATTGTACTTCTGTTTCATGATATGACATTTCTCCAGGAGATCAGGATCATTTTGATAACTGCAGAAGCAAAACAAACTAGGCACAAAGTGAGGATTTTGCGTTGGGATTACATAATGAGCATGAGCAAAACCTGCCAGCTTCACAGCAAGCAGCCCTCTTCACACGAGACACAGGCTGTTTACAAGTCAGTGTTCTGGGGTAAATAACCCCATTTACATTCATTACCATGGGAGAAGGATGGGAGGGAAGAAGAGAGTCGAAGAGATTCAATTTCATGAGTTCCTCAAGGTGAAGTGCATATCTGAAGTACTTTCAAGTTTGTTGTGGCTCGGCGTGCATAGACGGCTTGGAGCGTTTTCTTCGGGGTTGAGTGAGAATCTGCTGTTAAATTTGGTTCTTGTGGTTTGTTTCAGGCAAATAGCACATTCAACTCCCTGGCTATGTTAAAGGAGCTCGCTGATTCCTGGGGTGAACTCGGGCCACGTGTTTGGGATTTCTTTCAAAACAGTCCTCAAGTCAATGCAATAAGGGTAAGACTTTCATCTCTACACCCACAAAATCTGGCTTTTGGTTTCAATGGGTCATGGTTCAATACGCATTCAGCCTTGTGTCAAATGACTCTGCCCCACTCACTGATATTTATTGGCGTCCACTGTCATCACCTACGATATAAACACCTTGGTGGGAAGGGCCACATTAATTTTTATTTTGTAGCATCTAGTGTTGCAGGTTGACCAGACATGCAAGTGACCAATTTTACCAGTCTGCATGGCAGCTGTGAGCTTCCGAAGAGTCCCTCATATTGAGACCAAACAAATTTAACAAAATTAACTGGTGCACCTGCTTTTAAAATACATCCATCATGCACATTTTTGAGTAAAAGGAATATATATGCAAGTAAGTACGGCTGCACTTTAAAAGGGTATAAATTAAGAGCTTTCTTTACATCATAAGTCACTGCAAAGGATTCCTTTTACCATCTGTTTGTGAGTTTAATCAGCTTGTGAGGTACTTAAATTCTTTCACATTAAGAGAGATCATGATCTTGATAGAATTCATCTCCAAAGTGACCAGAGGAAGTTGTTTTATATTAATCTACATCATCGTTAGTAATGTTCAATACCTTGTTAGCACCATAGACTGTAGGGAGAACTGGACAGACTTCATGAGATGGCCCCCATAGGTTTCCTAAAGAGTACTTTTAAAGCCTCTTTTTTTCATGGTTGCAAATGGGCAAAATTAGCTAACTGTCAATCACAGTTAGCCCTTTTGTTTTGGCGTGGCTTATGCTAACGCAGGATGCTAATTATTATTTCTTTATATCCCTTCCTATCAAAACTGTCTAAGCATTTTAAGTGCTGCTATTGAAATGAAATGAGAGTCAATAGCGCTGAATTGTGGGTGACAGATAAGGACGAGTCACAGAAGACTCCACTTGGAAGAGTCCTGAACTGATCCGCCACGGGTCCCAGCTCCTTTAGCCAATCCACGCCAAGAGTGCTGAGGACCTAAAGGTGACAATTTTCAACAGGGCCTTTTGTTTTTTGTGGTTTTAGTGGCGAAATCAGAAATGGCTGCTGTGTTTAGCCAACATTTGGTTACGCAAGTTGCACCACACAGACGCTAAACTCAGTGCTCAGCAGTACCTCTGAATTTATTTCTAAGAATTAAAAGTGATCACAGCTAGCCAGTCGCTGTGCCGACCAGTAATCAAAAGTGCACAACCCAATTACATAAACTTGCTGCTTTATATAGTTTGACCTGATGTGGCGCAAAAGAAATCAACTACAGAATTAAAATAAAACGGTCAGAAGGGTTAAAGTCAATTGAATTGAAACAACCCTTCTTGACCCAAAGTTCTGCAGCATGAACCTCCAGCCTCCTTATATCCTTTGATGTCTACTGTATGTTTCAGACCTCACCTGCAGTTTATGATGCACTCTAATGAGAAGCGAACAGTTCAGACCTCTGGCAGCTCTCCATTAGCAGGGGTCCGTGGTACTTTCATGTCTCTGTAATCAGGAATGGTCCTGCAATGAGAATTTTTGAGAACTTCTTTGGGAATAAAACAAATAACTGCCTTTTGATTAGGTACTTCAACAGCTGGATAGAGGGAGATGTTGACTTTGCACTGATTGGATATGCAGTTGACAGGAGGTGATGCTATTCTGTCATCTTGAAGTCCCCCTTCAACAGCGAATAATCTCTTTTTATTCATCGCCACCATTGCAGTATATGCAAACAGAAATGCAGCAACCGTTTCATCCCTTATTATCTTTTATAATAGCGAAACCGGTTTTAAAACAGTGAAAGTGGTGCACCACAGCCACCAAGTGGTATGGAGTGGTAGTGTACAAAGTCAGTGAATCCTATCAGATGGAGATTCGGTGGGGAGGAGGACTGAGGAAGAGGTTGACCCTGTTACACTTCTAGTCTCCCAGGTTTTGCCCCCAGACCCTTGCTAATGAAAAGCTGCCTGTTGTTAATCAATTTCAGCAGACAGGACCGCATTTGCAACAAATTTAAGTCTAAAGTTTGAAAGTAGTGAGTAGAGATGCGCAATGTCAATGATAGATTTAGAGAGATCAACCAAAGTCATCAAGAAAAACAGACGGTTCAATTACATTTGCTTTTCACCATTTTCTGCACATGATCAGAAACTCAGTGACTCCTTTATTAATGAAGATGAATACAAAACCCTTTTTTGTTTGAATGTCTAAAAAAACAAGGCTAGACAGGAACAAAGCAGAAACTATTGGCATTTTCTCGCTGCAAGATCAGTTTAGACAACACAAAACAAAAAAAAAAACAAGCATGAGCTTTCAAGGTGCAGGTAAGAATATAAATCCTGTGTACATCAATTTGTGGCACCTTCTGTTAGATATGGAGACAGAGGGAGAAAAGTAATTACGGATAAGTGCGGGATAATTCTCATCCTGGCAGAGAGGATTATCTGCAGAAGTAAAGGACATGGACTATTTGCCACCACCTTCCTCCTCTCCTCTCTCTCGGTTTGCCTCATGCTGTATTTCCTTGACACTGACATTACTCCAGTGTCACTCCAAATGAGCTTATAGGCAGCTGGAGGGAAGCAGACATTGGGCGCTCCATATAGCTAGGGTATTCATTACCCTAGCCCTAACCTTTACACAAATGGACCTGCAATCCTCCTTTGTCTTCATTCCAGCTCCCTGCCCTCCTCTTTCCATGAAACTAGTGACTTCATAGGTTTGTCATCTTCAGAGGTCCTTCAAGGTTGCATACACTTTTTTTCATTGATGGACTTATTACCATCAGCACCACTGCTACATTTGAGATGGGAGTTTTAGGGTGTAGAGTTGATCCGAAGGTTATACGACCCTGACAGGCTTTTGGAAACCTCCTATCAATAAGTGAAGTTAAGATGGTGTTTGACATAACTACCCTTTATCCTTGCACCTGTGGTCACCACGGCAACAGGTGCAGTATCAGTATTAAACATCTGAAAAGCTCATTTGTGAGACATTTCAAATTATTTCATTAATATCTCCGGGATTAATGGCCACTCAGGCCAACAACAATAAGCATAATGATAAATATAAGGATAAGGATGTATGTACACTGCAGAGAGGACACACTCTGCAACAGTGACTCCAAGTACACACTTTCAGTTGTACCCAGCGCCCAAAATGCATTTTGTAAAAACAAATGAACAGGACTTACCAGTCTGTTGTGCAAGCTGTATTCTGAGGACAAATTTCACATTTATACGAGTAAATATCCGTTTGATGACATAAAGGGGACCATCAATAAAGAACAGACTTCAGAAATGCCCATCAACACCAAACAATCCTTGGCAGTGTATCTCAGATAATTCTACAATGTTTTTATGGCGGCATGTGTTAGTTTCAGCCGAATATCTTGTTCTTTGAACATTTAATAATGGATTGCCCACAGCTAAGACTGAACGATTTCAGGGGTAAGATGTTTCCTACCTATACCATAAATTAGCTGACAAAAAGAGGCAGAAGCACAGCAACATTAATAAAATATATGATTTACCCTTTATCTGTTGTTACAAGAAAGTTCATGAATGATAAGAAACAATGTGAAATACAATGTTATAGTGGCTGATCTTTCAGCACCACTGAAAAATCCTGGCTGAAGTATTTGGACTATGATAGTTTGAAACGCAAGTGTAGCAGGGCTAGTGCTACGGGGGCCGACCGACAGGACAGAGGACACAGGGTTTTGTGCAGGAACCGGTTTATTCACTCTCACTGCAGACACACATGCACCAACACCTTCAGCAGAGACCCCTTGCTGCTGTGCAGCCACGCCTTATGAAGGCAGGCAGGGTGGAGAGGTTGATGGGGCCCACCTGTGCCCAATCACCTGAGTGGCTGCACCTCCACCCTGCCACAGCAAGTTTATTTGTATAACACATTTCAGCAACAAGGCAACCCAAGGTGCTTTACATAATGAAAACATAAGAAAAAAAAAACCAACGCATTTTACCGTCATAAACCATCAGAATTTTGAAGTAAAACAATCAAGATGTGATCAGAGTTTAAACTTTCAGCTATAATTGAAGAGATTACTCAAAAATATGACATTAATATAGGAATGTCAGCCATTTAAAACAAATGAAGCAGATCAAATTCCTGGAGTTGATTAAGCAACATGAAACCCAAGGAGGCGGATCAGGTGGTTACATCAAAGTTTGGTAGAATCTTAAAAAGAAGGAAAGTACTGGTGAGCCCAACAACATTAAAAAAAGTTTGGAAGATCATAGAAGACAAGTAAAGTGGATTATCGCAGAATCCATTCCTTGGTGAGTATTTTTGCTTCAATAAAAGTAAAACATACTCTGTAGAAGGTATATGTGTCAGTGCCAAAATCTACAATCCAAACTTTATGAATAATTGTAAAGGGTTAACAACCGTGTGTGAATCATTGCTAAGTCAAGAACAGGAAAGATGGGAGGAATGGGAGTCTTTAGACAGATGACACCAAGGTAAACCTGTATAATGATGGGAGAGAAAAGTGTGGAGAAGGAAAGCAGCAGCTCACAATCCAAAGCACCCCATGTCATGTGTCAAACATGGTGGTGGCAGTGTTATGGTGTGGTATGGGCTTGCATTACTGCCAATAAAATGGGATCACTGATGTGAATGCCTGAACACTGATATGACAGTGCTTCACAGTGCAGATAGATAATGACTAATGACTAAATGCACTGCAAAGGCAACTAAGGACTTTTTTAAGGCAAAGAAATGACATTTTGCTTAATGGCTAGGTCATTTGAACTTACTGGAGACAAAACTGAAGGCGGTAAGGCCCACAAACAAGCAGCTAGTAAAGGTGGTGGCAGAGAAGACCTGGTGAAGCATCTCCAGGAGGCAACTCAGGTTGGTTCCAGACTTCAGGCAGTCATTGACCTCAAATTATTTTTAGCCAAGTACTGAAGATTACGGTTATAGTCACAATTATGTCACTTTGTCCAAAATACTTTTAAATCCCTGAAAATAGTAGTACTTTGGTTAAAATGGCTGTAATTCCTAAATAGTAAATTTTTTTGTTATTATTATGAAAGGTGAAAGTTGTCGCCTTGATCACATCTTCATTATTTTATTTCAAGCCCAACGCGGTGCTTCAAACAGACAAAAATGTGAAAACTCTTGTTGTCCAAATGATTGTGGACCTAGATCTAGCTTTGAAATTGATCCCAACAATGTAATTTGCCTTGTGTGTATCATTAAAGCTGCTGTTCTTTGTGTGGATGTCCTTTAGACCTCTATTTACGTCCTATAAGAGACTGGTAGCCTTATGCTTTATAGAAAACAGCCTCCACACCCTGGCCAGCGCCCACAATGCAAACGTCAATACTCATGCACTGTCATGTCATCTTTCACCTTTCTAACAAAACCAATAAAGACTCCACGGAGTTCTCAATGGCTACTATGGGGACCTGAGGTTTCTCCCTTTTTTGAAACAGTAAACAATACATTTGACTTTGTCACTGGAGGACACTCTCATGACAAATAAGTTCACACATGACCAGCAAGGTTAAATGGTATATCTGCAACTGTTTGCTTGAAATGCCACAGAACATTACGCGGTGGACAGCACATTTAGACACTTGCAGCGGCAGCTGGCTGAAGATCTCATCTGCTGAGCTGGTTTAACGGCTATGCTCGATTTACCAGCATGTCTCTGGGACTGCTGTTTCAAAATGACATACAATTTCAAAGATACACACATTTATGTGGGGTCGTGTCCTTGCTGTGGCAGACACAAAGGCAGATGTATAGATTTTTTTTAAAGGTCACATGTAGCAGTAAGATTACATTACATTAATTTTAAACTGCTTAAATGAATACCCTCAGACGTGTTGACAATGAAATTCCCCTCAATATTAAACTGCATTTAACTACAGTACAATTACAAATGATATTACTGTACATGTGTATTTAATCTTATGTGGTAAATTAATGGGTTTAACTTATTTTGCAATGTTCTCATACATGACAGAAAGCGTATTATTATTATTACATGGGCGTTTCAAAGCAACACGTGCAAGCTCTGGGTGAGAGGATGGAGAGCAGATGTGATTACTAAATAGAGGGTATCAGATTTACACGATGAGGAAGGAGGGTAGTTATCTTTTGTGGAGTGCCTTAACTTGGCACTGACAAACCCTATCAGATCCATATGATGCAGAAGTTGTTCAAGCTATTTTTCGTCATGTGAAGTACAATATACCTCCTCAGTTTTAAATCGCTTTGGATAAAAGCTTAATGTAATGTATTATACACATGTCACACATCAAACGAATGGGGAAATGCTCAGTTTTAAGCCCATGAAAAACGTTTCAACATAAACAAAACCCAATTCCATCAAGAAGCCCTAAGTGAACACATCATGAGAAGTACATCATTTTTATGATTTAGCTTGTTATTGGTTGGACACTGACTCTGCAGACTGAAATGGAGGAAGGATTGCTGCTCTGCGTTTCTGTTTTACTAAAAGGATTTACTTTCTACAGCCCAATTTTGAATTTGGTCTTACCATTGGCATTTCACCATCATAAATCACAGTGCAGAGCAAAACCGTCATTCAGTACATGTCTTTTAAGTCATTACTTGTTTTTCTGACATATTATCTCACTTATCATTAGGCGTGGTTCATGACAACATAGCCTATAACCATCTGCTATATATATATATAGATAGATAGTAGATATAGATGGTAGATAACTACGTATTTATTTGATGTTCCTCATTCAAAATTATGCCAATACTACAAATATAATACAATTTAGCCTACGTTAGAATACAATTGGGGCAGATGGGCCAACCACAAGCCCGGGATGATCAGGGTTTTTTCTCTTGTTACATCCTAGTCACAAGACATCCAGACACCTGAACCATTGTGCGAAAACATAATGTGTAAAAATGTGAAAGGTCCATTATCTGTCCACCAGAAATACAGCCACCATGGCATTACCCTCCAACCCCTTCTAGTCCCTCAGGTGTTGCCATTAAGGAAATGTCACACCATAATTAACTCTTTTTAGACCCACACTGATTTTGGTGGGTTCTTGGACAATGAGGTCATTCCTCTTATAATGGCAGCTCAGCCTTCACCTTCTTCACTGCACCACCAGTCATGAGCATGGAAAATGTTTTACAGGAGAGCATGAGCTGCAAATACTGTGAGGAGGGAATAAGCGTCTTGACATGAATCCCTTCTCCACCTTTAACGCTGCAGACAAAATCAAGTCCCCTCCTCCAAAGATCAAAGTTGACCTCCCACGCTTATTGTGGACGTAGACACTGACTGCGTTTACATGCAGTCAATAACCCTTTTAAAACCCGAATATTGGCAACAACCCGAATTTGCACGGCCATGTAAACACCAATAACCCCTTTGAATAACCCGAATTTGCTCATATTCGGGTTTTTAAAAACCCGAATATGACCCCTGGGTTACTCCTTTTTAAAACCCGAATATTCGGTCATGTAAACGCCTAACGGGATATCCCCATCAAATGGAACATTAATTTGTTTTCTGCGCATGTTCTGTTCACAAGGAATCCTGGTCTTTTGAGTCCAGGAAGTTCTTATAAACACGGAGAAACGCAAGACCACGCCACACTTTTGGAGTGAGGAGGAGACTAATCATTTTATAAATGTAATAAAGGATATGAACATTTTGGCATTTGTAGACGGTATAAAGTACGGGGATAGCAAGATTTACAAGAAGGTGAGCGAAAAGATGCGCGAAGCAGCATTTGTTTATTTGGATACAGGAAAAAGAAGTAGAAATGACGGTAATTGCGTCACGATGTTCTCCGCGCATCGCTGGTTTGATCGGGATATCCCGAATGATTAATTACCATGTAAACGGAATATTCCGAATGTTTCAGTAACCGGAATATTAGCAATAACCCGAATTTTGACTGCATGTAAACGTAGTCACAGTAGTTTCAAATTCTTTCTTTTTTTTTTTTTTTTGCCTTCTCATTACATTCATATCTAAGTCCGTGAAAACAAGTGAAAATTGTATCTTTAAATAATCTATTATGTTTTTGCACAAATTAGGCTTTGCTGGCGAATCCCGTGTTCGCTGCCACCGTCAATCAGCGTCTCGATGGCACAGGATGGACAGCCGCGCTGCTGGCCAACTTCCTGTACAACGGGCCTCCAGAAGACCGCCCGCCTGGAATGCCACCTAACGACTGGCGGGATGTTTACAACGCCACTACAGAGATCCTGAAGCTCCTCTCCAAATTCCTTGGCGTATGTGATTCATTTATTTTTTTTATGATAGTATTATTCACTATCTTTTTGCTTCCTCACAAACATTACCTTCATGTCACTCAGAAGATATCTGACTTCTTTAACAGGGTTTAGTAAGGGTTTGATCTGGGGAATAAAGGAGGACTGCTGTTCTCTGACATTTAAGTTTTCAAAACGTAATTCCCACTTCTAAGGGAGATTGACAAAACATACTTTTTGCCCTTCCGTTGCTGCTCCGTTTTAGCCTTTCCTTCTGTGTTCTACAATCGATTTTTACCTGATGCCACCCCTGAGATTTTCTTTGGTTGGAGTTGCCATTAAAACAATTGGTACATGACCTTTAAAATGCTCAAAAAGAAGTGTTTTTTTAAGTAAAATGATACGTGGCATCGGATATCTTTTGTAGATTATTAGTTTTGCTAAAAACATAATCCGGATCAGGTGAGTTTACCTCCGTCACCCTGAGCGTCTTGTGCACTTGTATTAGGTATCAGCCACAGCATTAAAACCAACTGTTTAATTTTGTGGTTTTCCCTATGCTGCCATTAGAGAATGGACACAATAAATAGTTATAGTCCCTGGTCCCTGCTGTTTAGCATCTAGATGTTGGCGGCTGATACTTGTGTTCCTGTGGGCAGCAGGATTTGGCCACTTTTGACCAGGCCCGTAGATCGGATTGGGACCTGGGGAGTTTTGAGAGCGGGTCAATGCCTTGGGCTCATTGTTTTGCATCTTGAGCCTTTCCCATTTCATGGTGTGTTGAGGTTCATTGTCCTGCTTGGGGAGGATGTTGTTATTGGAGTGTGTCGTTGTCTTATGGGGACTGGTAATTAGTCTGTCAGAATGTTCTGTTGGGTTTGGTTGGGTTGAAAGTAACACCATGGAATGAGGAAACCAAAGCTCCCTTCAGAACATTGGACTGTAATGAGATTATTGTGTATTTACTCCACCTGTCGGTTATTTTAATGTTGTGGCTGATTGTTATTGAAGGCAATTAATTTTATTGGGTCAACTGTTATTTCCCAGTCTGGATATGTAATCAGTTTATAGCATCAGGCATTTAAATGCCACATTTAAATGTCTAACACACAATGTGTTCATGTTTTTCTCAGCTTTATCATTGCTGGATCTACAGTATGCTCTGTCGGTGTTCAAACCACAGTCAGTTTTCCTTTTCTTTTTTTTTTTCCTTTTTTTTCAAATCTGGCTTTTTCTTTCAGCTTTTGTGTTTAGTGGATAGCAAGCAGAAGAGGCTTTTGTTCATTAAACTTTAATATCCCTGACTTAAACAAGTGTGAAGATCTGTCACTACAATGCTTCCACGATAATCATTTGAAAGGACTGTAATGGACCAGACTGGAGTGAATCTGAAAGGGTATCAAACACATTTCTGTCTCTAAGTGGGAACACACACATACTGTAGTTGACATTGATATATTGACTTTGGCATAGTCTGAAGCAAAACTATTTTTTTCCCTCCTTCTCTCATTCTCAACACTGCTCAGTGTAACACATGTTCTAGGCCTAAACTCACCCCCCACTTCAAATAAACAGACACATGAAATCAATTTGCAGTCAGATACGATGGCATCCTAGGTCCTTGGGGTTAGCCATACACGACTAATATCGTGGCTAATGTAATCTCTCTTCTGCCTTAATGGGAATTTTAATTCTTAAAACTGGATATCAGGTTGCACAATGTATCTTTCATGTCAATGTCCTTTTTTCCGGATCTAAGTGTCCTGATGCACATGCAATCAGAACATTTCCATGCACACTTTGGTCACGCTACGGCTATATAGCTTGAGCTATAGAATTTGTTAGTCAGACTAAAATGTTTACTTGCATTTATATTTTCCCTGAAGTTATATTTTCCCCCTTTTAAGTCCTGCATACTGATCTGGCTGATGTTACGTCTGGTTCTGTAAAAACAGCTATGCTACGGCACAAATGGAAGCGAAACCACGCAACCACTGTGATTGGCTAACTCCTGTAGAAACGCACTGCATTATGGGAAATTGTGTACAAGGTAGACTGGTCATTTTGCACAGTAAAACATTTTTTTTTTTTTTTTACCTTGTTTTAGTTGATCTCTGACGAAGCAAGCAATTCATACAGCCATTTAAATTAGTAACACAATAATTATCTGTTTATGTTGTTTAACTTCAAAAGAAACAATGAGGTGAAGGAGTTTTCTCATGAAAAAACATGATTGTAATGTATTCATTTGAAGGATGAATAACTAGATTTACCCTGATCTAATTCATTATTAGTCACTTGTTTATGTAGACAACCTCTGCCTGAGTAAACAATAATCCACTGTTACAACAGACTGATTACTTTAGAATACATGAGGGAAAAATAGACAAAAAAAGGAGATTAATGTGCAAGAAAGCTGACAGCCCTATAATATAAGGTCAGACGTATGTATTCCTGTAATAACAAGAGATGAGAATTATGTATCACTGAACCCCAACAGAGATACATTTCTGTAGCTGCACAAACACAAATTTAAACAACAAACTACATGCCATGTCATTTATACAGTCTCAATTTAACAACTGAAGGACTTGAGGCACTTTTGAAAACAACCTTCAAAAACCTGAATGAGAACAAAAAAGCTTTCAGTAAAAACTTTTATTTCTCAGTAACGAAGCAGGAACAACCTACTGTGAACCCAAAACTTCAGCTTCTATTGTTGATTATTACCTTTACCCTTATGTTCATCCACATAAAAAAAAAATAAAATCCACACAATTTTTATGCCTGAAAATGAAATGGAATTACAAAGGAATGGGATGCAGACCTGCCTGCGAGCCTGCGTGCATGTTCTTCGTTCATCTTCCCAGGTTAATGGGTTAATTGAACAACGACAGCTATAGTCATCTGAAAAGTAAGAAACATCCAGAGCCTCTGAGGTGCCACTGAGCATAAAAACAGCAAAATGCCATAGGATGGAATAGATTTTCGCAATTAAAAGCCAAAAAGCAAATCAGTATACCTTAACTCTTTTTATTTGTGTTACTATTATTTCTGTGGAGGTCATTATGGAAGTATTAATAGAAAATAGCTGAAGTAAACAATGCCACTGCATCATCTTTATAGCGCTGAGAATGAAATTTAATTACTAGTTTCAGATAACACTGGTCTGATACTTACTTAGAATGAAATATTGCCCTACAGGGTTGATTCAGTTGAGAAAGACACCACTTTATGAGCTATTATGAAGTCTTATTAGCATATAAACTTAATTTATTCCATGTGTATTTGACATTTATTATTTATTCTATATGTTTTATGTAATATCTTCAAGACATTAGACTGCTAGCACTTTCAGAGCTACTCGAGCAGCACGTCGCCACTAACATATGTATGAATGTTTACATGCGATAGGGAGATTCACTGGCATTAACTCTAATCGCTCACATGTCAGTCAGCAGCACCCGCTCACCCACTGCAGGCATGATTCAGCCATGACTGCACCGCAGCACACGCAGCCTCACTGAATCAGGCCAAGATGGGATTGGCAAACCATCAGTGAGGCCAAGTTTCTGAGTCTTGAGCTGGAGTCAGATTGTTGATATGAGATTTGTTAGCCTTGGCCGCAGGCCCAGCGGTCAGAAGAGAAAACTCAACAATGCATAAACATTGACTCTCTTTTCCCTCCAGGAGCATCTTGGATGGTTGGGCCTGCATTAACAACGAATGGTGTCGATATTCCAACAGGACACACAAAAAAGATTAAACACATGCTGGAAAGGCCATTTGTAAATGCAAGAAATGCATAATTAGATTGATATAGAGGAAAACTAATTTCAGTTAACAGGTCTACTTATTAAGACAAAGCTACTGTTACTAGGAATATGTGTGTATTTTCCCTCTGTATATTTCCCGCAGCTCTTGTCCAGACTTGTAGCTCTTCACAGCTATGATATCCTCACAACTGGTGGAAAAAAGAAGATATTTTCCTCCCCACATAATATATAATACAAGCTGCAGGGGGTAGAAACAATGAAACTATTGCAGCAGCGAGATACGTGGACAGCTGTCAGGTGTGAGTGCCTTCCAGGATGGCTACCTCATTACTGCATCATGAAATGGGTGGGAGAAAGGCTAGAGAATGGGAGTGTTTGCAAGACTGGATCTCATTTGCTTGCTTCTCCTGAAACCCAGAACATTTTCCTATCTCTGTGGCAACTCCAGATAATTTGGAACCCCACTCTGCTGTGGTTTAGTCAATAGCTGAATGAATAGCTTTTTTCTTTCTAAATATCCATCTGCTGTTTTTCCGTTGAATTCATAGCAGACCCCCCTCCCTTCCCTTTTGTGTGAATAACAAAAGTTTATATAAAAAGTGAAATTCACTGAAAAATCTCAGGTTTTAAAAAAAGTATGACAGTTGTGATCTTTTGTTGGCAGTGCTTGGATCTGAACAAGTTTGAGGCAGCTCCAACTGAAGGCCACCTGGTGAATCAAGCCTTGGAGCATCTGAAAAATGATACGTTCTGGGCTGCCATTGTCTTTAATGACCTCGAGTCAAACTCCAGCAAGATCCCACCCTACGTTAAGTACAAAATACGCATGGACATTGATGACGTGGAGCTTACCAACAAACTGAAATCCAGGTATGTGAGTCAACTTAGTCTCTTTGTGGCAAAAAATAAGCCAGTATTGCATCTTAAAATACCCTGTCAGTTTTTTTTCTTTTACCTATTTTCTGAAACATAGGCTGTAAGAGAAAGGTGGGTGTGTCCTCTGGTCTCAGTAGAATAAACTTGCGTTCTATTAAATGAGCGGCAGGGAGCGGCTCCTATCGTCACATCCTGTTGGCAATAAGACGTAGATTTGTGTTAGTTTAGGAGAAAATCACGCTACGTCTCACTTGTTTCAGACTACAGGTGGGTTTGAGTTAGCACTTGTCCAGGACAAAATCTCAGAGATTGGATTTGTAAAGAGGCCAACCTATTCCTCATTTTTTCCAGCTGTCTGGTCCTCATTTACAATTTCAAGCCAATATTCTGGGCAATGATCAACATCATATCATGCCTGCAGCTCATTCAAGTACAGAGTCAAGACATAAGCTCCACCCGGTAGTTTTTCAGGCTGCTTTAAGTACTTAACCCATGTAAAGGATGTGTGTTAGCCCCGCAGAGAATCCTGACATTTCTTTTGTTGCAGGACCTTCCTGGTTGTGGAGACACAAGTCCATATTTTAGGCCCAGTAAAGCTACCCAGGAGAGCCAATAATGCAAACATTATCTTCATAGTTAGCTCATTGTTGGTCGGTTCACATTGCAGGAGTTGCAGCTTTGAGAGTCTTCAAGTCATTTCCCTGTTCAAATTGCTCAAATTGTTAAAAACCACAGGAAGAGACAGCAACTCGGTCAAGACCTTGGTCTCTGAAACTGCATTTTATTAAATAAAACACACAGAGAAATGAGGCGGAACGATGCTCAAAACCCAAGTGAGTACTTCAAAATGGATCGAGCTATGAAACAAACAGTAGAAGCTGTTCGTGCTATGACTTGTTTAGAACAAAAATGAAAAAAGAAGGAACAAAGAAGGTGTAAAGAAATGAATCAGCAAGGCAGTTGGGTGAGATTGTCCGTATTGAAGGTGAGTGAAAAAAACTCTTTTATAAAGAAAATGTAGCTGTCAGCCTTGTTGTAGAATGGCCATTGTGTGCTTCTCCCCCTTTGATCCACTAATTTCCCCTGTGGGATTCTGGTTCTCATGGTGACCTCCCCCTTGCTTTCTCATTGGCTGTACATCAAAAAGGGATTTCTCCAATTGCTCCAAATATTAGGCTTGTTTGATAACTGTCGGCCGCTGGTAATGGCTCGGCTACGTTTCGGCAAACATCATTGATGAGTCTTTGACTTGTTCACACATTAGGATCTAGTGCCAACTCCGGACCGCTTGACGTGAGCTTTGCGACAGGCAAATTGGGTCTAAAATATTGTATGAAAAAGCCTCACTTGATATGAAATCAGTAAATACATCAATGGAGACTTTGTGGCACTAATTAAAAGTATTTTCTACACAGCATTAAGATAATTTAACGCATTTATTGTTCAGTTAAAGTTAATTTTATTTCAGTGCAGAAATCGTTTTTAAACCTTTTCCAGTTGATCTAATATATAAACAGATGGACGATGGACTACACGATACATTCAGAGTAGCTGCACATTTGAGCATGGAAATGACAGAAACAGCAGTTCAGTTTCCTGCCCTCTCCACATATGGCCTTATGCAATAAGTCTTCAGATCATCATCAGTGATCTAATAACTACTGTCAGCAGTGAACAGCCTTATAGTGAAAATTATAGAAGTGATATGTATAATGATTAGTTTTCCTCAGGGGGTGCTAATAGTGTTCCCTTGAGGACATCAGAACAAATCCAGTGAATGGAACACGGCCAAATAGACAGACCCCATTGTGTATCATTCAATCCCTATTTGTATTGATCAGGAACAACAGTCGAGTGGTTTTGCTTTGATAGCAACTCAAAAACTATGTGTGTTCAGTCGTGCATCCTACTGTAAATCTTCTATTTTGCTGTGTGCACCGGTGTGCACACAGCACCCAGTCTGGCCTCCATCTGCTCCACGCTAACTTTGCTGTTACTGGTTACCTCGCTAAAAACGGAGATCCTCCAATTGTCTCATGCCAAGGTGAGAGAGGTGATTGTAGATTAAACTGTTAAACTGAATCCATCAAAGAGGGGCAGGGCTGACCTCCTGTGGTGACAGTTGCATGGGCTGCATTGGGGGTCAGTGGACCAATCCACAGATGCAATTCAAGCTTGCAGGAGCAGAAAGATCTTACAAATTGAGTAGACTTTAACAAAGCAATTAAGACTGTTTGTATCATGCACAAACAACCCACTGATATAGCAGGAAAATGTTTTGAAAGACTTTCAACATATTGTCCCATTTAGAGTAAGATGCTGCAACCCCAACGACAAATGATTGTTTTCTTCAGGGTGGGGTTACCCTGTGATTAAAATGCTGCTATTCAAGTCTTGCAATCTTTAGAAACATTTACCTCTCATTCATTAGTTCTTTGAGTCCAAAAAACAAAGTGCACTGTTACAGTGGATACACCCATCTATTTGATGCAGTCTATGGCTTTCTAAGATAAAGTAATTTACACATTTTTAGTCTGCATTAAATGCATACTGTATGTTCCAGACTATACTACATACAGTATATATTTGGAAGCCTTTCTCTATACAGTTTGTTTTTATCCTTTTAAAAGTAATACCCTGGCAGGAAATGTAACCAGTCAGGCTGTGGTTTACTCGCCCTTTGCTGAGACACTTCATGGTGTGACATCTTTTAATAAGGTCATGGTCTCCTGGAGCCAGAGACAACCCCTTTAACGACCTGCGGTATATATTGGGAGGATTCACCTACCTACAGGACATGATGGACCACGCCATTATACGACTGCACACATTAAAGACCCAACCACTTGGTGTTTTTGTCCAGCAAATGCCATATCCTTGCTATGTGGATGACGCGTGAGTACAAAAGTTTTTTTTTCCCCTCCTGTCAGCCTTATTGCTTGAATAGGACAAAGAAGGCTATTAAGGCAATGCATTTTTGCCCCATCTGTGGAGTTGCCACTCTTTGCCACCTCATGTTTACGTAATGACCTTATCAGCCACTTAAGCTTAACTTAAATTTCCCCATGGCCCTAAGCTTCCAGTGATCACAGCTGAATTGGCTAAGATTAAGAACTCCCTTGATCATTTTATTACTTAAAGTGAATACAAAAAAAAACCTTTGGGATTAAATTAAATCATGATTTGAGGGTCAGTAATGAAATGCACAAAAGTGGATCAAATATATTGATTTTCATCAAAGCAGAGGATATAACTTAATAGTTAGTATATGTTGAATTATACTATTTTAACAAGCGTTGTGAGTCGTTTCATTTCACTCACACTAAAGTGAACACTGCACAGCTCCATCACATGTGAAGACTGATAGCAGCATCCTATCTGCATTGCATTTGTATCCATTTAAAGGACTGGCTTCTGTTATATTACATCATTTGCCCATACGGACATAAATGATGTGGTATCACACTGAATCTTTCCCTGTCGGTCTTAGAAATGGCTTCTATCTGCACAGCAGTTTGATCTCCATTAATAAAGGAATAGCCCAGTGATGCCATCAAGTGAAAACATAATTGCCATGGAGATTTAAGACCAACAGTCTAATGCTCCCGTCACAGTACACTTGGCACATAATGCTCACAACCCGTTTGAAAATGCAGTTCTAGAGATTAGGTGATAATAAATGGTTTGGATAGCTCTGATTTTACTGTGAATCATCATTTAAGTAGCCCGGCCAGTCATGCCCTTTCAGTTCGCGAAAATTCTCTCTCGTGAAAAGGGTCTGCTACTTCTCCAATCCACTTGTGGGGGGTGAGCTTTATGCAATGACTCGTACAGGAACCACTATTCACAACAACCAACTCGCTGTATTGTTAATAACACATTTGATAAACTATAACAGCAAAACCTACAGGATTCATGTTGGCCAGTCATGTTGGATGCTGTTTTTTGATTCCAGTCTACTTGTCGCTCTGTCTATGTCACATGTTCTCTGATTGGTTGCATGCCTATTCAACTGCATCCTGTCCATATGTTGGAACTGCCCACTTGGAAATCAAATTGGAATTCAAAGGTACCAAACCTTTGAATTGAGGAAAAGATTTAGGATGGCTGACCAGACCACATTTGAGAGGTTTAGGGTCAAAACATTGAAATATTTAGTGGGATGTTGTTGAAATAAAAGTATTTTTGAAAAATACCATATACAGAACCATATATTTACCTCGAAGACAAGGGAGCGCGATGACTTTAGTGCTGTGCTGTGATTTAAGGTGGCCTTATTGATTTGGCTTTTATCATTTAGAGTTTGTGTTGGTTCACCATAAGTGTATGAATCCCCTCTGATTTATATGCCAGCAACAACTTAAACTTAGCTGCAGCTTCAGGAGTGCATTTTAAGTTTTAGCCGCATCTACAGCTCATTGTTGTGATGATGATGTGAAATTAGCCGGTCACGGTACAGCTTATTTGCTGATGCCGGCCTCATCGCCTCAGTGCCCATCGTCCTGAAACAAAAGATGAATAATTGCTCAAGATAAATTGGAGCCATAAAGCACTCAAATACCCCCGGCCCCTCCACCATTTACTCTTGCGCTTGGCCAGACATTCAGGCATTTCTATCAATTATTAACACTTGAAAACTGCGTTTTCTTTCATAAATAATTAAGAATGACATCACACAAAGGAAGATGCTCTTAAAACACAGGGGCATGATGTGCAGAACCTTTTGAGGTAATTACTTTCATTGAGAACTGTGTTTCACTATGCGGAGAGACAGTCGGGGCATTTTGCATTGATGTTTGTTGTTTATGTTTTTTTATTTTCTTTTTTTTTACTCATTTCGGAAAAAGAAAAAAAATGTCTGCCAGTTTTTGAGTGTTTCCAAAGGGTTCTTTTTTTTCAGTCTTCCATTAACAACTTTATGCCTTTTAACTTAAGGCTTAAATTTCAGGATAAGGGCACAGTAGTTTATATATGTAGCCTATATAAAGTAAGTTTCAGCAGAATATCAAGTTCCTTATGTGTGAGTCATTGCAGTCATTGGAGTGTTTTTACATCATATTTACTTGTAAGTATATGGAGAAATATTTTCACAGCAAGAAATATTTTGACATTAGCCAAAAGCAAGAACACCCTTAGTTTCTCTGAGAACCTAGCATCGCATTCGTTTTATCTTTGCCCTTTTCCTTTTGAATTCCCGTTAACAATATTTCAACTCAAGATAACAACCGAGTATTACATTCACTGACCTTCCCTCCATCACTCATGATCAAACCTGCAATTACTCTACAAATATTTCCTTTTCTTCTTTCTCACTTCTCGATTATTTGGCAGGAATACATAATGAGTTAGCGCAATCCAGGGTGCTTCAACCGCAGCTGACCGAAATGGTTTAGTACCCTCTGCTTTCCTATTCATACAGTCCACAGGCCTGCAGTGGATGAGTGGGAGGCAGCCAGACACCTGATGTCACATAAAACCTCTCCATTATCAGCGGTATCGCTGTCACTGCACGCTTCTGAATCAGAAGCACGTCTTGTTTGGATTGTGAAGCTCTGCTCCCCATCAGTAGGTCTCTCACACCGATAATAATGTTAGACAACACACAATAAAGGTACGCAGTGGATGTGAGAAGTGTTCTGCTCAAGGGTTTGAGGTTTTTTGTTTTTAACTGATGTCTCCTTTCACTGCCAAGATACAATAATTAAAAATCTTAAGCTCTAAGTACAATTAGTGTATGGACATTTTGTTTCGTATTAACATTTCTTTCACTGAGAGCATACGCGTTCCATAGTAACACCAATTAAAGTTTTTTCTTACATAATTCCCTGTACACTGCAAGAACCCTTTGTTGTTTCTGCCAGAAAAATGGGTTTCCACTACTGTAATCCAGTAACACGCTTTCTTCCTGCTTACACACAGTACAGGCACATCCACTTATTAAGTCTTCTAAACCAGACGAAGGATAATGAGATATTTTATTTTGGCAAAGGATCATTATTATATTGCTTAATGGTCGTAACACAAAGCCACAGCTTGTAGCCAATCACATTAAGAGATGTGTTCAATGAGTTTGTCTATTCTCTTGGTCACATTTTTAAGGTGGAGCTTTTTGTAGCAACAGAGATCCAAATGCAGCAACCTCATGCTGCATTTGGATTTTACTGGAAACCAGCATTAAAGGTAACATATTATGACCTTTTATCATCAGGGCGAGCGTCTTTTGAGATACATTTTTACAGCTTCTTGCCACAATAATAATAACTACTGCTACTATTGTCATGTAGCGGATGCTTTTATCCAAAGCGACTTATATCTGAGAGAACAACTCAAGCAAGAAATTACATAGGAGGTCCAACTGGATAAGTGCTGGTCAGACTGCTGAGAGTCCAGTTGGACACAGGTGCTGCCATGCTAGTGTTAGAATATATTTCTTTTTTAAGTGTTCCCTTCCCACCCAACACACCCTTTTATACAAGAAAACTACGTTTTAAAAGACACCATCATACGATCATTAATAATTATTCATACTTTTCTCTGGGTCTGTGATGTCACAGAGCTCTGAACATCTGAATGGTTCACTGAACGACATATTTTCTCAGCCAGAAAACCTTGAACAAAGTGTTTTTTCTTCTTGCCCAATCATTTTGAGTTGTTAGTGTCTTCAAGCACTCAAATAAATAGTCTCAAGGGCAAAAAGGTATTTCCTACATAAAATGGCTTCCTTTAAAGGAGCCGTCTGTAAGAAATGGCCAAAACTGGTACTGCAGTCACTTTCAAAATATTGTTGAGCCGCGTGTACCCTCCCCCTCCTCCCCCCGACCAGAGGTTGCCAGGTAGGCTGCAGAATGCAGCAGGAACGTAGGCTGCCATGGCTGCCATAATTAGAGCCGAGCTGGCAACCCGGATGCCGAAACAATACTGACTTGGTGATTGGGAGATAGGTGGAGGGTGGAGCTTCAGAAACAATACTGACTTGGTGATTGGGAGATAGGTGGAGGGGGGAGCTTCAGAAACAATACTGACTTGGTGATTGGGAGATAGGTGGAGGGTGGAGCTTCAGGCCAAAACAAAAAATGACAACATAAACATCAGTTGAGGGCTGCAACTCCTCTTTTTAAACTGGAATATCCTGGCTTGAGTGCTGTTGTCAGTGACATAAGTATTTGAAATGAACATGATTTTTAAATGTCTGTTGACATATCGGGGTCATTTTATGATTCGTTTTATTATTGCTCTTACATACAGCTCCTTTAAGCTTGTTATTCACAGTGACATTTTTCATCCTTAAGTCTTTGAAGCAAGACAATAAATATGGAAATGTAAAAATAATTTTTGTTGCTTTGAAGTATGTAAAAATGCATGTAAAAAAAAAAAAAATGAATTCAAAAAATTCATACCCAATAAAAATACTCACTTTTTTTACCCAAAGCTTACACACATATTTACTTAAAACCATTTTGTTCTACACAAAATTGTGATGTTTTAGTGATTGATCTTAGACAGGGTGTAAAATAATTGAATAATATTTTTTCCCATTCCAGGTGCACAGTGAAGTGGGGGGGGGGGGGCAGTGGGGTAAATAGAATAAAATAAAAAATCTGAACCTCAAGGTTCCATCACAAAGGCTATTTGACTGAAGGGAAAAACCTTGCAAGAGGGGTCAGTCCAAAAGCCCAGGGGTCACTCTAATAGAGTTCCAAATGTCCTTTACAGAAATGGGAGCTCAGCCAGAATTGGAGCCATCTCAGCATCAGTCCATCAATCAGGCCTTTACGGCAGAGGGGCTGAATGAGAGCCACTTCTGGCTCCAGTTCAGCCACAAAAAGACTGATCTCTGTCTTGAATCAGGTTTTTAGCTGCATCTGTCGTGCTTTTAAACAGATACAAGAAGACCTGTTTTAAATTGGAAGTTAAATGATATATAAATATATTTCAAGGTTAATCAGATATTAATTTTAAAAATGTATCTAATTTTTTCCCCCGAAAGTCTTTTCTAAAAAGAAATAATGGAATCAGCAAATCACCATCAGTGGTTGTCAGTGTTCAGTTCTTCATAGTTCAATTGTAGTTGAAAACTAAAACTGTACTTTCTAAAAAAGAGCAAAAAATACTTTATTGCCTCATGTAGGAATGATGGTGCTCATATACTTTCATGCAGACTTTTAAAAGTTGTGATCTTGCTTGATCTAAATAAGTCAAAAAAGAAAAAGATGAACCCAGAGCCTTTAGAATGGTCAGCACCTGAACCAACATTTCCCTGAAGCGATAATTTGTACCAGCTATAAAATAAACTACCGGTACCTTTTAAAGAATAGTCCATTCCATTCAGTATATTTATCATTTCTGCCGTCTAAAGACCTAAATCATATATTCGTCTAGTCGTACACCAATCCCTGGAGAGACAGTGCTATAATATCTCTTGATTTACTTATAAATCAGACTGAGCTTTCCTGAATATAGGTCAGGCTGCTGGTGTAACTGGAACCTCACAACACAGAACACCTTTGGTTTCTATTACTTGAGCACCTTTTGATCAATCAGAAAATGCACAATTTCAAGAAAGTCTTTGGTGGCAAGGTTGTCAGTGTCAGACATGCTGGGCATTATCTATCCCCCTCTGTGGGATATAGCAGCTGTTACAAAGATGTTGGGGAGGAATCACTACCAGATAATGCCAGAATTGCCATTCAGCTTGATGTACTTTAAGCTCCCTTGAAAAGAAGCTAATGTATCAGTTAGTTATTTGTAGAAGTCTATTGATTTGAGGGTCACTTCAAAGAGGCGATTTTATTTATGTAATCTTCTTGAGGATTCTTTGGATTTAGTTGCAGTGCAACTGAACTTTTAGAAACTCTGTGTCAACCTATCATTTTCTGTGGTATTTGAAACTGCTCTTGAAAGGTGATCCACCCAAGAGGGTTGTGCAAGTGTCCTCGAAAACATGTCATGTTGTAGGGTGCACTCATATAAGGCAATCCGTACCATTTCCAAGGATAATTGACCCCTAATGTTTGGTTTGTCGATAACTGAGTGCTCAATTCCATGCATAAACACTTTTCCTGGTCTCTAACATGGCAGCGCTTTGGCATTGTGCTGTTGCACATGGATGTAGAGGAAGGCTGTACATGATTTATGTGTCATGTTTAGATGTCGTACGTCCTAGTGACCATCATTTATCAACATAGAAAAGAAAAGAATCCACAAATGATATAAGTATAAGTGGTGATTGTCCTGAAGCATGATTTTGACTTGGGTTATACGAGTGGGGGCCATCTCCACCAGGGGAAGCTGCAGACAAATATTTGCAATGGGACGTCCGGTTTCAAAAGTCTTTTCAGTAGGAACATCAGAAATGACTGCAGTGTTTAGCCAATGCACAGTTAGCTTTGTCCTTGAATTCTTCTAGACCGACCCAGAGCCAGTCACGGTGGTCTGCTATTGAAATTGGTCTGCTAGTGCAATGTGAATGTAATTGTGCAATTGGATGACTGTACTCTGCTAGGTTACCACTCAGAAGTCAATACAGTGCTAAGTAGCAAAAGCGATGATTGCTAGCCATTGGCTGTGCGCAAATCAAAAGTGTTCCCCTAATTTTTTTCATAAAGTTTTACCTGATGTGGTACAACAAAAACGAAAGACCACCCTGTAAGTTAGCATAGCTTTGAAATCTAACAACGGATTAGTAGCTACTGTGCACTGGCTAAAAGCTGCAGTCACTTCTGATGTTCCTGCTGAAAAGGCTCAGAACATGGTTTCCATGTTTTGAGTCGGACTTTTAATATGATAATTTCCACTGTGCAGTCAGACATATTAGCTTGTGGGTCAGTGGAAATTGGTTCGTTTTTAAACCTGCCCCCCACTGGTCAATCAAGGAACTGCAACACTTCTTACTTCCATGTGACCCTCAACCTTAACGTTAGAACGTTGGTGCTTTGTTACTGTGGATGACACTATTGATAACGAGGATTGTAACAAATGTTTTTGGCTTCCCACTACTGCGTCGTCTTTTTGTTTTCAGGCCAGGTAGAAAGATAGATTGCCGCGAATAAAAATGTATTTTGCTAAACGTTAATCAGCTCCAACTCTCATTAGATGAATTTAGTCTGTTGCTATGTCTGAGATACACGCAGGAAGTAAACTAAAGAAAGATAACTGCAAACTACAGCGCTGCAAAAAGAACCTATACAGTATGACCTGGCATCTGTAGGTATAACTACATCAACACAAACTACAACCAACAAGTGTACATGACAACAACGTGTGTCCTGTAAGTAAGCTACATTTTGTAGTTGCTACCAAGAACCATAAATCCCACTTTAATATCTTTGCTGTTAGTGAGATTTTCTCAACCTCTCAAGGGATTTTATGTGCTAAAATTTTATGTGCATGTAGCACAGATTAGAACCGAGACTTAGTTGATTTCTCTTTTAACTTTTAAAATGTATAATTATGCTGCCGTAGTAATATGCGAAAAAGAAGGCACGAGAGCCTTTTAAGATAATTATAGCAAACATAATTCATAGCTGTTTAAAAATACATGAAAATAATGGAAAAGGAAACTAAAAATGATGCAACATCACCTTCTGAAATTAACCACTTATGTGGAGCTGAGCAGCTATTAAGGATTTAATTTCTTGCTAATTGACTGGAAGTGTGCTTTGATAAACTGTTTACCTGAGATTTCGTGAAAGAAGCCGTTGGCTCCACCAGTTGCTGCAGATTCACTCTGGTGCTTCATCTGTTCATTTGTGCTGAGCAGTGCTTTGCTTGCATTATCTCACTGGTGTTTATGAAAAGCAAGCATTAGTGTTGAATACTTTGTCAAAAGCTATTTGATACCTCTCCTTCACAGTCTAATAAATCAAAGGGTGGGACTTTATTATATTGGCAGTGGAGAAGTTATTGACATGGCATTTTGGTGGCATTATGAAGCTGGTTTAATATCGCCTTATTGTGTTGTAACAGCATCAAATCGTACATCATCTCTGGCATGAGGTGAAGCACTAAATGTTCGATTGAGCTGATGCACCAACTTTACAAAGGTTAGCTCAGCGTAAAAAAGGATAACCCCACAAAGGTGTTTCAGTGAATCCATGAATGCCGTTCGCGGCACGCGTTTGTCCCCCCGTGAGTTCAAAGTATAAACTGGAAAAAGAAACTCATCATGTTTTCCTAAATAAATCTGAATAAACATTGGGAAAGGTGACTTTTGAGACAGAAAATGTGTTGACAAAGAGAGTTTAATCAAGCTTGTATGCTTTAACAATGACGGCGGTATAACCCCTCTCCAATTTTACTGTGTCATTTATTTTTTTCAATAGACCATGAAACATCTTAAAATTGTTTATTTAAATATTAACAGAGAAGTTGAGTTGTTTTGATTAGTATGTTAATTCATACGGTTATATAATGTTAAAGCAACGCAATGACTGTCAAGGAAGCACATTCAAACGCTTAACAACTTTACTGCCACCATAATGCAGTTGTAAATATCAAAAAGGAACCTATGAAAAGTAACTATGTACACCCCTAAAAAGGAAAAAAAAAGGCCAACAACATAAAAATACAAATGTCCAGAACTATTTTGTGCTAAATGAGGAGACGCATACCCAACTACCTATAACTTCAGAATAACCTCTAAGCTACAAAATCAGCATATAGCAAATAGAAAATATTTGGGGGTAAATGAAATAACCTTTCTAGCCAGCTACATAAGAACATTTGAATATTTCACTGCAAGGCATTCAAATTAAGCCTCACACAGGCACTGCCTGTGTTTTACAAGTTTATAAAGTCATTTTTTTTCTCACCAAACCTGAAAAAGCCCTGAATCTCTCTGTGACAGAAATGAGCTGTTAGCATATTTCCTTGACATTAGTGCTGTCGGGTCCAAAAGAATGCAGGCAATCCATCACTCACGTCTATTAAACGACCCCAGACAATGATGAAGAAGCGGAGCTTTCCATCCCTTTATGACAACATCACCGCATCATCATCATCACACATCACCCGCCGTGACCTACTGCCGTCTGCTCTGGAGAGCGGCCTCATTGCGTCTGTGACCTGACAGAACCAAACACGTTTGATACTAGGGGTGTAACAATATATCGTGCCACGATACAAAAACGTCACAATACTTGTCGTGGAGGTGACAAACTGTATAGCGATATTGGGTTATTAATATTAATCTATTGTGTTGACTAGTAACGCACATCCGACCGCACCTCGACCCGCGGACCAAAATCTTACTCCGCTCAGAAGAAACTAGTACCGTTTTGCGGTCCCGTTCACGGGACTCTTGCAGGGTTTTAAGCTCTGAACTTTTACTTATGTAAGGCTGGTGTAGAGTTAAGCCTTACCTTATTAAATGAAACCTTCTTCGGGTGGGGAGTAGGATAAACACGGGGACAACTTCTGCTGAGTTCCAGTGTACTTTAATGTCCGCTCAACAGTGTAGGATTTTAGAAAATCAACACAGCACCTAGTGCTGTATCACTCCGCCCAATCTAAAACAGACTAATCACTACAGATAAACTGACTAGTGTCATTATAGTCCCCGATTTACATCAGAATATAAAGAATATATTTATAAAATTAAAGCTGCAAGCAGCGATGAACGGGCCCTCGCACTCACGTCCACCGCCCCCCATAAGCATATCAGAAATGACACCACCCACGACTTCCTATGTCAAACAATTAAAATGTTATAGCAGAAAAAAGGGACAACCAATGACAAGAAGGGGCGGGGCTAATTCAGGCCAATGAAGGTCAAGGGCTCCATACAGAATCTTATGACACCACCCACGACTTCCTATGTCAAACCATTCAAAAGTTATAGCAGAAAATCGGGACAACCAATCAGAAGAAGGGGCGGGGCTAATTAAGGCCAACGAAGCTTAAGGACTCATTACAGAGTCCCATGACACCACCCACGACTCTCTATGTCAAACCATTCAAAAGTTATGGCAGAGAAAAGTATTCTAGGGGGCGCTGTTGAGCCGTTAGGCCACGCCCATTAATGCAAACCATGGGATATCAAATTTATCGCCAAGTCTGTCTTGCATGCAAAATTTGGTGACTTTTGGAGAACTATCAAATATGGACCAATCACATGAAGGGGGGGCGCGCCTTTTGGCGTCTAGCGTCGCCACGGTAACACTTTTGAAAGAGAAAAGTAATGCGTGGTGTCGCAGGATGTAGACGCACATTTTGATGTATAACACATCTGGGTTCACGATACGGTTCGGGCTGAATTAACTGCTGAAGGAATGGCATAAATTTCGCCAAAATGACACAATGTATTCAAAATGGCTGACATCCTGTTCGGTTTCGGCCATGGCTCCAAGAGACTTTTCTTTAAGTTGTGCCATGATACAGGTGTGTAGCGATTTTCGTGCATGTACGTCAAACCGTATTGTGGGGCTTGAGGCACAAAGTTTTCTAGGGGGCGCTGTTGAGCCATTAGGCCACGCCCATTAATGCAAACCATGAAATATCAAATGTATCGCCAGGCCTGGCTTGCATGCCAAATTTGGTGCCTTTTGGGGAACTATCAAATATGGACCAATCAGATGAAGGGGGGGTGCGCTTGTTGGCGTCTAGCGTCGCCACGGTAACACTTTGGAAAGAGAAAAGTAATGCGGGTAGTCGCAGGATGGAGACGCACATTTTGATGTATAACACATCTGGGTTCACGATACGGTTCGGGCTGAATTAACTCTCGAAGGAATGGCATATATTGCTCCAAAATTACGCAATTAATTCAGAATGTTCAAAATGGCCGACTTCCTGTTCGGTTTCGGCCATGGCGCCAAGAGACTTTTCTTTTAGTTGCGACATGATACAGGTGTGTACCGATTTTTGTTCATGTACGTCAAACCGTATTATGGGGCTTGAGGCACAAAGTTTTTTCTGTCGAACCAATCAGATGAAGGGGGGGTGCGCTTGTTGGCGTCTAGCGTCGCCACGGTAACACTTTGGAAAGAGAAAAGTAATGCGGGTAGTCGCAGGATGTAGACGCACATTTTGATGTATAACACACCTGGGTGCACGTTACGGTTCGGGCTGAATTAACTTTCGAAGGAATGGCATAAATTTCGCCAAAATGACACGACTAATTCAAAATGGCCGACATCCTGTTCGGTTTCGGGCATGACCCCAAGAGACTTTTCTTTAAGTTGTCCCATGATACAGGTGTGTACCGATTTTCGTGCATGTACGTCAAACCGTATCGTGGGGCTTGAGGCACAAAGTTTTCTAGGGGGCGCTGTTGAGCCATTAGGCCACGCCCATTCATGCAAACCTTTAAATATCAAATTTTTCGCCAGGCCTGACTTGCATGCAAAATTTGGTGACTTTTTGGGCATGTTAAGGGGGGCAAAAAGGCCTTCACTTTGTCAGGAAAATAATAATAATAATAATAATAATTAAAGCTGCAAGCAGCGATGAACGGGCCCTCGCACTCACGGCCACCACCCCCCATAAGCATATCAGAAACGACACCACCCACGACTTCCTATGTCAAACCATTCAAAAGTTATAGCAGAAAAAAGGAACAACCAATTAGAAGAAGGGGCGGGGCTAATTCAGGCCAATGAAGGTCAAGGACTCCATACAGAATCTGATGACACCACCCACGACTCTCTATGTCAAACCATTCCAAAGTTATAGCAGAAAATCGGAACAACCAATCAGAAGAAGGGGCGGGGCTAATTAAGGCCAACAAAGCTTAAGAACTCATTACAGATTCCCATGACCCCACCCACGACTCCCTATGTCAAACCATTCCAAAGTTATAGCAGAAAATCGGGACAACCAATCAGAAGAAGGGGCGGGGCTAATTAAGGCCAACGAAGCTTAAGAACTCATTACAGATTCCCATGACACCACCCACGACTCCCTATGTCAAACCATTCCAAAGTTATAGCAGAAAAAAGGGACAACCAATCAGAAGAAGGGGCGGGGCTAATTCTGGCCAATGAAGGTCAATGACTCATTACAGAGTCCCATGACACCACCCAGGACTCTCTATGTCAAACCATTCCAATGTTATAGCAGAAAATCGGGACAACCAATCAGAAGAAGGGGCGGGGCTAATTAAGGCCAACGAAGCTTAAGGACTCATTACAGAGTCCCATGACACCACCCACAACATCCTATGTCAAACCATTCAAAAGTTATGGCAGATAAAAGTATTCTAGGGGGCGCTGTTGAGCCGTTAGGCCACGCCCATTAATGCAAACCATGAAATATCAAATTTATCGCCAAGTCTGGCTTGCATGCAAAATTTTGTGACTTTTGGAGAACTATCAAATATGGATCAATCACATGAAGGGGGGGGCGCACCTTTTGGCGTCTAGCGTCGCCACGGTAACACTTTTGAAAGAGAAAAGTAATGCGTGTAGTCGCAGGATGTAGACGCACATTTTGATGTATAACACACCTGGGTGCACGTTACGGTTCGGGCTGAATTAACTGCCGAAGGAATGGCATAAATTTTGCCAAAATGACACAATTTATTCAAAATGGCCGACATCCTGTTCGGTTTCGGCCATGGCTCCAAGAGAGTTTTCTTTAAGTTGTGCCATGATACAGGTGTGTAGCGATTTTCGTGCATGTACGTCAAACCGTATTGTGGGGCTTGAGGCACAAAGTTTTCCGGGGGGCGCTGTTGAGCCATTTTGCCACGCCCATTAATGCAAACCATGAAATATCAAATTTATCGCCAGGCCTGGCTTGCATGCCAAATTTGGTGCCTTTTGGGGAACTATCAAATATGGACCAATCAGATGAAGGGGGGGTGCGCTTTTTGGCTTCTAGCGTCGCCACGGTAACAATTTTGAAAGAGAAAAGTAATGCGTGTAGTCGCAGGATGGAGACGCACATTTTGATGTATAACACACCTGGGTTCACGATACGGTTCGGGCTGAATTAACTCTCGAAGGAATGGCATAAATTGCGCCAAAGTGACACGATTAATTCAAAATGGCCGACTTCCTGTTCGGTTTCGGGCATGACTCCAAGAGACTTTTCTTTAAGTTGTGCAATGATACAGGTGTGTACTGATTTTCGTGCATGTACGTCAAACCGTATTGTGGGGCTTGAGGCACAAAGTTTTCCGGGGGGCGCTGTTGAGCCATTTTGCCCCGCCCATTAATGCAAACCATAAAATATCAAATTTTTCGCCAGGCCTGGTTTGCGTGCAAAATTTGGTGACTTTTTGGGCACGTTTAGGGGGGCAAAAAGGCCCTCCTTTCGTCAGAAAAATAATAATAATAATTAAAGCTGCAAGCAGCAATGAACGGGCCCTCGCACTCACGTCAACCGCCCCCCATAAGCATATCAGAAATGACACCACCCATGACTTCCTATGTCAAACCCTTCAAAAGTTATAGCAGAAAAAAGGGACGACCAGTCAGAAGAAGGGGCGGGGCTAATTCAGGGCAAAGAAGATCAAGGACTCATTACAGAGTCCCATGACACCACCCACGACTCTCTATGTCAAAACATTCAAAAGTTATAGCAGAAAATAGGGACAACCAATCAGAAAAAGGGACTGGGCTAATTGTCACCAATTATGGTCAAGGACTCAATGCCGAGTCCCATGACACCACCCACGACTCTCTATGTCAAACCTTTCAAAAGTTATGGCAGAAAAAAGTATTCTACGGGGCGCTGTTGAGCCGTGAGGACACGCCCATTAATGCAAACCATGAAAAAAAAAATCAGATCACTCAAATGAACGACGATCATACAGGACAGCTGTATCTCATGGTCCAGAATGTATGATATTATATTAATCTATTATACCATATTATATTACATGTTGTTATTTCATATTAGCGTACCCAGTAATATATGATATTGTATTATTGCATTGTATGTTGCTTCATTTCATATATTTTTGACTGTATTATATTGTAAAATTATATATCATAGCGATTGCATTATTATATAATTTCAATTTATAACACTAATATACAATTCCTCACACACACACTCCTTCCAAATGTTTCTTTTTTTTCTCCATTATGACAATTGTATGCTGTCATCCGTTATGTTTTTTGTTTTTAAGCTTGTTATGTCTGTTATTCAAATATATTAATACATTCATTAATATGCAATACTGTATTTTGTATATTGTGTGTGTGTGTGTGTGTGTGTGTGTGTATATATATATATATATATATATATATATATATATATATATATATATATGTGTGTGTGTGTGTGTGTATACCTGAAGTGTGACTACCTGCAGAACGTATTTTAGCATGAAAGCTTGCATATTTAACGTACATCAAGCATCCTGTATCATAGCTACATGTCTGCCGTTTGTAACAAAGCAAACCGCGTGAAAATCGGTTGAAAATCAAGTGAGTTATAGTTATTTTACTTATGCAGACACCTCCTTCCACAATAGAAGTGAACGCTCTAGAGTTAAAGCGATACCGATCCAAGATGGCGGCCACGCCCGACGTTCTCAGGCAGTCAATGCGGCGCCTCGACCAAGATGGCGGCCGCGCTGAACATCAGCCCCTCCCCCCGCGGGAGCTGCGCGCGCAAACTCCACTCAAATTCAAAAGTTATGGCAGAAAATCGGGACAACCAATCAGAAGAAGGGGAAAGAGAAAAGTAATGTGCGTCGTCACAGGACAGAGACGAACATTTTGATGTAAAAAAAACACAAAAATTGCTGACAAAACTTTTGGCATATCAAGACAGGCTTGAACTCTCGACCTCTGGCAGCAAAGACCGCAATAATCTGGCTGAGCTAAGTCTCAGCTATTCCTTTTATTTGACCTACTGGCTTAGGACAGACCAACATAGCGATAAAATGTCTGGAACTTTTTTTTTCCTAATTTTTTAAATATTTGTAAGTTATAAATATTAGTAAAACCCTAGTATTTAAATTATTACTTTTTCTGTAACCATTCTGCCAAGGTTGTAACCGGGCTGAGCCGGGAATATTTCTGAAGTCACCACATTACAGGGAGCTGATTGGTCGGGGGGCGGGGCCGTCATCACCCTACTCGCCACTGATTGGTCGGGGGGCGGGGCCGTCATCACCCTACTCGCCACTGATTGGTCAGGGGGCGGGGCCGGCAGACGTTTGAATCAGGAAGCGGGAGTCAGCGCGAGAGCGACTGGCGGCTCGCGGCAATTTTATTATAAAAAAAGGACAACCAATCAGAAGAAGGGGCGGGGCTAATTCAGGCCAATGAAGTTCAAGGACTCCATAAAGAATCTGATGACACCACCCACGACTCTCTATGTCAAACCATTCAAAAGTTATAGCAGAAAATCGGGACAACCAATCAGAAGAAGGGGCGGGGCTAATTAAGGCCAACGAAGCTTAAGGACTCATTACAGAGTCCCATGACACCACCCACAACTTCCTATGTCAAACCATTCAAAAGTTATGGCAGAGAAAAGTATTCTAGGGGGCGCTGTTGAGCCGTTAGGCCACGCCCATTAATGCAAACCATGAAATATCACATTTATCGCCAGGCCTGGCTTGCATGCAAATTTTGGTGACTTTTGGAGAACTATCAAATATGGACCAATCAGATGAAGGGTGGGTGCGCTTTTTCGAGTCTAGCGTCGCCACGGTAACACTTTTGAAAGAGAAAAGTAATGCGTGGTGTCGCACGATGGAGACGCACATTTTGGTGTATAACACACCTGGGTGCACGTTACGGTTCGGGCTGAATTAACTGCCGAAGGAATGGCATAAATTGTGCCAAAATTACACAATTAATTCAAAATGGCTGACTTCCTGTTCGGTTTCGGCCATGGCTCCAAGAGACTTTTCTTTAAGTTGCGACATGATACAGGTGTGTACCGATTTTCGTGCATGTACGTCAAACCGTATTGTGGGGCTTGAGGCACAAAGTTTTCCGGGGGGCGCTGTTGAGCCATTTTGCCACGCCCATTAATGCAAACCATGAAATATCAAATTTATCGCCAGGCCTGGCTTGCATGCCAAATTTGGTGCCTTTTGGGGAACTATCAAATATGGACCAATCAGATGAAGGGGGGGTGCGCTTGTTGGCGTCTAGCGTCGCCACGGTAACACTTTCGAAAGAGAAAAGTAATGCGTGTAGTCGCAGGATGGAGACGCACATTTTGATGTATAACACATCTGGGTTCACGATACGGTTCGGGCTGAATTAACTCTCGAAGGAATGGCATATATTGCTCTAAAATTACGCAATTAATTCAGAATGTTCAAAATGGCCGACTTCCTGTTCGGTTTCGGCCATGGCGCCAAGAGACTTTTCTTTTAGTTGCGACATGATACAGGTGTGTACTGACTTTCGTTCATGTACGTCAAACCGTATTATGGGGCTTGAGGCACAAAGTTTTTTCTGTCGAACCAACCAGATGAAGGGTGGGCGCGCTTTTTGGCGTCTAGCGCCGCCACGGTAACGCTTTTGAAAGAGAAAAGTAATGCGTGTTGTCGCAGGATGGAGACGCACATTTTGATGTATAACACACTTGGGGGCACGTTACGGTTCGGGCTGAATTAACTTTCGAAGGAATGGCATAAATTTCGCCAAAATGACACGACTAATTCAAAATGGCCGACATCCTGTTCGGTTTCGGGCATTACCCCAAGAGACTTTTGTTTAAGTTGTCCCATGATACAGGTGTGTACCGATTTTCGTGCATGTACGTCAAACCGTATCGTGGGGCTTGAGGCACAAAGTTTTCAAGGGGGCGCTGTTGAGCCATTTTGCCACGCCCATTAATGCAAACCATTAAATATCAAATTTTTCGCCAGGCCTGACTAGGGTGCAAAATTTGGTGACTTTTTGGGCATGTTAAGGGGGGCAAAAAGGCCTTCACTTTGTCAGGAAAATAATAATAATAATAATAATAATAATAAAAATTCCTGCAAATACAATAGGGCCTTCGCTCTGAAGGTGCTCGGGCCCTAATAATAATAATAACGCGAAGAATTCCTACAGATACAATAGGGCCTTCGCACTGAAGGTGCTCGGGCCCTAATAATTAAAGCTGCAAGCAGCGATGAACGGGCCCTCGCACTCACGTCCACCGCCCCCCATAAGCATATCAGAAATGACACCACCCACGACTCTCTATGTCAAACCATTCAAAAGTTATAGCAGAAAAAAGGAACAACCAATCAGAAGAAGGGGCGGGGCTAATTCAGGCCAATGAAGGTCAAGGACTCCATACAGAGTCTGATGACACCACCCACGACTCTCTATGTCAAACCATTCAAAAGTTATGGCAGAAAATCGGGCCAACCAATCAGAAGAAGGGGCGGGGCTAATTAAGGCCAATGAAGGTCAAGGACTCAATACCGAGTCCCATGACACCACCCACGACTCTTTATGTCAAACCATTCAAAAGTTATGGCAGAGAAAAGTATTCTAGGGGGCGCTGTTGAGCCGTTAGGCCACGCCCATTAATGCAAACCATGAAATATCAAATGTATCGCCAGGCCTGGCTTGCATGCAAAATTTGGTGACTTTTGGAGAACTATCAAATATGGACCAATCAGATGAATGGGACGAGCGCTTTTTCGTGTCTAGCGCCGCCACGGTAACACTTTTGAAAGAGAGAAGTAATGTGCGTCGTCACAGGACAGAGACGAACATTTTGATGTAAAAAAAACACAAAAATTGCTGACAAAAGTTTCGGGCATATTGCCAGGCTTGAAGTCCCAACCTCTGGCACCAAAGACCGCAATAATCTGGCTGAGCTAAGTCTCAGCTATTCCTTTCATTTGACCTACTGGCTTAGGACAGACCAACATAGCGATAAAATGTCTGGAACTTTTTTTTCCTAATTTTTTAAATATTTGTAAGTTATAAATATTAGTAAAACCCTACTATTTTAATTATTACTTTTTCTGTAACCATTCTGCCAAGGTTGTAACCGGGCTGAGCCGGGAATATTTCTGAGGTCACCACATTACAGGGAACTGATTGGTCGGGGGGCGGGGCCGTCATCACCCTACTCGCCACTGATTGGTCGGGGGGCGGGGCCGTCATCACCATACTCGCCACTGATTGGTCGGGGGGCGGGGCCGTCATCACCCTACTCGCCACTGATTGGTCGGGGGGCGGGGCCGGCAGATGTTTGAATCAGGAAGCGGGACTCTCTATGTCAAACCATTCCAAAGTTATAGCAGAAAATTGGGACAACCAATCAGAAGAAGGGGCGGGGCTAATTAAGGCCAACGAAGCAAAAGAACTCATTACAGAGTCCCATGACACCACCCACGACTCTCTATGTTAAACCATTCAAAAGTTATGGCAGAAAAAAGGGACAACCAATCAGAAGAAGAGGCGGGGCTAATTCTGGCCAATGAAGGTCAAGGACTCCATAAAGAATCTGATGACACCACCCAGGACTCTCTATGTCAAACCATTCCAATGTTATAGCAGAAAATCGGGCCAACCAATCAGAAGAAGGGGCGGGGCTAATTAAGGCCAACGAAGCTTAAGGACTCATTACAGAGTCCCATGACACCACCCACAACTCTCTATGTCAAACCATTCAAAAGTTATGGCAGAGAAAAGTATTCTTGGGGGCGCTGTTGAACCGTTAGCCACGCCCATTAATTGCAAACCATGAAATATCAAATGTATCGCCAGGCCTGGCTTGCATGCAAAATTTGGTGACTTTTGGAGAACTATCAAATATGGACCAATCACATGAAGGGGGGGCGCGCCTTTTGGCGTCTAGCGTCGCCACGGTAACGCTTTTGAAAGAGAAAAGTAATGCGTGGTGTCGCAGGATGGAGACGCACATTTTGATGTATAACACACCTGGGTGCACGTTACGGTTCGGGCTGAATTAACTGCCGAAGGAATGGCATAAATTTCGCCAAAATGACACAATTTATTCAAAATGGCCGACGTCCTGTTCGGTTTCGGCCATGGCTCCAAGAGACTTTTCTTTAAGTTGTGCCATGATACAGGTGTCTAGCGATTTTCGTGCATGTACGTCAAACCGTATTGTGGGGCTTGAGGCACAAAGTTTTCCGGGGGGCGCTGTTGAGCCATTTTGCCACGCCCATTAATGCAAACCATGAAATATCAAATTTATCGCCAGGCCTGGCTTGCATGCCAAATTTGGTGCCTTTTGGGGAACTATCAAATATGGACCAATCAGATGAAGGGGGGGTGCGCTTGTTGGCGTCTAGCGTCGCCACGGTAACACTTTTGAAAGAGAAAAGTAATGCGTGTAGTCGCAGGATGGAGACGCACATTTTGATGTATAACACATCTGGGTTCACGATACGGTTCGGGCTGAATTAACTCTCGAAGGAATGGCATATATTGCTCCAAAATTACGCGATTAATTCAGAATGTTCAAAATGGCCGACTTCCTGTTCGGTTTAGGCCATGGCGCCAAGAGACTTTTCTTTAAGTTGTGACATGATACAGGTGTGTACCGATTTTCCTTCATGTACGTCACACCGTATTATGGGGCTTGAGGCACAAAGTTTTTTCTGTCAAACCAATCAGATGAAGGGTGGGCGCGCTTTTTGGCGTCTAGCGTCGCCACGGTAACGCTTTTGAAAGAGAAAAGTAATGCGTGTTGTCGCAGGATGGAGACGCACATTTTGATGTATAACACACCTGGGTGCACGTTACGGTTCGGGCTGAATTAACTTTCGAAGGAATGGCATAAATTTCGCCAAAATGACACGACTAATTCAAAATGGCCGACTTCCTGTTTGGTTTCGGGCATGACGCCAAGAGACTTTTCTTTCAGTTGCGCCATGATACAGGTGTGTACCGATTTTCGTGCATGTACGTCAAACCGTATCGTGGGGCTTGAGGCACAAAGTTTTCTAGGTGGCGCTGTTGAGCCATTTTGCCACGCCCATTAATGCAAACCATTAAATATCAAATTTTTCGCCAGGCCTGACTTGGATGCAAAATTTGGTGACTTTTTGGGCATGTTAAGGGGGGCAAAAAGGCCATCACTTTGTCAGGAAAATAATAATAATAATAATTAAAGCTGCAAGCAGCGATGAACGGGCCCTCGCACTCACGGCCGCCGCCCCCCATAAGCATATCAGAAATGACACCACCCACGACTTCCTATGTCAAACCATTCAAAAGTTATAGCAGAAAAAAGGGACAACCAATCACAAGAAGGGACGGGGCTAATTCAGGCCAATGAAGGTCAAGGACTCCATACAGAGTCTGATGACACCACCCACGACTCTCCATGTCAAACCATTCAAAAGTTATAGCAGGAAATAGGGACAACCAATCAAAAGAAGGGGCGGGGCTAATTTTCACCAATTATGGTCAAGGACTCAATACCGAGTCCCATGACACCACCCATGACTCTTTATGTCAAACCATTCAAAAGTTATGGCAGAGAAAAGTTTTCCGGGGGGCGCTGTTGAGCCATTTTGCCACGCCCATTAATGCAAACCATGAAATATCAAATTTATCGCCAGGCCTGACTTGCATGCCAAATTTGGTGCCTTTTGGGGAACTATCAAATATGGACCAATCAGATGAAGGGGGGGTGCGCTTGTTGGCGTCTAGCGTCGCCACGGTAACACTTTTCAAATAGAAAAGTAATGCGTGTAGTCGCAGGATGGAGACGCACATTTTGATGTATAACACATCTGGGTTCACGATACGGTTCGGGCTGAATTAATTCTCGAAGGAATGGCATATATTGCTCCAAAATTACGCGATTAATTCAGAATGTTCAAAATGGCCGACTTCCTGTTCGGTTTCGGCCATGGCGCCAAGAGACTTTTCTTTTAGTTGCGACATGATACAGGAGTGTACCGATTTTCGTTCAGGTACGTCAAACCGTATTATGGGGCTTGAGGCGCAAAGTTTTTTCTGTCTGAAGCAACGAGATGAAGGGTGGGCGCGCTTTTTGGCGTCTAGCGTCGCCATGGTAACGCTTTTGAAAGAGAAAAGTAATGCGTGTGGTCGCAGGAGGGAGACGCACATTTTGATGTATAACACACCTGGGGGCACGTTACGGTTCGGGCTGAATTAACTTTCGAAGGAATGGCATAAATTTCGCCAAAATGACACGATTAATTCAAAATGGCCGACTTCCTGTTCGGTTTCGGCCATGTCGCCAAGAGACTTTTGTTTAAGTTGTCCCATGATACAGGTGTGTACCGATTTTCGTGCATGTACGTCAAACCGTATCGTGGGGCTTGAGGCACAAAGTTTTCAAGGGGGCGCTGTTGAGCCATTTTACCACGCCCATTAATGCAAACAATTAAATATCAAATTTTTCGCCAGGCCTGACTTGGGTGCAAAATTTGGTGACTTTTTGGGCATGTTAAGGGGGGCAAAAGGGCCATCACTTTGTCAGAAGAAAAATAATAATTAAAGCTGCAAGCAGCGATGAACGGGCCCTCGCACTCACGGCCACCACCCCCCATAAGCATATCAGAAACGACACCACCCACGACTTCCTATGTCAAACCATTCAAAAGTTATAGCAGAAAAAAGGAACAACCAATTAGAAGAAGGGGCGGGGCTAATTCAGGCCAATGAAGGTCAAGGACTCCATACAGAATCTGATGACACCACCCACGACTCTCTATGTCAAACCATTCCAAAGTTATAGCAGAAAATCGGAACAACCAATCAGAAGAAGGGGCGGGGCTAATTAAGGCCAACAAAGCTTAAGAACTCATTACAGATTCCCATGACCCCACCCACGACTCCCTATGTCAAACCATTCCAAAGTTATAGCAGAAAATCGGGACAACCAATCAGAAGAAGGGGCGGGGCTAATTAAGGCCAACGAAGCTTAAGAACTCATTACAGATTCCCATGACACCACCCACGACTCCCTATGTCAAACCATTCCAAAGTTATAGCAGAAAAAAGGGACAACCAATCAGAAGAAGGGGCGGGGCTAATTCTGGCCAATGAAGGTCAATGACTCATTACAGAGTCCCATGACACCACCCAGGACTCTCTATGTCAAACCATTCCAATGTTATAGCAGAAAATCGGGACAACCAATCAGAAGAAGGGGCGGGGCTAATTAAGGCCAACGAAGCTTAAGGACTCATTACAGAGTCCCATGACACCACCCACAACTTCCTATGTCAAACCATTCAAAAGTTATGGCAGATAAAAGTATTCTAGGGGGCGCTGTTGAGCCGTTAGGCCACGCCCATTAATGCAAACCATGAAATATCAAATTTATCGCCAAGTCTGGCTTGCATGCAAAATTTTGTGACTTTTGGAGAACTATCAAATATGGATCAATCACATGAAGGGGGGGGCGCACCTTTTGGCGTCTAGCGTCGCCACGGTAACACTTTTGAAAGAGAAAAGTAATGCGTGTAGTCGCAGGATGTAGACGCACATTTTGATGTATAACACACCTGGGTGCACGTTACGGTTCGGGCTGAATTAACTGCCGAAGGAATGGCATAAATTTTGCCAAAATGACACAATTTATTCAAAATGGCCGACATCCTGTTCGGTTTCGGCCATGGCTCCAAGAGAGTTTTCTTTAAGTTGTGCCATGATACAGGTGTGTAGCGATTTTCGTGCATGTACGTCAAACCGTATTGTGGGGCTTGAGGCACAAAGTTTTCCGGGGGGCGCTGTTGAGCCATTTTGCCACGCCCATTAATGCAAACCATGAAATATCAAATTTATCGCCAGGCCTGGCTTGCATGCCAAATTTGGTGCCTTTTGGGGAACTATCAAATATGGACCAATCAGATGAAGGGGGGGTGCGCTTTTTGGCTTCTAGCGTCGCCACGGTAACAATTTTGAAAGAGAAAAGTAATGCGTGTAGTCGCAGGATGGAGACGCACATTTTGATGTATAACACACCTGGGTTCACGATACGGTTCGGGCTGAATTAACTCTCGAAGGAATGGCATAAATTGCGCCAAAGTGACACGATTAATTCAAAATGGCCGACTTCCTGTTCGGTTTCGGGCATGACTCCAAGAGACTTTTCTTTAAGTTGTGCAATGATACAGGTGTGTACTGATTTTCGTGCATGTACGTCAAACCGTATTGTGGGGCTTGAGGCACAAAGTTTTCCGGGGGGCGCTGTTGAGCCATTTTGCCCCGCCCATTAATGCAAACCATAAAATATCAAATTTTTCGCCAGGCCTGGTTTGCGTGCAAAATTTGGTGACTTTTTGGGCACGTTTAGGGGGGCAAAAAGGCCCTCCTTTCGTCAGAAAAATAATAATAATAATAATTAAAGCTGCAAGCAGCGATGAACGGGCCCTCGCACTCACGTCCACCGCCCCCCATAAGCATATCAGAAATGACACCACCCAAGACTCTCTATGTCAAACCATTCAAAAGTTATAGCAGAAAAAAGGAACAACCAATCAGAAGAAGGGGCGGGGCTAATTTAGGCCAATGAAGGTCAAGGACTCCATACAGAGTCTGATGACACCACCCACGACTCTCTATGTCAAACCATTCAAAAGTTATGGCAGAAAATCGGGACAACCAATCAGAAGAAGGGGCGGGGCTAATTCAGGCCAATGAAGGTCAAGGACTCAATACCGAGTCCCATGACACCACCCACGACTCTTTATGTCAAACCATTCAAAAGTTATGGCAGAGAAAAGTATTCTAGGGGGCGCTGTTGAGCCGTTAGGCCACGCCCATTAATGCAAACCATGAAATATCAAATGTATCGCCAGGCCTGGCTTGCATGCAAAATTTGGTGACTTTTGGAGAACTATCAAATATGGACCAATCAGATGAATGGGACGAGCGCTTTTTCGTGTCTAGCGTCGCCACGGTAACACTTTTGAAAGAGAGAAGTAATGTGCGTCGTCACAGGACAGAGACGAACATTTTGATGTAAAAAAAACACAAAAATTGCTGACAAAAGTTTCGGGCATATTGCCAGGCTTGAACTCCCAACCTCTGGCACCAAAGACCGCAATATTCTGGCTGAGCTAAGTCTCAGCTATTCCTTTCATTTGACCTACTGGCTTAGGACAGACCAACATAGCGATAAAATGTCTGGAACTTTTTTTTCCTAATTTTTTTAATATTTGTAAGTTATAAATATTAGTAAAACCCTACTATTTTAATTATTACTTTTTCTGTAACCATTCTGCCAAGGTTGTAACCGGGCTGAGCCGGGAATATTTCTGAGGTCACCACATTACAGGGAACTGATTGGTCGGGGGGCGGGGCCGTCATCACCCTACTCGCCACTGATTGGTCGGGGGGCGGGGCCGTCATCACCATACTCGCCACTGATTGGTCGGGGGGCGGGGCCGTCATCACCCTACTCGCCACTGATTGGTCGGGGGGCGGGGCCGGCAGATGTTTGAATCAGGAAGCGGGACTCTCTATGTCAAACCATTCCAAAGTTATAGCAGAAAATTAGGACAACCAATCAGAATAAGGGGCGGGGCTAATTAAGGCCAACGAAGCTTAAGAACTCATTACAGAGTCCCATGACACCACCCACGACTCTCTATGTTAAACCATTCAAAAGTTATGGCAGAAAAAAGGGACAACCAATCAGAAGAAGAGGCGGGGCTAATTCTGGCCAATGAAGGTCAAGGACTCCATAAAGAATCTGATGACACCACCCAGGACTCTCTATGTCAAACCATTCCAATGTTATAGCAGAAAATCGGGCCAACCAATCAGAAGAAGGGGCGGGGCTAATTAAGGCCAACGAAGCTTAAGGACTCATTACAGAGTCCCATGACACCACCCACAACTCTCTATGTCAAACCATTCAAAAGTTATGGCAGAGAAAAGTATTCTAGGGGGCGCTGTTGAACCGTTAGCCACGCCCATTAATTGCAAACCATGAAATATCAAATGTATCGCCAGGCCTGGCTTGCATGCAAACTTTGGTGACTTTTGGAGAACTATCAAATATGGACCAATCACATGAAGGGGGGGCGCGCCTTTTGGCGTCTAGCGTCGCCACGGTAACGCTTTTGAAAGAGAAAAGTAATGCGTGGTGTCGCAGGATGGAGACGCACATTTTGATGTATAACACACCTGGGTGCACGTTACGGTTCGGGCTGAATTAACTGCCGAAGGAATGGCATAAATTTCGCCAAAATGACACAATTTATTCAAAATGGCCGACGTCCTGTTCGGTTTCGGCCATGGCTCCAAGAGACTTTTCTTTAAGTTGTGCCATGATACAGGTGTGTAGCGATTTTCGTGCATGTACGTCAAACCGTATTGTGGGGCTTGAGGCACAAAGTTTTCCGGGGGGCGCTGTTGAGCCATTTTGCCACGCCCATTAATGCAAACCATAAAATATCAAATTTATCGCCAGGCCTGGCTTGCATGACAAATTTGGTGCCTTTTGGGGAACTATCAAATATGGACAAATCAGATGAAGGGGGGTTGCGCTTGTTGGCGTCTAGCGTCGCCACGGTAACACTTTTGAAAGAGAAAAGTAATGCGTGTAGTCGCAGGATGGAGACGCACATTTTGATGTATAACACATCTGGGTTCACGATACGGTTCGGGCTGAATTAACTCTCGAAGGAATGGCATATATTGCTCCAAAATTACGCGATTAATTCAGAATGTTCAAAATGGCCGACTTCCTGTTCGGTTTAGGCCATGGCGCCAAGAGACTTTTCTTTAAGTTGTGACATGATACAGGTGTGTACCGATTTTCCTTCATGTACGTCACACCGTATTATGGGGCTTGAGGCACAAAGTTTTTTCTGTCAAACCAATCAGATGAAGGGTGGGCGCGCTTTTTGGCGTCTAGCGTCGCCACGGTAACGCTTTTGAAAGAGAAAAGTAATGCGTGTTGTCGCAGGATGGAGACGCACATTTTGATGTATAACACACCTGGGTGCACGTTACGGTTCGGGCTGAATTAACTTTCGAAAGAATGGCATAAATTTCGCCAAAATGACACGACTAATTCAAAATGGCCGACTTCCTGTTTGGTTTCGGGCATGACGCCAAGAGACTTTTCTTTCAGTTGCGCCATGATACAGGTGTGTACCGATTTTCGTGCATGTACGTTAAACCGTATCGTGGGGCTTGAGGCACAAAGTTTTCTAGGTGGCGCTGTTGAGCCATTTTGCCACGCCCATTAATGCAAACCATTAAATATCAAATTTTTCGCCAGGCCTGACTTGGGTGCAAAATTTGGTGACTTTTTGGGCATGTTAAGGGGGGCAAAAAGGCCATCACTTTGTCAGGAAAATAATAATAATAATAATAATTAAAGCTGCAAGCAGCGATGAACGGGCCCTCGCACTCACGTCCACCGCCCCCCATAAGCATATCAGAAATGACACCACCCACGACTCTCTATGTCAAACCATTCAAAAGTTATAGCAGAAAAAAGGAACAACCAATCAGAGGAAGGGGCGGGGCTAATTCAGGCCAATGAAGGTGAAGGACTCATTACAGAGTCCCATGACACCACCCACAACTTCCTATGTCAAACCATTCAAAAGTTATGGCAGAGAAAAGTATTCTAGGGGGCGCTGTTGAGCCGTTAGGCCACGCCCATTAATGCAAACCATGAAATATCAAATTTATCGCCAAGCCTGCCTTGCATGCAAAATTTGGTGACTTTTGGAGAACTATCAAATATGGACCAATCAGATGAAGGGGACGAGCGCTTTTTCACGTCTAGCGTCGCCACGGTAACACTTTTGAAAGAGAAAAGTAATGTGCGTCGTCGCAGGAAAGAGACGCACATCTTGATAAAAAAAAACACAAACATTTGCTTACAAAATTTTCGGCATACAGCCTTGAAAGAGAAAAGTAATGTGCGTCGTCGCAGGAAAGAGACGCACATCTTGATGTAAAAAAAAACACAAAATTTGCTTACAAAAATTTCAGCATCCTGCCAGGCTCGAACTCCCAACCACCGACACCAAAGACCGCAATGATCTGGTTGAGCTATATCTCAGCTGATACCTCACATTGACTTACTGGCTTAGGAGAGACCAAGATAGCGATATAATGTCCCGAACCTTTTTTTCCTAATTTATTAAATATTTGTAAGGTATAAATATTAGTAAAACACTACTATTTTATTATTACTTTTTCTGTAACCATTCAACCGCGGTTCTAACCGGGCTGAGCACGGGACTATTTCTAACGTCACCACATTACAACAGCTGATTGGTCGGGGGGCGGGGCCGTCATCACCCTACTCGCCACTGATTGGTCGGGGGGCGGGGCCGTCATCACCCTACTCGCCACTGATTGGTCGGGGGGCGGGGCCGGCAGACGTTTGAATCAGGAAGCGGGAGTCAAACCATTAAAAAGTTATAGCAGAAAAAAGGGACAACCAATCAGAAGAAGGGGCGGGGCTAATTAAGGCCAACGAAGCTTAAGGACTCATTACTGAGTCCCATGACACCACCCACAACTTCCTATGTCAAACCATTCAAAAGTTATGGCAGATAAAAGTATTCTAGGGGGCGCTGTTGAGCCGTTAGGCCACGCCCATTAATGCAAACCATTTAATATCAAATGTATCACCAGGCCTGGTTTGCATGCAAAATTTGGTGACTTTTGGAGAACTATCAAATATGGACCAATCAGATGAAGGGGACGAGCGCTTTTTCACGTCTAGCGTCGCCACGGTAACACTTTTGAAAGAGAAAAGTAATGTGCGTCGTCGCAGGAAAGAGACGCACATCTTGATGTAAAAAAAACACAAAATTTGCTTACAAAAATTTCAGCATCCTGCCAGGCTCGAACTCCCAACCACCGGCACCAAAGATCGCAATGATCTGGTTGAGCTATATCTCAGCTGATACCTCAAATTGACTTACTGGCTTAGGAGAGACCAAGATAGCGATATAATGTCTGGAACCTTTTTTTCTTAATTTTTTAAATATTTGTAAGGTATAAATATTAGTAAAACACTACTATTTTATTATTACTTTTTCTGTAACAATTCTACCGCGGTTCTAACCGGGCTGAGCACGGGACTATTTCTAACGTCACCACATTACAACAGCTGATTGGTCGGGGGGCGGGGCCGTCATCACCCTACTCGCCACTGATTGGTCGGGGGGCGGGGTCGTCATCACCCTACTCGCCACTGATTGGTCGGGGGGCGGGGCCGGCAGACGTTTGAATCAGGAAGCGGGAGTCAAACCATTAAAAAGTTATAGCAGAAAAAAGGGACAACCAGTCAGAAGAAGGGGCGGGGCTAATTAAGGCCAACGAAGCTTAAGGACTCATTACTGAGTCCCATGACACCACCCACAACTTCCTATGTCAAACCATTCAAAAGTTATGGCAGATAAAAGTATTCTAGGGGGCGCTGTTGAGCCGTTAGGCCACGCCCATTAATGCAAACCATGAAATATCAAATGTATCGCCAAGTCTGACTTGCATGCAAAATTTGATTACTTTTGGAGAACTATCAAATATGGACCAATCACATGAAGGGGGGCGCGCTTTTTGGTGTCTAGCGTCGCCACGGTAATGCTTTTGAAAGAGAAAAGTAATGCGTGTAGTCCCAGGATGGAGACGCACATTTTGATGTATAACACACCTGGGTGCACATTACGGTTTGGGCCGTATTAATTGCCGAAGGAATGGCATAAATTGCGCCAAAATTACACAATTAATTCAAAATGGCCGACTTCCTGTTCGGTTTCGGCCATGGCTCCAAGAGACTTTTCTTGAAGTTGTGCCATGATACAGGTGTGTAGCGATTTTCGTGCATGTACGTCAAACCGTATCGTGGGGCTTGAGGCACAAATGTTTCCGGGGGGCGCTGTTGAGCCATTTTGGCACGCCCATTAATGTAAACCATAAAATATCAAATTTACCGCCAGGCCTGGCTTGCATGCCAAATTTGGTGCCTTTTGGGGAACTATCAAATATGGACCAATCAGATGAAGGGGGGGTGCGCTTGTTGGCGTCTAGCGTCGCCACGGTAACACTTTTGAAAGAGAAAAGTAATGCGTGTAGTCGCAGGATGGAGACGCACATTTTGTTGTATAACACATCTGGGTGCACGATACGGTTCGGGCCGTATTAATCCTCGAAGGAATGGCATATATTGCTCCAAAATTACGCGATTAATTCAGAATGTTCAAAATGGCCGACTTCCTGTTCGGTTTCGGCCATGGCGCCAAGAGACTTTTCTTTAAGTTGCGACATGATACAGGTGTGTACCGATTTTCGTTCATGTACGTCAAAGCGTATTATGGGGCTTGAGGCGCAAAGTTTTTTCTGTCGAACCAATCAGATGAAGGGTGGGCGCGCTTTTTGTCGTCTAGCGTCGCCACGGTAACGCTTTTGAAAGAGAAAAGTAATGCGTGGTGTCGGAGGATGGAGACGCACATTTTGATGTATAACACACTTGGGGGCACGTTACGGTTCGGGCCGTATTAACTGCCGAAGGAAGGGCATAAATTGCGCCAAAATTACACAATTAATTCAAAATGGCCGACTTCCTGTTCGGTTTCGGCCATGGCTCCAAGAGACTTTTCTTGAAGTTGTGCCATGATACAGGTGTGTAGCGATTTTCGTGCATGTACGTCAAACCGTATCGTGGGGCTTGAGGCACAAAGTTTTCAAGGGGGCGCTGTTGAGCCATTTTGCCACGCCCATTAATGCAAACCATTAAATATCAAATTTTTCGCCAGGCCTGCCTTGCATGCAAAATTTGGTGACTTTTTGGGCACGTTTAGGGGGGCAAAAAGGCCCTCCTTTCGTCAGAAAAATAATAATAATAATAATAATAATAATAACGCGAAGAATTCCTACAGATACAATAGGGCCTTCGCACTGCAAGTGCTCGGGCCCTAATAATAATAATAAAAATTCCTGCAAATACAATAGGGCCTTCGCACTGAAGGTGCTCGGGCCCTAATAATAATAACGCGAAGAATTCCTACAGATACAATAGGGCCTTCGCACTGAAGGTGCTCGGGCCCTAATAATAAAAATTCCTACAGATACAATAGGGCCTTCGCACTGAAGGTGCTCGGGCCCTAATAATGAACCCTAAATTACCAAAATAACCTTCTTAACAAAAATAAATCTCCTCTTACACTTATAAGGTGAGCATGAATCAATCTTTTTTATGGTGTAAAATTGTATCTATTTATTTACTTTTATTTATTTAATTTTAGTTGTTACATTTCTGGAAAAGAAAAAAGTCAAATCATACATGAGAGAATTCAGTTTGTGGCAAAATAGTTTTACTTGTATGAAACTGAAGATGCATAATGCAAACCTGACATTTACTTTTAGTTCAGTTTGTGGAAAATGTTTGGCCTGGCTTTCTTTCTTCTTTAAAACTTAAACAGTTATAAAGCATTACAAACTGTAACAATAGGGCAAACACACAGCATCGTTTTGTATTTTGTGTCTTTCAAATAAAAGACAATTTTTTCCAGTCATATGTTCCTCTATCAAGGTTGTTAAAAAAATACTGCTATAATATCGTATCGTTATCGTGACCTCAATATCGTGTATCGTACCGTATCGTGAGATTAGTGTATCGTTACACCCCTATTTGATACATAATCAATACAAAACGTGGAACAAAAACCTTACGACATAACTGCAGCACTTGAGAAACAGTTTTCTTGAAGTGACTCAAACTTGATTCATTAAAAAAAGCTCCTAACCTCCCTTTTCTTGGCGGGTGCCTCACCTCACAATCAGCATTTAATTGATGGGCTGTAGTGCTAATTACAACCAGAGCCAGCCCGGCAGCAAGAAACAGAAAAGCTGTCTTGAGAAGTTTTTCAAGCATGGCACATTCACTGGAGAGGAAGAAGAGCAGCACATTCTGATGAGGCTGTTGCTTAGATTCCTGGGATTGATTAGGAAGAGATGGATATGTCAATAATCAGTGCAACATTTAGCATTTTGTTTTGACCGAGTGATAAGGACAACGACTCTTCCTAATTTCTTTTAGATATATAAAGGGCAGACGATTCAGTTTCACCATGCAGTTATGATCTATTATTGATTAAACTGAAGGATGTAAAAGAATAAAAGGAACAAAATAAAAAAGTCAAAGTGAATCTTTACTCTTAATTAGTCCAGTTATGGCTTTTGGTAAAATGTAAAAAAAAAAAAACTTTTTTCAGAGCCTAAAATCCTCATTAAGCATGTTCCTTTGTTTTACAGTCGAAAGTTGACTTTGTTTGTATCAGCAACTTGCCGTTAAGGCGTGTGCGTTTCCAACATCTTCCAACATGTACACAGAGGGAGAAGATTAAAACGAAAGCGGGCATCCGTCTGGGACTCCGCAGTCCCTTTGTGAGCACACGCCTCTGATCTTTTTGATTGCTTCCCTCTATACCCAGCTTCATACAGAGTATTGGAAGCATCCTCCCCATGTTCCTGGTGCTGGCTTTCATGTACTCTGTGTGCATGACCATCAAAGGCCTGGTGTGGGAGAAGGAGCTCCGGCTCAAGGAAGTGCTTCGCGCCGTTGGCATTCAGAACGGCGCCCTCTGGTCGGCAAGGTTCATCGAGAACATTGTTCTGCTCACGGTTCCTTGTGTGCTTATAAGTGTCATGGTTAAGGTCAGTAAAAGAGTCGCCCAATGGAGAATATCAAAACACAAAGCATGCAGTATGAAAGCGATGCACAGAGAGCTTGAATATTTGAACATCCGTAATACTGGGTGTTCTTGTAACAAGGACAAAAACACACTGAAATTGAACATTTAAATGTTAATTTGAGTGCACATTTGTTTTGATTTAGGAGCTAATAATTTGCAGCACAACCTAGAAAATGAGCATCTGTCTAAACACACCCAACCAACTAAACTTTTGTGACCACGCAGGTCACTCAGGACAGGGAACTAATCATGCTTTGTGTTTTGGGTACTCTCACTGGAGTTAATCACCAGTTAATGAGCACAGAATCGGATCACGATCTGGAATTCTTCAAATCAGCTGGTTTTAATCAAGCATGCCACCAAAACCTGAGCTGTATTTTATTGTATCTCCTGTGATCTCCGGAAATATTTGATTCATTTCTCTTTTGTAATTTGGAGAAGAAAATGTTTTGCGCCTCATATGTTTATATGTGGATTCAAGATTGATTGCCTTTTGCTAGTAGGATGCTATGTAATGTTTTCCACCGTGTTGCATCTAATTTGCTCGGTAATGTAGTAAAGTATTGACATCTGGTTAAAGTAACCACCGTAACATATTACTCTTGCTTATTACTGTTTAACAAATCGTCTGGATTGATGTAAAAACTTTTAAAAGATGTCATTGTTGTCGATTGTTCTGCAGATAGTAATTAGTTTAGCCACTGATTTAAATGTTCAACATTACATTTATACAGTTGTTGTTTGTCCTTGATCAATAATCATCAGCACACTGTGCAGTATAGGGAAAACATTTGCTTCATTTTTGATTATTTCTAAATATATTTTGAATTGCCATTAACAATTTGGTATTATTTAACAATCTTTTTCTTTTTTTGTCAAGTCTTTGCTGTGGATATTGACTAGATTTCATTTAGCTGTTTATGTATTAATCTAACATTAGAAACAAAGGTTTGTCAACATATAGAAGCCTTTTCTTTTCTGTAGGACTGTCCATCAGCTTAAGGATTAATTAGGAATCAACCAAAAGCCTGCACGGTCTTACAAAGAAGTCTATTCATGCCTTTTGTGACATACAGCATAGCGGCATTATTTTTTCCATCTCGGTTAGCGAGAGCGTATCCTTCAACAACTCCTTGTTTTGTGGGCATACTTAATGTAATAAAAAAAAAGATGGTTCTTGTAGATTGGCCTAATCAATTTCTCCAGTTTAATTGGAAAATGCGGCTGGTAAATAAAAACTGATATTTGAACAGCTGGGTGAAATGTAATTTCCCATCAGCCTAATGTGTTTGCAAGCCATCAACAGTTTGTAAACATTAATAACAATAAATTGAGTTAGTTGAGTGCCTTAGAGGAGCAAGCAGGCATCATGTGCATTCAGATCACAGGCCTATTCTAAATGATAATTTCCCAGCCATTTTCAGCACATTAATAATAATGGCAAATCAAATGGTAATTATCAAAAGGCTGTATCTGGATTAGGTCTGACAACAAGCAGGTTTGTCGTTTGCACCTGAGTCCTCTGTCATTTTACACTTGTTTTCTCCTCCATTATGATGGAGGTAATGCATTTACCATTTGGCATCCAGGGGATTTATTTACGCTGTTCCCAGACGTGTCTCTGACATCAGCTTGCATGAACCAGGGTGTTTGTTTGAGAAAAGTGGCTGTTCAAACCTCGTTATTCCTATTTCAGCATCACAAAGCCATCTTCCAGATGTTTTTATCATCTTTGCATTTGGTGATCCGAGTTAGGGATGGACTAAAAAATGTATCACGATAATTTCTGGCATTTATCCCGATAACGATAAAAATGACGATTAAAAAAAAAATACCAATACAACTCCACCTTTGTAACTATAAATCTATCACCACATTCAGTCTTTGGAGCCCCCAAAACACTGCTGTAAAAGATACTAAATACTACTAAACGAATACTAAATGCTACTAAACGTCCTTTCTTTCTTTCTTTCTTTCTTTCTTTCTTTCTTTCTTTCTTTCTTTCTTTCTTTCTTTCTTTCTTTCTTTCTTTCTTTCTTTCTTTCTTTCTTTCTTTCTTTCTTTCTTTCTTTCTTTCTTTCTTTCTTTCTTTCTTTCTTTCTTTCTTTCTTTCTTTCTTTCTTTCTTTCTTTCTAGCTCATGTATTTCTTTCTTTCTTTCTTTCTTTTTTTCTGGCTCATGTATTTCTTTCTTTCTTTCTTTCTTTTTTTCTGGCTCATATATTTCTTTCTTTCTTTCAGGCTCATTTCTTTCTTTCTTTCTTTTTTTCTAGCTCATGTATTTCTTTCTTTCGTCCTTTTTTTAGGTTCCTTCCTTTCTTCCTTCCTTCTTTCACGCACACGTACGTTGTGCGTCGATTTAATGCAGAACCATAATTCAGGCTTCACACAAAAACGTCATCAACGGGAATTTATCGTTTTTACCGCGAGATGACAAATTCTTACTGTGGGGACTTTTTGACGGTATATCGTGAACGGTAAAATATCGCCCATTCCTAATCCGCATCTCTTAATGTTGTAAATCAGGCGATTTCTCCTGCGTCCTTTGCCTTACGGTGTATCAAGTTGTAAACATTGCTGGTGTTATCGTTGCTGAAAACCTAAAGAACCTTCTTTCTCTACCACATGTGGAAAACTAAAAAAAAAAAAAAAAAAAGCTGCTACATGAAAGCATGATCCATGTAGTGAAAAAATAAAAAACACCTATGTCAGGAAAGGCGCCTTCGTTACATACCATATGGGAAGCAGTGCATACAATACAAGCTTCAAAGACAAAAAGAGATGCATCAGGTGGAACTTTTGCGTGACATTTTTTGAGATGGAACATTGCATGACCCCCTCCACCTTTGCCTCTCCTCACAGGTCTAACAACTTATCAGTCTCCAGTGCTGACCTTTCCACACCAGACACCTCTCAGAATGGGCGACCTATCATGAAAAGATTTAGTTTTCCTTCCGAGAAATGTACTTTTTCCGTTATCCTTTCATGTCTGATGAAACATTCATTCTGCCTATTATAATACAGATGGCTGAATACATAACCAATGATCAAATGACTTATCTTTAGGTGTTTGAGAACCAAGGTACAAGGCCTAAGTATTATTTTTTTGCTCCTCCCTTATCCAGTTTAAAGCTCTCATGACAACTAGATATATCCACCCATTTTGAATTCTAAGATATCATTATAGTGCAGGTGAAAGAAAGATCATGATTAGACATCATTATGAGATTTGAATACAGTTTCTTGTTATGGCAAATCCTTAAAACGCGTCATCGTCTCTCTGGTCTGGTTCCTCCACCTTTCAGGTTCCTCCGCTCGCTGGCAAGCTCTATTCCCTTATACATGACTTTAGCCTGGATCTATTCGGTGGCCATGATCGTTAAGGGTATTGTTGCTGAGAAAGAGGCCAGACTGAAGGAGACAGTGATGATCATGGGCCTGAGGAGTGGCATCTATTGGCTGAGCTGGGCCGTGTCCAGCGTTCTGCCGCTGGCCGTCAGCGCTGTGCTCCTTACTCTTATTCTCAAGGTGATTTAACAATGATTTAAGAGTGGCTATAAAAGGATCCAACGATACTTTTAGAGAGTTTGGGCCATCAACTTTACTAAAGAAAAGTGATCTTCAGTTACAATGACAAGAAGTGAAACTTTGGCAGGAAAATGTGATGATTTAATTTGACCCAAATTAAGCTGTACTTGACACAGGCCACTTTCACACAGCAGTTGTGGTAGAGAAACACTGGAGAGCCCCTTCTTCAATCCACCTCCACTCGCCAACTGTGCATCCACAATGTTTCCCCAAAAATGCAGCATTCCCTCCCCAGTGGGTGCTTTCACAAAACATTCCAATTGTATCTGCATAACTGTCCTAGTTCTCTCTCTCGTAACTCTTCGTAACGCTCCATATCTTTTCCTGCGAGACTTAATAAAAACAAAGAAAAAGAAAATCTCAACTCTCGAATCTCTTGAAAATAGTCAACAGAAGACGAAGGCAGCACATGATCAATTTGATCAATTTCATGATTAATTGATTATTCAGCGGCAAATCCCATTGGTAATGCAGTAGTGCATAATGATTAAGTAGTGTTATAGCAAGGCTTCATTGTATCAATGAGGCCAAAAACAGCAGGAAACTAGACTTTGATGACTTTAGATTAGCCGACTACGTCACATCCACCGTGGCAAAAGATGTGCAAATGCGAAGAAATCGTTTCCATTGCACGTCAACACGTCTGAAAAACCCCACATGAAAGCATTTTCCATTACAGGTTTTTCTTCGCGATATCTCGGTTTTGCACAAATCAAAAACAAAAGGAAAACCTGCTTGTTACAGCCTCGCAGGGTGGAACACAAAATGACACCATTCTACCTTATTGGAATTCACACAACACGGTGAGGTGGAATAAAGGCGCTCCAGGGCTGGGACTAACTGGCTGTGTGAACGGGGCAACTAATACAAACCAATCTCAGAGAAGGCACCAGCAACATGGTGCACAATTGTAAAGACCTGTTGGATTCATTAGCCGCTCTCTGACATTAGAGAAGGATCCTTTTGTCAAACAGGCAGGGTAAAAGAGTGGCACGTCTCAAGACCATCAAATCATGTGTTTGAGTGTTTTACTCTGCCTGGCCTGACATAGCCGTACCAAGTGAGTTAGCCTGGAACCTCTCAGTTAATTGTTTGATTTCCACCAGATGATCCCAGCGTTCACCTGCAACAGAATGTGCGATGACCTCTGTGGGCGTCCTTTGCATGTTCTCCACTTCTCACAACTGCAGGAGTGGCTGGATGGAAATCATTTTGACTGAGAGGAAGAGAGAGGACAGGCGAATTCTGAAACCTTTGGTCTCAAATTCGTCTGGTCTCCTGGCCAACTCCAATGAGTTTTAGAAAAACAATCAGCAATGATAATCACTTTTTCTGAACCTTCCTTTTTGATAATGTCTTGTAACTCAAAGAAAGCATTGTACTATTAACTAATCTCTCCTCATTTCTCCTAATTTTGGTTCACAGTATGGCAAAGTCCTACAATACAGCGACCCCTCCGTTATCTTTGTCTTCCTCCTGGTGTTCTGCCTCACCACCATCTCTCAGTGCTTCCTGATTAGCGTCTTCTTCTCCAAGGCCAACTTAGCAGCGGCGTGCGGCGGCCTCATCTACTTTCTCCTCTACCTACCGCACGTCCTCTGCTACGCCTGGAGGGACGTCATGGGTTTTGGGACCAAGGTTGCTGTGGTAAGTCTATCTTAGGCTCTGGCATGGTTTTTAAAATCTCCCCCTGCTGTTCTCGTGAGGGAGGGCTGCCTCGATTCTGAGGTTATGTTTTCACTTTAATCACACTTTATCTGTCACGGTTGTTCCTTATCCATTTCCTGTTCTTTTTAAATCCAAGCACAAGTCTGATTTTCTTTGGCGCTGCTTATCATGAATGGAAGCGGGTTCACCTCCAGTGCCAGTAATATCGGTCTTGGATTTGCTATTGTCTGTGCAAGCCACCCGATAATAAATTGTGAGCTGTGAGCCTTACAAATGAATTAAGGGGGGGTCCAGTGATGTTAAAACTGCAACTCAGTGCCTTGCAGAAAATGGTTTTACTTCTCATGATGTCTCTATACATTGTTTTTTAATATTCATAAAAGTCATAGTCATATTATGCCCTCAATCAGAAATTCTGTAAAACTGATTATGCTCAAGTGATGACATTTCCTAACAAGGAAGGACAAGAAACACTCTCCGAGGAAGTTATGGATCTTCTCCTGATCGCTGGGGGATAAGGGACAAATTCTGTACCGTTGCTCAACTTTCAGTGTAGCCTTTCTGTGTGACCTCAGATACATGTATCAGTTGTCCTCAATTTTTGCCTTGCAGACAAATTTAGACAAAACATCTTGAGCCATCTTTGCAGTGTGTTCACATGCATCCTCAAGGAATTGCATTCACCCCATGCTTTTCTTTTATATCAACTTCCCCAATGTGGCATCAGGTGTGTGGCTGTTGTCGTGCCTCGGTGTCGTTATTTCAGTGTGACATGGCATCACACATGACCGCCTGATACAGGTTACCTCTGCTTTCAGCTTTCATCTTCACGCACTTGTTTTGGCCAAAAGGCAGTTCTAACACATCAGTCACCTGAAATTGTCCCTTTGAGTAGATCTTCCAAAGTTATGGCGTTATTATATATTTTTTTTTTGCAGAGAAGAATTTTCAGTCATTTATTATTTACTGAATGCGTGCTAGTTAGTAAGACCTTCTTTTTATCTGTTAAACAGAAAAACGTATTTAATCTCTGTACGAAATACAATTTCTAGGGCCTTCACAGGGTGCTGAGATTTTCTCCCTGCTAGATGGATTGCCCTGCAGCCTTGTAATTAACAGGAGCAGAGATCTTCTGACCAAACTGCTATCCAGGTTATCCTCCACACTATCAGAGATGATTATGTCTGTGTGCAATTTCTCTCTTTGTCTCACCTCGGAGAGGAGGAGAGCTTCAGACAGAGTATAGTGCCCCCCTTGCAGGCTACTGCAGAGACCTTTTCTTTCCTTTTTTAATGAGGTATAAACAAAACACCGACTATAACTCTTTTGTTCTCAAAAACTAGAGATAATTTAAATTATCCATCCACTCCCTGAAGATCTAGGAAAACTGGAACTGTCCTGCCGCTAGTGTGAGACTTCTCAGGCTTTTCTTTGGTGAATCTGATTAATTTGATCCGCGGTTTTACATCTAGCCCCAGTTATGTGACGTGGCTGACTTTCTTTAGAATATAAGGCCTCCTTTAGGGTTGCAACTAAAGGTTATTTTTGTTATCAATTACTAAGGATGAGGGGCTGGTGGAGCATTTATTCAGACCATACACACCCCGAGAGGGAGCGAGGAGTGAGAGGAATGATGCACAATGGAAGTCTGGAGCTGTATCTGCCTTGAACATTCAGCTGTAACAGCATCCCGCTGATGTTTGTGTGAATGCTATTTCTTAAATGGGATGTCCACGAATTGCTTTGGCCCCTTTTGGGACGTCATGATTACCAAATTCAAGTTTTAATGAGAGAGAAAGTACTTAAGGGTTTTGCTTAGAGCTAAAGGGTGAATTGGGATTAAGTTAAGGCGGCAGTTGGCTGTAGAAAATGTATGGGAGTCACCTTAATAGAAAAACATTTTAATGTTTGCAGAATATTGAATAGTCTTTAAAAGAAATGTTTTTAGACAGGAAGGCACTAGTCTCTCATTCTTGCCAGTAATTCCAGCTGTACTTGTTGAAAATGTCCTGGACAAAAGCAGCAACCTTGATTACTTTTCCTCTTAACAATAGACCTTTTTTAGTCCACAGTCTGCTGAATGATGTCTAAATCACCACTTTGACATGTGTTCAATAGATGGGGCTTGTTTTGACCGCCTCCCAACTCATGCCCTTTTCTCAACAGCCAGAGGAGTGGCTCCTGTTGTTTTGTCAGCCATTCATACAGAGGTCAAGGATGGGCGCCCACTGGCCCCGCTGTCAGCCCTCATCTGCTGACTGATTGGCAGACGGGCGGTGGAGGACAGCGCCAGAAGTTGCCAGCAGTGCTAGCAGCCAGGCTAGAGGTTTGGCATCCCTGCAGAGCTTCTCTGTGTGGCGGTGTAACATCGGGAAACCGTGACGATTCGTCTCTCAAGCTTCAGCAAACACTTCTGCCGGAGTATAAATGCCGCGAGCAAATGAGGTGTGATAAAACAGCTGGCAGGCAGCATGGCAGTGCGGAATGAGAGGCCATGGCAGATGATGTCTCGTGGGCAAAGCATCATTTGTTGTTTCCCCCCTGAATGAAAGCACCGACAAATCTTTGTTTGCAGCTGATGCATTGCTCTGCCCATCTTTCTTATTACTTCACTTAAATTCAGAAATAAAAGATCACTGAACCACTGAAACAAATTGTCTAAAAATAAAATTATCTTTAAGACCATTAGGTTTAGGCAATATTGGTTTTTTTTTTAATATATGTTTACATATGTTAGATAATTGCTAACCAGTTGCTTATTATCTGATTTAAATTAACAATAACAACTAATGATGTTATGTTGGATGTATTTAAAGTGGAAATAAGAGGGTTATTTCCAAATTTCAACAATGGCTTCACATCCATCATACATCCAAGAAGTTTAAAATTAATTTAAAAAGATGCAGAGAAACATGAGGGACACTGTCACAGTGATATTGTCTTAAGGATTTTTCTGATTTGATTGAATGTTTTGAAGCTCTTAGGTGTCTTCTTATTGGTCAAATTTCTGCAAGGTTTCCATGAGGGGTTGGGTTGGGTATGAACGCACGCATCTCCTGTTGTCGGTCAGGAACTCAGGGCTCCAAACCAAGAGGTGAAACAAAGCTCTGAGAGATTATTTAGGTTCTTCATGTAAGTTCAGAAATCCAGCTGCAAATGTTGGAGTCAGGATCGGATCCATGAAAGTCCAGTGTCCACATATACTCTATCATTATTATCACTGCTTCTTATTGACCTGACCAGTGACATCACGGCACGTACCCTGAAGTTACACGTGGCCTCTTGAGTTTCTGGTTAAATCTAAACCAGTCTCCACCTTATGGTGTAATGTCTAAGAGAATTTGTTCTTGCAACTTTTTAGGGAAATCCAAAACTATGGAAAAGCAATGCCATGTCCATGTCTATCCCTCCCAGAGTTTATTGTCCTGTGTGGCCTTCGGCTTTGGCTGCGAGAACTTTTCCAAGTACGAGGAGCAAGGCATCGGTATTCAGTGGCACAACATTGGCAAAAGTCCAGAGGAGGGCGAGCCCTACACCTTCATCGTGTCCATCGTCATCATGCTCTTCGATGCTGCCTTTTATTGGGTCCTCACATGGTACATTGAAAATGTCTTTCCAGGTAAGTATTTTGAAGCAGATACATTAAAATGACATTGTTCATAAAATATAAAACCACCTTTTGCTGCCTTTTTGAATGCTTTTGCCAAGTATGTATTTAAAAAAATGCTAGACAGTGATGTCCTAATGTAATTTAAGCTCTTGCTGAAATCGACAGCAAATAAGACTCTCCTTCCAGACTGGTTATAACGTTTATCTCATGGGTCCAAATTAAAAGAGCCCAAGATTTGTGGCAATCAGCTGAGAGGACCATAATATGAGTTACTGTTATTCCATTGAGCCAAGACTATATCAAAGTATGAATTATATTGTCCATGACTGATCACAGGCCAGTATGGAATTCCTAAGCCGTGGTACTTCCCTTTCACTTCCGCTTATTGGTGTGGAAGAGAACCAGCTACTGAAGAAAACCCCGACCTGCTGAAAGACTCCAGTGCACAAAATGGTAAATGCTTCATTTTCTTTACTAACCTTTGTACCCCAACTCCAACTCAAATTTTAATGTTAAGGGGAAATATGTTTCCCTTTGTGTTTCCCATCTTTATTATTTATAAGGGCTAGTATTTATTCCATCATTTTTGTAGGAATCAGTATTATTAAAACCTAATGTGATCATTGTGTGGCTTCACACAACACTTATATCTTTGCTAGTCTCTGTTTATGAATGTTTATGTTTGTTTCTGAAGAATATCTGGAGAAGCCACCACCCAATATGAAAGCAGGGGTCTCCATTCGTAACCTCGTCAAAATCTACAAGACCGGGAAGAAGCTTGCAGTGGACGGACTAAGCGTGGACTTCTACGAGAGTCAGATCACATCTTTTCTTGGCCACAACGGAGCAGGAAAAACAACTACAATGTAAGCATCTGTTTCAGTTAGTTTTTACATTTTGTATTGTTAGTAACTATATCATTTTTCAGGTAGCACAAGGCAACCTTTGCAGTTTTCCGCTCAGGGGGTCCGCTTACAGGTGTGGAGGATAAGATACTTTGACAATACTTTTACAACCAAGATTTACTCTAGTTAGATCGCTTTCTCAGGACTTTCTCACGTTTTACCTTCCATCATTACTTTCTACAGTCTCTTAAGTCACATCTGCTATGATGTTCGCTCTATCTCTGGGAGTTAGTTTCTTCGTTATTGGTGTGTTACATGGCGCTGTAAAGACACATTTGTCGCAAAACACGCCCGGGACGGAAGTCAAATTTACTTTTTTTTTTAGGTTTCTGCTGATATTAGTGTAGAAGACCGCAAGAGCTGGAGACACTTAAAAGCAGTGGATGAGACACCTAAAAGTAATCCACCATTTCAACCAAAGATAGATTTTAACGTGGAAAAACTCCAGTCCAAATTAACACCAGTGTTTAGTTTTACTGATACAGCGCTTTTTTGTTTGTAGGATAAGTTCAAAACGATACCAAACAGAGATGTGTGTGAGATTAATCCAAGTTTAACACTGTGAAACTGCCAAAATCAGAATTAGAAAACTGCCTGTTATTCTCATGACATGCATTGGTAGTTCAGTGGTAGAATTCTCGCCTGCCACGCAGGAGGTTAAAACTGCTGACTTCTCAGTCTGTCAATGAACCATTGTCAGATGGACACATCTGTCCCAGATTTCCTGGGTTCAGGAGGAGGCCCAAATTGACCTTTGCCCTGAAACCGATCACATGCTCTGAATAAGATGGCCAGTTGGCCACTTCCTGAGAGATACTCAGGGGTTTTTGGACTGTCCTGGGACAACTGTTCTATTGTATTTGTAAAGTTAGCCTGCACACATCTGTTCAGAGTTCCTGTTTCAGCCCCAGAGGGCATATAACCTCAGCGACCTATGGTTTATAAAAACTTTAAGCTTCTGTTTACCTCTTTAACTGAAAATGTCACATGTGTGACATTTTGACCCCGATGTCTGTTCCTCTGTATGTTTCCCGTTTTCTTCCAGATGTCCATTTCATGTCTATTTACTGTTGTCTTCCAAATATGGTCAAAGTTTCCTGTCAGTTTACCAAATAAATAGCTTCCTGCAAAGGAGGGTCTTTGGGGAGCATTTGCTGTCAGGGGGCTGCCTCTGTCAGTATTGCTTTCCCCTCCTGCAGGAGCACCTGAAAAATCATTCCTAGTCTCCGGTGTCTTTTTCTAAGTTAATTAATGTATGTTGATGACTTTTTAACCTAACATTTTGGTGCCGAAACCCGGGAATCTCTCGAGCTGCGACGATTGGGGTGGCGTAAGATTCAACGGGCCATCTAAAAATCTGTCGACAGCCGGTTCCCGACTTCAGGGACGGGGCCAGGTTGATCTTGCGCTGTTCCAGAGTCCAGACGACGAGATTTCCCAGCCAGGGGAAGGCACTAGGAGACTAGGTGAGAGACCTCTTTTGAGTGAAATTTCTGTGTATACTAACAAGAAGGTTAGTGAAAGAGGTGATTGGCAGCAGGTCGGGGACACGATTTTTATAAGAAGGCATAGGGGCCTCTAAAAATACTATGCCTGGGGCAGTGCGTAAGGCCAACACGGGGGTTTCGGACCCGACAGAATAACAAGAGGAGGTTTCTTAGGAGTGATTTTTTTATGGTTTTGTTTATGTTTGTCTAATGTTTGTCTGATGTTTATGACAGGAAAACTGTCTGTTCAATGTTTGGGGTTTCCAAAATTGAGAGGAAAATTTTAAGTTGTTCACTAAATATCAGGCTAAAACCAAACTGTTGAAAAAGGAAACTTGTGTCCTGAGAGAAACTTAGGAAAGAAAATAACTTGTGACATGAATGTAAAACAAATCAATCATTTGTCCTTACTCTGTCTGTTGTGAAATCACTACTGATGATTGACAGCTTCAGAGGATGGGTTTCGTCCCGTAAAATGAGCACCGCTATATTTTTAGAATACAGTGGAAGGGTGTGTTCATGAGCCTACTGTCATTTGTATGTCAGTGACATTTTACACAGAAAGGGGTGTGTGCAGGAGTAACAAACCCGTTGTACAATCTTTTTAGAAAAGAAGAACTCTGAGTGCATACTAGCCTATTCACACTGAAAATGTGTACATTTGTGATCAGTGTTGCTATCATTTAGTTTGGGAGTTCATCTGAAGTGCACCAATTGAGTTTGGTTAGTGTAGGTTGAGGATAAATAATTTACACATTTGCAGTGATACACGAACCCACATGCAGATGATCTGAAGTGAGTGTTTAATGTTAGTGGGTTTTTGTCTATGTGTAATTTACACATGGGAATTTATCCCACAATTTTCTTAAGACTTCTATGAGTTTTCATAGAAGAGCGTGCATTTGCGTTGCAGCATGCAAACAGAAGATTAAGAATCTCCTGAAGACTTTTATAAGTACTCATGATTTATCTGGAGACAATTTTTCTGACAATTTTATGACAATTTTCTGGCATTTCTTTTTGATTTGGGGAAAATATAGCTCAACAACAGTTGAGAAGACATTATTTGATAGAATGATTCCTTTCAGTCCGACGTTTTGTGACTGTGAATTATTGTTTATATATATATATATAAGTTCACTGAAGACTACTGTTTACGTTGCAGGAGAGTTGCTGCACTGACAGTTTTTGTGTGGTGATACTTTAATAAGACCATAACCTACTTGGGTTGAAGTAAGAACGTTAATCAATGAGAAATTCTGTAGTCTAATCTACGGTGGGAGACAGAGTTTAAAAGGTTTTTGCCCCCATCTAATCTGGTGATGGGAGGGGGGATCTCTGAGGGACATAGATATCCAACCCTAGAGAATCATTAAGTCAGACTTGCCGACCTGCCAGGATGCAGAGGTCAAGAAGTGGGAGGGCCACTTATCTGGGGAGGAGTCAGGACTCAGGCAGTCCTGACCCCCTCTATCCACTGTTGACATTAGAAACAATGCTCTTGCAAAAAGAAAAAAGCATTTGGCTAAATGAAGGTGCTACTGCAACTAGCTACTGTAACTTCAGAAGGCCTTTGTCTGGAGCGAAGCAAACTGGTGCTTCCAAGGAAGTTGTTCCCCCTGGTGGCTAAGTTGAGCCATAGGGAGTTTCTATGGCTCAACAGGAGGGAGTGGGAGTATGTAAGGGTACATATGATACATCATGAGGATTAAATACTAAATACCCTTTAAAAATTTTTTAGTAGGAGTTTTCCGACATGTTGCAGATACAACATGAAAGGACCTATCCATTTGAAGTTGCTCATATGGATTTCATTCTTGGAGTGAACTAATGGCCTGTTAAGTTAAGGCTCAAGAAAGCCATGGCCTGAATGACGGCCATTAGTTGAACTGTACATGAGAATCGTCTTCTTGTACGCTGCTGTTTTCTTCCTCTCCCCCTCTCCTAAAGCAGGAACTGCTGAAACTGGGTAACCGGATCCTGAGTCGAGTGGTGAAACGTCATCACTCCGTCAGGACGGGTCCTTTTTGCTGTCCAGATCAGGACACCGGCAGCAGTAAAGGCTGCTGAATGATCTACTGCGTTCACCAGTTGCAGTGAAAGCTAGCGGAGAAACGTGCCAGGCTCGAGTAGTGCAGGAAGTCGGGCGGTTTCACAACCTTTGCCCGCCGAAGAAAACATCTGATGCCTATCTCGCCAGCCCAGCCTGAAGAATATGACTAGCCAAACTGACTTGCGACAACAAACTAGGAGAGGAGTCCGAGGAATGGAAGAGACTTTTTCATTACTGAGTCATGCTGACATAATCACTGAGATTCCGATTCCGATTCCGACTATCACTGTCTTTGTACTGTTCTGTGTTTTCATTACTTGTATGTTTACGATGACACTGGAGTGTTTTATTTTTTTTACTGTTGAAGTTTCAAAATGATAAAAAGGAGGGAAATGTGAGATTAATCCAAGTTTAACATTGTGAAACTGCCAAAATCAGAATTAGAAAACTGCCTGTTATTCTCATGACATGCATTGGTAGTTCAGTGGTAGAATTCTCGCCTGCCACGCAGGAGGTTAAAACTGCCCAAATTGACCTTTGCCCTGAAACCGATCACATGCTCTGAATAAGATGGCCAGTTGGCCACTTCCTGAGAGATACTCAGGGGTTTTTGGACTGTCCTGGGACAACTGTTCTATTGTATTTGTAAAGTTAGCCTGCACACATCTGTTCAGAGTTCCTGTTTCAGCCCCAGAGGGCATATAACCTCAGCGACCTATGGTTTATAAAAACTTTAAGCTTCTGTTTACCTCTTTAACTGAAAATGTCACATGTGTGACATTTTGACCCCAATGTCTGTTCCTCTGTATGTTTCCCGTTTTCTTCCAGATGTCCATTTCATGTCTATTTACTGTTGTCTTCCAAATATGGTCAAAGTTTCCTGTCAGTTTACCAAATAAATAGCTTCCTGCAAAGGAGGGTCTTTGGGGAGCATTTGCTGTCAGGGGGCTGCCTCTGTCAGTATTGCTTTCCCCTCCTGCAGGAGCACCTGAAAAATCATTCCTAGTCTCCGGTGTCTTTTTCTAAGTTAATTAATGTATGTTGATGACTTTTTAACCTAACAATGTGCTTGTTTGTCTTTGTCTTTTTAATCAAAAAAGACTTTATTTCAGAATTTATGAGCAAAATCAAAGAATACCATCCAATTAAATATGCAAAAACAGAAGAATACAACATTCTTCCAATCTATTATTATTTAGAGCAATGGGAGAGTTATGTCAGATAAGTAAATTATCTGCAAACAGTTTTCGGCATTACATTTAATCAAGTTCATCGTTTGATTGATATATGTCCTTTCAACCAGTTAGAATCTCTTTAAAGTGAATCTTCTGGTTGAAGATTCAGCTAGTTGTGATAAGGGAGGTGGTCCAATCTTTTAAATTCAAAACTGTTTCCATGTCTGTGGTCAATAGTCACTTCAGATGGATCTTGTTTAATTATACATATAAAAATAACATCAGTATTTTTCTAATTATGTGCTGGAGGATCTGGTTCCCCTCTCATCCCCCTCTCACTTATGGTCACCGCGTTCACAAAGTAACGAATTCTGAGACGGCATTCATCACACTGAGTCCGCCGATGTGTTGGTAGTGGGAGTTATCTAATTGCTGCTTGAAAAATAGTGACAAAGGTTGGTCGGGGTTTAGGATGACAGGAAATAAATGAAAGCCAGTGGCCCAGAAAGTATGAGCGATAGAGAGCAAGCAATGCAGGACTAAGGGCTGCGGGGGAAGACATCCGCTCTGAGCAACTGGAACTAAACATAAGAGAGAGCAATAAGAGAAAGGACAGAAGAAGGACTCTGACACACTAAATCTCTGTGTTTATGCATTTCCAGAGCATCATATCTCCCTTTCTTTGAGGTGCAATATAACATCCAAGGTTGTATATAAATTCCAAGCATAAAAATGTTTACTTTCAGGGTGCTATGCAGAGACTTCACTCAGTGTTCAGGGTTTCAGCTCTAACCAAATCAGTTCCAGTTTCATATATAAACCATCACAACTGAGCAAATATCAAGCTTGTCTGAACATTAATTGGCTATGCAGTAATGTCGTTACCAGAGATTATTGTTTGTAGGTTATGATTATGTTTTGTGTTGAAAAGGAAACGGTGAATAAAAAGTAGAAACTCGGCTGTATCGAAGCCAGACAAATGTAATTACTGAGTTTGTCTTTATTTTAGCCTTTTTTTTTTTTTATCAAAGACACAAATAAAAGAGAGAAACAATTACATATTCAATCAAAAGTCATGCCAAATAACAGTGAAGGAAGTAATGTCAGTTAATCTTGCAGTCTTGTTTCGTGCAGAGATGCTGCTGTTTTTGTCCCTGTTGCTCTCCGTTTTAGCTCTGCAGCTTTGAAGAACTCGCTCTTATCTGAACTTGCTTTGTTTATGGTAAAATCTACAATAACTGGCTGCAGGTGCCTAGCGAAACCCAGCCACCAACCAACCTAACAACCCTTCTGGCTTCTAGTAACCTCTTACAAAAGAACGTTGGTTCTTTTTGTTTCGGCACCTGTTTCATGTAGCTGCAACGATCACAGCTGGATTTTGATTGCATATTGTGACTTTCCCAGAGTCATTAATTCCGTCATTTTTCTCGGTAGGTCCATTCTGACCGGACTGTTCCCGCCTTCATCAGGAACTGCGTTCATCAACGGATATGACATACGCACTGACATGGATCACATCCGGAAGTACTTGGGCATGTGTCCGCAGCATAATGTCTTATTTGATGAGTGAGTGGATTAAGAAACAAATCATGTTCTTATGTTCTTATCCAGCCACTGGTTTATTCATAATGTGTGCTAAAATAGAAAGAAGGGTATGTTGGACTGCACGTTAACCTGAAATGCAGTAGCAACTTTCAGATTACTGAGCCAACAGTGTGAGAGGGAGTTCCTGCCAGGCCCGGCAGGGTTTTTCTTGCACTCTCAGGGACGAAACAGCGCTTGATTCTCGCCCAAGGCCTGACAATTTGCCACAGGCCAGATAGTTGTGTTGGTAGGATACTGTTTTAATGATAAAGTTGTTAAGAACCACAACAATAATGTGCCAACACCCCTAAAATGGCAAGCCGATATTTTTCCCCAATAAAAACATCCTTACTTACATTGAAATAATCTGTACATTATTTTTTGCTAAACACACTTAAATGGTACGATAATAGAGGGATGATTATCTGTTGTTTTGCTTGTTCATTTATCTTTTTTATCCATCCATCCATCCATCCATCCATCCATCCATCCATCCATCCATCCATCCATCCATCCATCCATCCATCCATCCATCCATCCATCCATCCATCCATCCATCCATCGTATTCCTGCCTAATCGTATTAAAGATTAAAGCAGGTTTATTTTTAATGCAATTACAGGACAGTTATATATTATAAGGGATAGTTTGAAACACAAAATATTGTACATTGATCTCAGAAAAATTGCAGACTGTGAAGGAGGGGATGAAGTGAGTTTGTGACCCCACCCTCTAACCCCAGCAGCTGTGAACGGAGAAGTACAGGCATGATTGAAAAGGGAGCTGTTGTACAGTATCTCTGTTTGCGATCATCGCCAAAGCATCGCATAGATGTTTCATTAAGACTTCTGGAATGTGTTACAACTGCTGGAGAAAAAAAAGTTCTTAATTTGTCTCCTTTAAGTGTAATGTCAAACATCATTTAAAACAGACAATGCTCCTACTAACTGGGTTAAATTTGAGAATAGATTATAAATTAAAGCTGCCTTCTTTTAGGAAGAGGCTCCTTTATTCTCTGTGCCTCTCTATACTCCACCTGTTATCCACAATTTAAGTTATTTTGCCTTCCACCCCTTATTGTCGATGAGCATATTGATGTTTCACAATTAACGAGGATATGGTTGTGTGCCAGGCTTTGGGGCAATACTTTTAGACCAGCAGCCCTGCATTTGAAATGCAAAGATGTTTTCAGTTCAGAGCTCGAAGCAGCCGCTCTAAAACTCTAACTGGTTCTAAAACGTATCAAGCTCCTCCTAGTGCAACTGTGTAATTCCAGCTAATGGGGTCTCCGTATTGGCTTATGTTTCTCACCAGGACACTCTCATTCCCTTCTCATTTCTTTTTTCTTTTTTTCTTTTTTTTTTTTTTATATAAAAGACCTTTATTCACTTAGTCTGCTAGATTCTCCTAATAGCGTCATTGCTGGCCATTATTCTGCTTTATTTTACCTTAGTTTCCCCTCTATTTCTCTCTCTCCGCAAACTGATTACCTGAAACTCGACACAAGTCCTACATCATAATTACGGCTGAGCACCTGCAAATTACTTCCATTAATATTAATTCCAGACAGTGAAAACATCTATTTTCAGTAGAGTTAAAATATTCATGCAAACATTACGACACGTAATATTCTCAGCTGTGAGGCAGTCTGGACATCATTATAATTCTTCTAACTGAAGGATGTACTTTTGTTCGCAGGAGTTTAATTATGATGGTCGTGGATCATCTTGCAAAACGCGTCAATGTGACTCTTGGGATATTTCAAAAACTTGAATAGGATTAAATGGCAAACACTTGGATGGCGTTAGGTGGTGTCCTCTTTGGGTCACTCCTGCCTCCTCAGGTGTCGCTGAAACTCTTCATATGTTTTTTTCCCCCACCTTTACAGGCTGACTGTGGAGGAACACATTTATTTCTATGCACGGCTGAAGGGATGCAGTCGCAGCGAGGTTGCATCTCAGATGGACCAGATGATTAAAGATGTTGGTTTACCGCATAAGCGGAAAGATCTTGCCAAAAACCTGTCAGGTGAGTCCTATCGTATGATGACATATTTGGGATCTCAGAGGGTTCTGATTGACATGTTGCAGAGTTGTAAATTTTGTTTTTGATGTATGCATCTATGGGCTCAGCGCCCCCCCCCCAGGAATAAATATTATCTGTAGATTATCCATTCTGTTCAGGATACGCTGCTTCTCTGCCAGCACATGTGCGTGCAGTTGTCTCGCCCATTCTCTGCACCTGCGTGTCACAGGTTGTAATTTATTGTCTGGGGGGCATGAGCAAGTCCTACTTGATAAATTTTCCCCAGTCACGGATTGCTTGTGAGCAAAATCACTGAAATATGACTTTCAAGGTTGATATATGCTGACATTTCCACTACATTAGCACTACATTGGATGCATTTTGAGGAGCCAACTAAGAGAGAGACGGGAATCAGGGTGGGAAGGTGTATCTGCCTCCCGGCCGTTAGTCATTTTACAGCTCGCAAGACGCCATAAAACACAGAAAGATGCATCATGGCATATTTATTCCTTAATCGCTCCCTGATATTGTGTGCATATTACACTTGAAACCTGATGCTGACTAATAGCAGTGAAGGATTTTGCACAGTTGTCAGTTCCTGTACATTTGACCACCAACAGACACATCCGAGCCCTGAAATATTACAGCTGATCTGCTCTGTTTTTCAGGTGGCATGCAAAGAAAGCTGTCCGTGGCTATAGCCTTCGTCGGAGGTTCAAAAATCGTTATCTTAGACGAGCCTACAGCAGGAGTGGACCCGTACGCCCGCAGGGGCATCTGGGAACTACTGTTAAAGTACAAACAAGGTAAGAGTACATTGACTCCACTGAAGGCTTTGAAGCCTCGTCTGAATGTGGAGTTGACTGGAATACTCTGAGAATGTGTTTGATCTGTTTCAAACTGGGAAACTTTCTGAAAGGAGACATGTGATGAAAAAATAGTCTTGGCTTGAGAGCGTGAACTTAGAGGACTTATTGTAACCAGTTGAATAAGAAAATTTCATGAGGTACTCAATTTAAAAAAAAAAAAAAAAAAAAAAAAAAAATCTAAGTCATGATGTTTGACCTCAGATTAAATTATAGCTAGTAGTTGGATTTAACGAGAAGGAAATGCGGATGATTTTTCATCAATCACTTTGTTCATAACAGCATTATTATCTGAATTTGTACTTTGCATGGCACCAATGCAGCCATGTTTTATATAATTTTATACGTGTAATGCAGCTGTTTTTTCCTCATCACATTTCCCTTTTATTCTCGTTATATTGCTTATCTTTATCTTATTCTTTTCTTACAAATTTACTTGGCTATAGAGAGAATTAAAAACTTTTTGAATTTGCAAATTCATGACTTTAATCTCAGGAATCTCGAAAGTCTCTTTCTGGAACTTCTTTTCTTTTTTCCTTAATGCACTGTTATATACAGCATACCCAAGCTTCTCAGGTGAAAACCAACTCATAAACTTTGACATACCTTGTTTGTTTTAAGAGTAATGATAAAAAAAGAAAATTTCACGTTTTCAGGGTTCTGTGACATCACAGACCCAGATCAGAGTTTTCCAGCCTCCCCAGCTTAATCTACAACCAACTTCCCATCACTCTGCAGATGCTGTACCTTGGAAGACATTTGTGCAAAAGTTTCACAACAGTTTTAGATTAAAGGACAATCCCAGAGGGGGGCGGTCTGGAGTGCTTGACTGCACTCCAATCAGCTCAAAGAGGTTTAAACACATTATTCTAAAAGGATGACTTGTCCTGTCTCATTGGCATTTTGATAAAAGTATGTCACAAACATTTTGTTGTGGCCTCTATTAATTGAATCGACTTTTAGGAAGGAAAAAAAAAGTATAATTTGGGACCTTAACAGGAAACCGTTTTGAGAGTTGTTTAATCAATGATATGTCCAAAGTGATCTGGAACAGGACAGTGTTTTAGCCGTGCTGTCAGTCGCAGCCGCTTCTGGATGAGGAGAGTTTGTGAACTGGACACAAACAGATCGAAACGGAAGTGAAGACAAGTAGCTTTTATTGACAGAGTTCCTAATAGTCTGCCGAATTAGTCGCCCCATCGCTCTCTGGCCTCATATATGTTGCAGTTGCCACTGGCCGTAAGCGGAACATGCACATTACAGCAGCACAATCTCTCAACAGATGTCTAAATGTTTAATGTGCGCTGTGTGACATTCCGCCCTCGCTGTGTCATTAGCGTCTCCCTCTCTGTAATCAAGTCCTTTCACTCCAATTGGGAGCCGCAGATAACTCCGTTATAATGAGAACCCCCACATTCTGGCCGGCTGAATGACTCATGTTTTGCTCTTCTCCGACCTTATTTGAGCCAGTGTTGGTAAGGACTGCCATTAAACAAAGAAAAAGGAGAAAGCGACAGGTAGTCTACTTGTATGAAAAGGCTGAAATTGGACTTAATTCCACGTTTTCTCACAGCTAATTACTGTAAATGTGCAGGTTTTTCACACGGACAGATTGACTGCCTCGGCCCAAGTGGGTGTAGTTTTGCTTGAATTGAAAAATAAGCTTATTTACTTACTAGTTCTTCACAGTTTGTCTCAAAGTTGCTTAAGATACAAGGTAACATGAGTGTGTATAATTTGATAGGGAAATGAAACATCCACCGTGTGTTAAAAATGATCTATCTTGACAGAAGTAGCAGGGATTAATTAATATGCTGCGGTGGTGATGCCGGTCTATGATCTTTTTTTTTCATTGAAATTGAGTTTATTGCTTCTTCTATCATATTTTATTTGAAAATTACAGTATACTGTGCAGATTTACAGTAGAAATTAGCAAATTATGAGTTTAATTATTATCCATCAGTGGGAGTTGATGACTATTAAATTGCCCCACTTATTGCATTATAAAAGAGGCCGTGAGGATTATATTAATATAATAGATTTTATTCTACATTTAGCCTTGTGCCCTCAGCCTGGTGAGGATTTGCTGAGCTTTGCATTATTTTATGTGACTTGATTTATAAGAACTGAGAACTTTACAGTTTTCCCAAGCTTTTTCTGAAGTGCTGAAAGTCATGCTCTCTGCATTTTGTTTCATTTTAACGTCAGTAGTCACATAAAAGTTAAACTTTTTAATGAAGATGAAGAAGGTGAAACAATCAGTACGTCAGATATACCATACTAAACATAGACATATACGTATCTGCGCAGCACTAAGCAACCAAACACCGCTGCATTGCATTGTGGGAAGTTTCTGCTTAGCTACGGTGCATCCGGAATGCCATACTAAACAGTGTATACTAAAAAGTATACTTTAATTTGGCACACTTTTGAGTAAATATCAGTAGTATGCATTAATTGGGACGTACTACTCAGAGCCACATGGCACTTCCTGCCGTTGAGAGGGGGAGTTGTTACCATGGTAACAACTCCTGTCACAGCAGCAGTAGCAGCACCGCTCCGCTCTTTCCCGTTTATCCTGGCCCAAACAAGATGACATTATATAATATTATTATATACGAATATTATAATATTATTATATAATAATATTATTATACTTAGTATTGTACTAATGACATATAAGTATCACTTAGCAACCAAATACAGCTGCATTGCATTGTGGGAAGTTTCTGCTTAGCTAGTATCCATCAATCCACACTAATAAATTTCTCCGGAATGAGTATGGATAGTACATACTATTGTGTACGTACTAATGTTTGGGACGCACTAAAAAATCTCACATACTGTTTTTGCTACTCATTAGGGTGGAAGTATGGGATTTCGGACGCAGCCATACTTTTTATAAAAAGCTAAACACGCTAATTGGACCAAACCTTAGTGACCCAGAGGTTTCTGAAGAGTGGGTTTGAGGCCCATTTTCATTCAGTTGGAGCATGCTCACTTCACCTCAGTTACCACATGCTGCATATTTTAACTTATTTCACGCTAATCTGTGATGCTAACCAACATTTGGTTACATTAATTCTCACTAATTTGTCTAAACAACCTCACTTCAGGTGTCATTATCATAAAGTCATGACGAATGAAAACTCAAAATAAAGGCTGGTGGAAGTGCCAGAGCTCTGGCAGAGGTTCCAGAGGTTCCAGAGGTTCCACAGCTGCCGCTGCTGGGCTGATGGCTAAGCTTAGCCTCCGTCTCGCTATGGGGCACACTGCCAGAGCAGTAGTGACCAGCAATGACCGGACTGTAGTCGTCTCTGGGCTTTACCCCTCCTGCCAAGGCCACTTTGGCTGCTGAGGCTGCTTCCTGGCTGCTCCACGCGGGCCACCTTTACCTGGACTCTGCCAGACTGACTTAGAACCACTGGTAGTTCTGGGTTTTATGGCACAACATGCCATATTACCTTTACAATAGGACTGATTGTTTTCCTTAATTCAGCAGCACAGTGGTTTAGTGGCTAGCACTGTTGTCTCACAGCAAGACGGTTCCTGCTGCGACTCACAGGCTACAGCATCTTTTTTTTTAAAGATTTTTTGTGGCTCATGGCCTTTACTTTGAAAGTGCCTAGACAGGAAACTAACAGAGAGGGGGAAATACATGCCGTAAAAAGTGATAGGCCAGGATTCAAACCCACCCGGGGGCCCCGGCAGAAATCTTTCTGTGTGGAGTTTACATGTTCACCTCATGCTTGCGTGGGTTTTCTCCGGATATCCTGGCTTCCTCCCACAGTCCACAAATGTATGTCAGGTTGATTGATGATTCTAAATTGCTTGTAGGTGTGAGTGGGTATGGTTGTTGGTCTTTATGCGTGGCCCTGAGATGGAATGGTGACCTGTCCAGGGTTTACCCCTGCCTTTCACCCGTAATGTGCTTTACCCAGTAAAGCATTAAGCTGGTATAGAAAATGGATGAAATGGATCAATTTCAACAAAAAAAGTATTCATTTTAGACCTAAAAAGATGTCAGTGAGCCATTTGACACCACAAAAAACACCATTCAAAAAATAATATGCATAAAAAACCCCAATTATGCATTAATTCATACATCACCTGATGAGGTATGTGTACCCTCATCTTGCATGTGAAATTTAGCAATGAGGAACAAAAGCGTGGCAGGAGAGTAAACCTGCCACTTTTGAGATCATTAAGTATTGTCACAGTTATGTGAAAAATAAAATAATTATGGAAAATCTGTGGCCCTGTGATGGACTGGCGACCTGTCCAGGCTGTACTCCTGGATATAAGCCGGTATAGATAATGCATGGATAGATGGCTGGATGGGAAAGCAATGTAATGAAAGACTTATGGCATATGAGAAAAATGAAATATTTGACAAGAAATAATGAATATTTCATCAAAACTTGAAAAGACTGCCTGGTCATAGGTTGTATTAAGATGTCTGCTCCAATACTTTGAGTAAAAACTTTCCTGAATGTATCAAATTCAAGTGATATCTTTGTAAGAGCCCTGCTCACTGCATATGCTCAGGGTGGCAGCATGTATTTTTATACTATACATTATGCATTTCTTCCAGGAATACAAATTAATGTAGGGTTGAAGTCAATGTTGCAGTACAAATGGAGGAAAAATTTATGATTTTTTCTTCCTTTTCTTGTATATGATGCTACAGATCTCAGAGGGAAAAACAAACAAAAAAAACCCTCCACTATGAAAACTTTAGCAGACAAAATGCAAATGTTTTAAAAGTTGAGCCTGTTCAATAAGGCAAAATGTGGAGAAGAGGACAGGAGAAAAATCCAAGCATATTATGTGGAACGCCACATAATATTAAATACTATACACAAACAGGAAAGTAGTTTTCCCAGCAATTTAACCTTTCGCAAATAGTTACAGACTCTTAAGAATAACTACACTGTCTGACTCTCAACTGCGCTGGAGAACGGATTGCATTCAAGTGTTATTTCAGACCATTTCCTTCAACTCTTGCAGCGAACACAGGGCCATCTGTTTGTTATAACTCACTGGACAAGTTGTAAATGATGTCGGGATAATTCTAAAATTTATTGATCTGAAGTGATTGCCACTAACAGAAGTTAATGCAGTTTGGCTCAATAATTCATCAGATGGCCAATGTTCGTAATATCTGTCCAGCCTTTCCCAGCGCTGTGAAATCCATTTCTATCAACATGATTTAGAGGGGTGGAAGCTAAATAGCAGAACCCAGTTTTCCAGCTCCACATTGGTGCACGCCATTGCGAGTACTAGCAATTTACCTGAACACACCCAACTCCATTTGATGTATTACTTTGTGCTGTAATGCGCCACAACACACTATAAATCAGAAAACCTTTGTGGACCATCTGCAGTCCAAACACATTTATATTTCTTCCAACTCACTTCTTTTGTTTTTTTTTTAAACACACAAGAAATCCTGTGAAAATGATCTCTGAAGTTTGAGGATCCATGAAGTGAAATGAGCTGGTGCAGTGAAAATAAACCTGGAGTAATCTCCTCAACCCTGCCCCTAGCACGAGCGCCCCAAAAGACTGAGGTGTGCGCTTTCAAGCGACTTGCACATTTTATTCGAGTTCATATAGAGATCTGCACTTGTTAGGCACAACATGGGGCGGGGATCCTTTCCTGAGAAGCTGCTCAGCTGCTGGAAGGGCAAAACTGGAGGTAAGAGGAAGGAGACTGGAAACAGTTGGACAAGCAAAGTAGCTGCATCGGGCCGCGTTAAATGACCTCTGAGCGCGTCCTTGTCCCTGGGATAATGTGACCTATGAGGACACAGATTTAACTGTCGACAAAAATAGCCGCGCTCAGCACGGCACCTGACCCTGAAAATAAATACCCACCAATTCTGCAAAGAAAGGGCAAAAACATCATGTTTGTTCAAGATTTTATCATCTGCCACCTTGCACGTGCTTGAATCTCTCATATTTCTGTTGGTGCTGTAGGAAAAAAGGGCACAAATGCATTTCAATGCTACTAATTATAGAGTATTCAATGCCGAAAATCCATTTTACTGTAGTCTCTGAGCCCTTTTACCAAGAAAAGTACTAAATAAGAACAATCCACTTGAGAAAACACATTCTTTTCAAAGTTATTAGCAGCTTTCTGTTATTATAATCAAGGTGATAGGTTAAATGTCCCCTCCCAACCCCGTTAAAAACATGACTGGATCAAACATAATCCAGTCCTTTGTGGCGCAGCTTTCATGCAGACTGCAGACCATGCTGTGACTTCATTACAGATCCAGACGCTCCTTTTCCTGCTTTCTGGGGTGTGTGATAATTATTCTGTGTAATCTGATACAGCGTGATAAAAGAGAATTAAAACACCTGTGAGTAATCCTGCCGTGCAAGCTGTATTAGTGGTTGCACTTGCACGCGAGACCTCTTGAATCAAAGGAATCGCATGCGGCCCGTAGAAACCCTGCGAAGCAGGCTCTGGATGCCTCACGTCATTGTTTTTGAGATGCATTTTGCTCCAGATTCACTCCCACACACTCATCCCCAGTCTGCTTTGTTGCCATGCTGATAAGCATGAATAAAAGGCACAGTGGACTCAGAGCTTAGAAGATAAGTGACTGACATGCAGAGGCAGGTCGTGTTATTGGTTTATTCCAACGAGTAGGTTGGAGTTTTATGTGACTTCCATGAAGCAGTCACAACTGTTGGAATAATCAAAAATACATCTGTTGACCTTTGCGTCTATTAAATATTCATGCTCCCTCTCCTCAGGTCGCACCATCATTTTGTCCACACACCACATGGACGAGGCAGACATCTTAGGCGACCGCATCGCCATCATCTCCCACGGCAAGATGCGTTGCTGCGGCTCCTCGCTCTTCCTGAAGAAATGTTTTGGGAGCGGCTACTATCTTACTCTGGTCAGAGATGGGACCAAAAAGATGATGGCTCAGAGGAATGGTATGATACGCAGTCAGGCCAAAGACAAACAACCGGTAAGAGAATGGGACTTGTAACTTTGCTCTTTCAACTTTTATGATGCTCTAGCGCCAGGTTTGTGTTTTTCTTTAGCAGAAGGCCTGTGTATTACTATTCCACACAGTCCTTCATCACTATCATCCACTCACACAGCAGACCTCTGTCTCATCTGTTATTGGCCCCGTGCTTCCCAATTAGTTTTCAAATAGAAAATAAACTCAAATCCAAGGGCTTGTTTGTTTTGATAAAGCAACAGTTTAATTCAGTTTACTTCTAATTCAGTTTATCCAAATAGTGCCATTCACAACAAAGGTCATCTCAAGGCACTTTACACAGAAGGTAAACACGTTCAGTGCAATACAATAAAATGCAGTGTCATAATCCAATGCTATTCCAATTTATTCAGTTTTTAATTCACAAAACAACAAATATTGCATCAAATGTTTATTTCAGTCTTGAGCGTGTATTAGTCGACAGTGGGAATGAAAAACTGTCCCACAGGAGAACCCGGCTCATCAAGGGCAGCTATATGTTAGAAGCAGTTTGGTGGGCGGTTACGATGACATCCTGTTTTGCAGTAAAAATGTGTTAACCAAAGATGTTAATTAGCAATTCTGTAGTCATCTTGTTTGTCTTGAAGAATGGTTCTCGGACATTTTTGCATGAGTCATAAAGCCCACCCCCTGCCCCGTTGAGATTGGATCGGTACGTTCCATACCGATGGAAATGGCGGGGAACGGGGCGGATGCCAGACCTAATTCACGAAAGAAATTTCTTGAATGTGAATGTGCGTGATTGGCCAGATTGGAAAAGAGTTGCCAACAAACTCAGTGAGATGTATTATCCAATTCTGCTCCTTTGCTCAGCAGTTTTAGCATCTTTTAGCTGAAATGTACAGTATGTTTACCATCAGCACCCCCACATAAGAATATTCTCAACTACAAAGACTGTACATGAAAATATAATTGTTTAAATTATTATCAACTTTCATTCTACTGCAGTTAATCTTTTTTAAAATTATTTTCCTGATTTTTCATCAATTTTTCCAAGATTTCTTTAATCAAAACATATTTTTTTTGGAAAAACAAAACAAAAAGCGATTCATGCTGCTAATTCTTTTTATAGATATATCATTTACCATCATTTTATTCTTTCTTTCATTCTTTATATTTAAACTGTTTTTCTTGTGGCAAGAAGGAGGAGAGCTATTAGCATTTGTCTACAGGCTCTTTAAGGTGAACGGAGTAATTTGTTTAAAATAAATACACATACAAGCACCTTCATAGGCCAGGAAAAGTCATAATTCCTTTCCTAAATGCAACTTTTTGCATAGAAAGCTGGAAAAAGTGAGGATAATCTTAATTTCATTCCTAATATATTGTAAATAAATGCTACAAGGGGTCTTTTGAAAATACATTCAGCCAGTTGAGATTTAATCATTAACTCCACTTTTGTGTTTTGTGTCAGGCTAAAAAAAAAAAGGAAATTGTGGCCACTTGCTCCATCACAGGTTGACCGTGTTATCTGTTGACGCATGCACGCATGCAGCTTTATTTAAAGCAATTAAATAGAAACTCGTGGATGCCCGTTATCTGATTAATGTTTGACAGGCGTTGTCAAGGAGGCAGTATTCATCATTCTAAGTGGTATGATGAACCTTTCTAATCCAATTCTGATTAACAGGAGACAGGCCGTCCTTCCAGAAGCGGCGCAGACGATGGCATCGCCAGTAAAACCTGCGACAGCTCTGACACAACAGGTACAAATGTTATATTAGTTCCTGAGTACCTGAATTCATTTTATGATTAGCATGAACCAATGTCATGTTTTTATATATTTCAAATGCCGAAATTATAACAGCACACACAAACCGGGGCAATTATTAGCCTCTACACACTCAGGTTTACTAAACTGGACAAATTATGGTGTGGTTGTAAATCAGACATGATGTCAATGCCAGTGTTCACTTCTGTATATTTCAATACTGACCAAAGGAACCAACCAAGAGCAGTACAGATTAACACAGCTTCACAATGGTTAATTATTAAAAACAAATATAATTCTAAATAAAAAAAATAAATCTAATTGGCTGTGTCAAAAATATCCCCTTTCCAACGATAATAGTGCATTCATGCAGCGAGTTCAAGGTACAGTAGGTTCTGAGTGGTGGACAATGAGTCCTTGAGAATTTAGGTCCATCACCAATCTGCACTGAAATTCAGGCTTTTAGTTTTTAATTTTTCAAATGACACTATACAAGCTTGCAGTAAAATTGCATTACTGGTTCATAACTGGTGCATTACTAGTGCATTACTGGTTCATTACTAGAGCATTACAAGTGGAGTACAGGTGCGTTAAAGGAGCATGAGGCAGGATTGAGGCAGGATTTATGAAAAAAATGTGTATACATTTTAAGTTTTCTAGTAATAATGTCAGATGAAGCGTTCCAAACCCAAAAGAATGAGCCCTCTAGTATATCTCTCCGTTGCCTTGAACAGGCTGTGTGCTGCAAAATGTGCTGCAATTCTGGACCGGAATTTCCCGCGCTGTCCTGCGGATGTGACGTCACATGACGCTGCATGCGCGTTCTCCCCGTTCTCCCGTGCCGGCTTCGCTGTTGGCTGCAGTACCCCCGATGGCCCTCGTGGCGCTAATGAGTCTCATTTCTTAAAGGAGCCTCATGCTCCTTTAATAGAGCATTTCTGATGTGTTACTAGAATGTTACTGGTGCATCACTGGTGTGTTAGTAGAGCGTTACTACTGCACTACTGGTGCATTACTTGAGTGTTACTTGTGCACTAGTAGTGCATTAATGGTGCATTACTGCAGTGTTACTAGAGCATTACTGGTTCATTATTAGTGCATTACTAGAGCGTTACTAGTGCATTACTGTTGCATTACTGGTTCATTGCTGGAGCGTTTCTAGTGCATTACTGGTTCATTACTAGTGCATTACTACAGCGTTACAAGTGCATTACAGGTGTGTTAGTAGAGCGTTACTACTGCATTACTGGTGCATTACTTGTGCGCTAGCACCCACATTAATGGTTCATTGCTGCAGCATTACTAGTGCGTTGTTAGAACGTTACTGGTGCGTTTCTAGTGCATTACTAAAGCGTTACCAGTGCATTACTGGTAAATTACTGGTGCATTACTGGAGCGTTTCTAGGGCATTACTGGTGTGTTACAAGAGCGTTACTGGTGCGTTACTAGAATGTAACTGGTGCGTTACTAGACCATTACTTGAGTCTTAGTAGTACATTACTGGTGCATTACTTGTGCGTTACTAGTGCATTACTGGTAAATTACTGGTTCATTTCTGGAGTGTTTCTAGTTCTTTACTAGTGCATTACTGGTGCGTTAATAGAGTTTCTGGTGTTGTCTTAGAAGCTTTATTGATCGCAGAGTTACTGAGGGCAGGGTTCCAGCCTGTGTTTTGGTCTCGTTCAGTCCCTCCACTGAGAATAACAGTTGGTTATTTAAGTAAGGCAGAACAAGTCTTTTGAAATGCTACCTTTTTAAACATGTAAATACGTCTAAAAATTGTCAATATTTTCATTAAAATTACATAAAGATTTTTTTTTTACGTTCTTCAGCCTCTTAGATCTGTGAGCTGCAACGGACAAACGACTCCATGCTTGTTAATCTGCAACTGATTGCTGATTATTTGACATATTTCTATAGAAAAACAAATAACTGGGATGAAAGTCCCTAATATACTTTTTTTTTTTTTTTTTTTTTTTTTACAGATAAAAGGTATAGAAAATAACAAAAGATGGAGTACACTCTCTAAAAGTAATCAAATATTCCTTCAGATAAAACTGAAACAGTCTTCGGTGCCTCTGTAAGTAATCAAACAGTGTAAAATGTCTGAGGCCGTGTCTGTTTAATTCTAAAAGCCAGCAAGAACTATATTCCTTTTTATTGTCCTGGTATGTTCAAAAATATAATAATAAATTAGTCACTAATTGGTGGAGGGCCACCAAAATGACCTGTGATCACCAGAGCCGCCTTCCCCGAAGCATAAACAAGTGCTGTACATAAGGACCTCATTTTATGCAACAAATGTGGCACATTTTTTCCCACCAGTCACTGACATAAATAGTGGCGAGGCTCTCAAGCCATCACTCTTGACACCTGCTCGCACAACATGTATTGAGATGCGGGGGTAAGAGGAGAGGAGAGAAAGGACATCTCCGATCTGACATATGCGTTCCCGCATGTATTGCTGCTGTGATTGACAATCAGCAGCTGACAATTCACTGCACAGAACAATTTCTTTGAATCAGGTGCAAGTAGGGAAATAAGAAAATAATACCAGAAGATGTTTGGGTTTTACTCATATTGTTTCAGACACTACAGAGCATACAAATGCAATCTACAAACAGATGAAAAAGCCCCAAAAATAATGGAAAAGTCAGAGGTCAGACAACATACAGAACAAAACAAGAAAAAAATAAAGAGCCCAAATGTTGTGAAGCCCCTGAGAACTGCAAAGTGCTGCAGACTCAGGTGGCAATGCTTGGCTGATAATTCTTGGTAATTCATGTCACGGACACTTAAAAAAAAGAAAAGAAAAAAAAGTCGTGATCCATTGTACATGATAAAATATTTTGAAGCCAACTTAAGAGTAGAAGTACTTGAAGGGATATTCGCGAGTAAAATCAAGCCTATCCTATTATTACATAGTAATGAGATTAAAATGTCATTGAAAACAGGAATCAAATCAGTTTTGAGTTTGAATGGGATGTATGTTTGCAGTGTGTTTATTAATGTTAGCCCAGAGGGGAAGTTGCAAACATTGCCATAAATCTTAAAGTGCTGATCCATGTTCGATGGAAGCGGTGGCTGTGAACTCTCCTCCTTTTGCATTTATCAATACACAGACTTGCACAGACTTCTAACAATGAACCACAGAACAGGACACTCCTTTACAAAAAGTCCTAATTATGCACTTTTATTTACACATACAGAATGAAAATGACCTTGGTTTGTTAGTAGGAACCCTGTCCACATTATCACATAATTGAAATTACATTTCTGAGTTTTGTTAGAAGATTAAATTTATTCTGACGTTGCAACTTGCCCTCTGGGATAACATTAATAAACATTATACAGCAATATGTATATTTCAATATAAATTAAAGTACATCGATTAATATCTTTTTGATCCCAAATTAAAGTTGACACTCATCAGCATTTAATAAAAGACCTAAGATTATTCCTTTAAGGTGTGTTGTAAATGCCTTACATTTACAGAGTGGGGGTGGGACCAAAGTCACTTCTGCTTATGGCTTCAAAATGCTCGGCAGTGGCCCTGGCTGTACATCATTGTTCGCATGACCGTATTAACAAAGCATTGCATCGCCAGCAGTGGTGGCGCCATTGGGTTTTAATTATCGGTTAAAGCTAACAATCTCAACCTTTCACCCAAATATATTTTGTGCCAACCACATCTTATATTAGATTATTTTTTACGTCAGCATATTTAAGCTATTAGACTTGATAATGTTCAATAACATGACTTTTTTTTAATCTCCATTTGCCTTTATTTCATCACACTTAAGGGTTGATTAAAATTCTAATTATGACCTCCCCACCACCCTTCCCCACACACCCCCTGCCTCCCCCCAAACATTTCACAGTACACAGAAATGGAGGAAAAACATCAGAACTAGACAGATATTGCCCATCTACATGTTATGATGCTGATTATTTAACTTGTTTTGATCATTCTTAGCCTTGATCACATAAACACAACTACCCATGTGAAACACGACCACAAAAAAATTCTCAGGCGGAATAAATCTGAATAAAATGTGCTCCTTCCTTCAAAATGAGTATACCTGCGAGAGTTAAGCTAGAAGGAGCCATAAAAGTAATAATATTTCTGCGTGTGACAGCACATTATTCTTTATTAATTCTGAACAAGCAGACAGTAACACACACACACATTTCCCCAAATAATTCTATCTGAGGTGTAAAACAGATTAATTTACTTCTTCATAAAGCGCCAAGCCACTGGTTGTTAAGCTTCAGTAATTATGTATGAGAGGTTCTGGATCAATAATGGATGTGTTGTGTTCTGCAACACTGTGCGGATTGATTCTCACTAAGCCTGTGCTTCAGGATGAATGAGGCAGAGGAGTCATGTCTACTGAGCTGCAGAGTTTTTTAAATGTCACATCTTCAGGTGTGTAGTGATCCCGATATGTTAGTGTTCCTTAGAAGATTTGATTGAGTTTGAAACCTGATGTCCTTTTAAATATTGCATTTCATTGCGACAAATCCCCGCGACTGTTCCTGACCTCTCTGGCTGTTGTGCCGCTCTGAAAATGAAATCTATTAAAAAGGAAGAATAGTAAACAAGAAAAGGGTTGTTTTTTTTTTCTTTTCTGAAAAAGTTTGAGTAATTTTACAGCTTTTTTTTCTTCAAACAGATTTAAACTCTTTGACTGAACTTGTGGAGTGCCATGTCCCTGAGGCGATCTTCTTGGAGAGCATCGGTCAGGAGATCACTTACATCCTGCCCTATGGAGGAGCCAGAGATGGGACCTTTGCTACGCTCTTTCAGAAGCTTGACCTGGTCATGGCTGACCTCGGCCTGACCAGCTATGGTATCTCTGACACCACGCTGGAGGAGGTGAGCTGGCCATGCTGCTCACAGTAAAGCAAAAGAAACAAATGTACACAAATAACCATTTACAGCATACAAAACAACAACAGATGCTTTTTCTTCTCTGTGTTTCCACATAATTCATTTTTTTCCCCGCTGGAACTGAATTTCATCTTTCTTACATAAATTTGAAAAAAACAACAACATTGAGCCCTTTCACCTGCACCTTTTAGGGCTTTCCAGCTTCTCATGTACTTAGGAACTTAGACATCTCTTGGCACACATGATAAAATGTCAGTAAGAAAAACCTTCAGTGTTCATCAAACACGTTTAGGCTATGTGGTAAAGAAGCTGCAACATGCTTCACATTGATCTATCAGATTTTTACTTCTGTCATGTTGACAATCAAAGCACGGACTGACTCATTTTTAGTGCTTAATGTATTTTCTATAACCTTGTGTGGTCAGGTTCAATAATGTTACACACTACAAAAAGCCAATTCTAAGAAAGACAAAAAACAATCCTGGTGTCAAGAAAATCAAAAGGGTATTTTAGACTATTCTGCGAGTTTTAAGAATTCTAGCCAAGAAAATATTTCTTTCCCTTTTGGCAAAAATATTTTTTGCTTAAAATATGTTATGCAGTTATGGAATATTAGGCTTAATTTTATAGGGGCTGTTTTGGCTGTGCAACCTTGTACGCTAACCTTGATGCAACTAACCAACCTTTATATTCTCCAGATATATGACTTCTATTTTCATCAGTTACTCATTTTGCATATTTCAGAAGATTAAATCATGTATACGTCATGAATGTTTTTGTTGTTTTTTTCTGGATGCATCAGCATTTACAGAAAGGCAGTTTTTATTTATTATATATATATTATATATTATATATATTATATATATTTATTTCATTTGCAGGACTTTTCTCCTATGTTATAACTCATACTTTTCTCTGCAATTACCCCAAGCGTTTTTCTTTTTCTATTTTAAATTAAAGTTTTGATAACATCCATACTTATTTTACAACTTCTTTATGATACATAAAACCCAGGAACTTGGCTCTCTTAAACTGCTTCTTTCTGAGTATCCGTACGCATTCACTTCTCAAAAATATTCCCATTGGTACACAACATATTGTGTACCAATTATTTTTGTATCAGAGAAGAGAAGGTTGTTGTCAATGAGAGAAACATTTCCAAAGATTTAAGCTCAAAATCAGATTAAACCAGTTTTATTTGGCTAGCTGTATCACACCTAAGGTGTCCCTGGACAGTTCCTGAAAAGCAAAGAACTTTTGTCTCACAGAAATAGGTAGCCTGAACAATAAATTACTGTCATATGAGACGTCATGTTATTTTATACATTTCATATTTCTACACAAAGTTGTGCCATTTTGGTGCTGAAGATAACTGCCATCCTCTTTTGACCAAAAACATGACAAACAAGTGTCACTTCTGCCACGATGACAGGACGGCAACATTTGAGGACGTGACACATTCGAAGTTCGGGACTCAAACGGAACATTTTAAAGCCACCATCTTAGTACCCGCAGTATCTTGCAGAATGCCAGAGGACGTCCCACAATCTGTGCTAGAGCACATATATCTGAGTGTCTAAAGTGATTACCAACTCAAACTATGAGAAAACACAACCGTGTCACTTTGATGGGGCTTTTTCAGTCTGAAAATATGTCATGCAGTAACTGCTTCACATTTCCAGGATATTGTGACATCACAGAGTTTGGTCACGGTAGAATTACAGTTTCCTGTTCTTCCGTCCAAGTTCTCATCAGACATATGCTGTAGGTGTGAAGTGGATAGTGCAGAATTAAAGACGGAGTTTAAAAAAGTTACAGCCTTCAGAGGAGGGGGAGGAGAGGGGGTGAGATTCTAACATCACCTTTGAACAGAACTGTAGAGATGTAGTAATGACACGTTTTGTTCTGTATTGCTTTGGTATTTTGATCAAAACATGTCACAGACACTGTACCAGCTTAAAAAAAAAAAAGTCCAAATATGTCTATTTGAAACATCTTGGATATCTTTCTGGTAATGATTATTTGATAGTAATTTTGAATTCCACTGCCTGCTGATTTGGCCTTTTGTTTTCATAAGTACATCAGTGAAGATTGCCAGTCACTCATTTTTAGCTGAATTTTTACAAAGACACACCGGTGTTGGAGTTTTGGTCAATGTTTTTCATACAGCTCAGACATGTATGAGACACTCTTGCTCTTGGCCTGCAGGCAATGTGAATAATTCTTTTTGAATTCCTAAAATTCAACCATGACAAGGTTTTCTCATCCGTCCATGTTTTCTTTTGAATTCCTGATACACTGCAGATGAAACACGCAGTGATTTTTCAAAGATAATGAGGAAAACAAGAACTGATACTGGAGAAGTATTACGGAAGTTAACTATAAAATAACATTTATTCTTTTTGAACTACTAGCTTTTTGTAATTTTGGACACTTTAAAATGATATAGTCTCCTAGCAGGGGGTTTTTTAAGTGAAAAACTTCAAAGAAACAAGTGATGTTTGTAATATATGAAATGACATTTATTAATTGTGACATGACCCGCATAAACATGAATGAATGATTCATAGATTATGAAGCGTAAAATAACTGACAGAGCAGTTAATTTTATTTTTAATGCTGTCTTTTCTATCATTCTCTGGCTTTTATCCTTGTGTGCATGTCAAGTAATAATCCTGCACAATTTGTTGTTTTTCTTTGCAGATATTTCTTAAAGTGGCAGAGGATACTGGCGTGGATGCTGAAATACCACGTAAGATGGTGATATGTATGCATGTGACATGAGTTTTTTTTTTTTTTTTTGATGACATGCGTTTTTACCAGCGCTCCTGGAACTAATACACTAAACCCCGACGCAGACGCACTCAGCTTTTCATCGATCCGGTGGCACCTGAGTGAGGCAGTGTCATGTCTGAACAACCTCAGTGCTGCTTTTCCGCAATGTTTTGTTGCATCAGTCTGACAAGGTTGAAGCTATTAACGTTTGATGTTTCACCTTCAAACATGGCAACATGGAACAAGTCTTAACTGGAGTGTTCACATTAACAGACACAGACAAGAGCAGTGAGTCTATGTGGCCCCAGATCAGCCTGCGTTATTAAACATACGTCTGCAAAACGTATGATATCTACCTGCAACATTGACGAAGTAAAATATTTAACAAAGTTCCTGTCAGTTTGATGAAAGATTTCATGGCGAAAAACAACATGTCTGTAACTTGAAGGAGTTTTTGTTTTGCTGTTGACAGCTAAGGCAGCTGAGGTTGTCGTCAGGTGAAAAAAAACCCCAACTACTCTTTAATCAGGTCTGACATGAACAAAAGTGATGGATTTAGCAGCTTTCATGAGGACTTTAGAGATATACTTAGACCAACAAAACTACCTCACACAGCCTTGTCTTTGTATCACTTTTGCACGTATTTGTGATTAAAGTCATGAGGAACATAATCAATCAATCAATCAATCTTTATTACCACAGTGCTTTTCGCAGATAAAATCACAAAGCGCTTTACAATAAAATGCGGAGTACTAAAATAAAAGTAGTTAAAACACAAAGGCTAAAACGAATGTAAAAATGACAACAATAAAATAAATGTATACACAAGAAACACTTACAAGTTCCCAGTCAACTGAAAGCTGGTTTAAATAAAAATGTCTTCAGCTGTTTTTTAAAAGAGTCAATGCTATCGGCCAGATGCAGAACAGGAGGTAGAGCGTTCCATATTTGAGAGGCAATGGATTGGAAAGCGTGATCTGCTCTAGTTTTTAAAATATGTTCTTGGACCGGATAAAACGTTCTGATCTGAGGAATAAGGGGTTAAAAGATCACAAATGTATTTTGGTGCTTGGTTTTGAAAAATTTTAAAGGTCAGGACTAAAATTTAAAAAATGAATACGTTGTTTGACTGGCAGCTGGTGCTGAGAGGATAATGGTGGGGTAATGTGTTGCCATCTACGAGCACCAGTTAAAAGCCTGGCTGCTGCATTCTGCACAGTCTGCACTAGGTTTTAGGAGCACTTATTAAAACAAGTAAAAAGAGAGTTAGAATAAAAGTCTAGAAGAAATAAAATAACGTAAAAACATCTCCAAATCAGTGCGTGATACAATTATCTTCAATTTTGAAATGTTCCTCAGATGATAAAAAGGAATTCTTGGTCAGTTCTCTTGAATATCTCTCCAAGGAGAGCGATGAGTCGAACAACACCCCCAGGTTTCTGTTGCTCGCCTGGACCGAAGAGCTCAGGGACCCAGGGTGTTTTTTAATAAACAAGATTTTTTCATCTGGAGCTAAGATCAGTGTCTCAGTTTTTGAGGAGTTCAAATCTAGATAATTATTGACAAGCCATCTTTTTGATGGCATCCAAAAAATCAAGTAGGTTTGCAAATTCACTTAACTCCAACTCATAAAAAGATCAGTAGAGCTGAATATCATCTTCATTAAAGTGGTAGGAAACATTTTTTTTAAAAATACTTATAAAGCCTCCCCAGATGTAACATGTATAATCAAAACGAGATTGGTCCCAGTACTGAGCCCTGAGGAATACCACTGGAGGTAAACCCCTCTATCACTGATCTAGATAGCCCCAAAACACTGCAGGCACTGTAACATGACTACATGATCAACCGTATCAAAAGCAGCTGTCAAGGCAAACAGAACCAACACTGTACTGAATTGCAAAAGAAGAGAGCAGCATCCAAATAATGGAAAGTCATCATTTTAACAGATGGAAAGCATTAGTGGTACATTTCTCATGTCTGAAAAGGACTAAAGAGACACCAAGTCAACATATCTATATGAAATATATTTATATCAATTTTACTGCTTTGATTCTGCTTTAACATTATCTAGATCTTAACAGTTTCCATGTGGCATTTGCAAGGTTAGAAATTACCACAAAGGCAGATGGATTTCAAAATCTACTAGTCACTCAACTTTTTTTTTCACAGCCTGTTTACCTTCTGCATGTGCATAATAAATAGTAAAGGATCTAAAATTCAATGAGTTTTATTATCCAAGGGAAAAGTTAAACTATTTACAGTAAAGTGAACATGTACTGATAAACGTTAAATGGTTAGTATGGAGATTGTACTGAAAATACCCTATTTCCGGTTTCAAAGGGAAATGCTTTTATTTTTAAGTCTACAGGAAATGATCGAGCGGGTGTTTAATCGCTAGCTTTAGATTCAAAATGCGTGCTAAAGATGTCGAGGCGAGATCTGTTATTTTCTCCCCTGCAAGATCCGTTATTTTCTCCCGTTTGTAAGCTGCAGCTTGTTTGAGGAGAATAAATGTTCCGTTTTAAAGACACACGTTCTGGTTATTGAGAAGAAGCTTCTGCTCCACAACACCCCCAGGCCTGGTTCCAGGGAGAGGCCCTTTACCGTCCGAGGGACAACACCCTGTAAAGGGCTGTTTCTCTCAATACACATGTAATGAACATTGCTTATTCTGGGCCCAATTTGCCTTGGGAGATTACGGTAAATCCTCTATAGCTCCTGGGGTGATTCGGGCATGCAAACCCCTCTGCGATCTGCCTCACGATAAAGTAATGATTCAAGAAGGGGGTTCCGCCAAATTAGGTGTTTCCTTTTTATGATGGTTTTATTTTTAGAAAATAATAAATGAATTTAAAAAAGACAACTTAATGCTTCCCATTAATAAGCTCAGAGTGGCTGTTCCAGGGCTTTTCACAACCGCACAGGCATCATCTCCAGGCTGTCAACTCCCCCCATGGCAGCTGTTTCCTCAGGGGCCACCTTTGATTGCACTTTTTACCCGCTCACAATTTCAGGTTTGTTTTATTCAATTCTGACACATGCCGGTGGCTTGTGGCGTACCTCCTGGGTTTCAGATCTTTTTACTCCTGCTATTAATATGCTATATAACACCACATTATTTTTATCTAAAAAGGTAGAAGTGACAGCTCCTGGTAGTTTGTCTTTCAGTTTTTCATGCAGTTAGGGTGTGTTACTGCGTTGAGACGGGCTTGGGATACGAACAAAGATTGTGTCGTTATTTATTTTATGATTTATTTAATGTACCTCCTGCATTAGCAGGAAGCTTGAGCAAACAGCTACACAAAATAACCTGTTAGTTTTCTGAACAATTGACAAAAACTTTGCTAAAAATTCAATGTAGTCCAATACACAAAAACAAAAAAAGTCAACAACAACAAGAAAAAATACCTTAAACAATTCACAGACACCTACACACACACAAACAAACTGTTACTTTCTATTGCCCAAAGAAAACTAAAGCTTCCTGGCAGGCAACATCAGGTTAAAAGGTCAAGACTCTTTAAACACATTTTTTAATGTTCGACCAACCTGACCAACAAATAAAACTTTGCAAAAATTCTCTCTCAGGAAACGGTTCAGGCACCCCTCCAGTTTAACAGCCATTTCCCCAGGTAAAAAAACGTACCAAACTAATCCCAACATTTTGGGAACAGGCTGTATATGATGACTCATGAAGCCACTATTTACACCAACCAAGATGACTGCAGACTTTCTAACACCTCGGATCAAGGTCTCTTTGCTCCAAAACTGACAACAGTAATTCACCGGTTTTCCTTCTCCACTGCACATCATTTTAGGAATCTTTTGTTGACACTCGTCTGGTTGTGACATGCTTCATTTCCCCGACTGATTATTGGTGTCCACTGGTCTGCAGAAGCAGTTTTTTTCTGCATCCGTGTCCTTGGAATCGTATTCAGAGGAAACAAACTAACTAACTAACTACTCTTTATGTCAAAGAGGAAATAATTTGGATGGCCGGCCAGGTTAATTCAGACAAGTCAGCTCTCTCCTGGAGTTATTCACTCAAGGATAAATAATCTGCAAAAGAGTGGAAAAACTGGATGTTTAACTACTGATATATGAAAGAAGTAAGAGGTGAGATGAAAGGACATTTGTATACAAAAGAGAAATAAATGGGAATCTGTGGTGAATGCAAATATTAAACAGAAGAACAGATGGAAATAAACACTAAACCGAAGCCATGTCTGAAAAACACAAGGCAAAACACATGCAGCGAGTGTAACTGCAGAAGTAACTCGGTTGTGTCACATGTCGAAGTTTTATTTCTTCCTGTCCTAAGAGAGACAGACTACTGAAATAATCAACAGAAATGCGGAGCTCTTTTTTTCCATCTCATTGAAAAAAATGCAGTCCCTATGCCCCAGAGATTTTGTTTTTATCCATAGCCATATAACTTTTTTTAATTATATTTCTTCATGTCCCTGAAATACCTGAGTTTGTGCTTTTATGTAGTATAACGCATCTTCTTGCAAGACAGGTAACTATTCTTATTGTTATTTATATCCCCAAATTGGGTCAGGCCAAAACAACATATCTTATTTGAATTCCCTACGGCAGCACCGGAGCTGTTGGTGAGAGACGGCAGAAGAAGCTCCAGCGAATCCAAGAGGAACAGCATTGCCAGCGTCCACAGCAAAACAGAGCACATCAATGGGATGAGTGGCAAGTCCAATGTTGATTTATTGATTTCATTTTATTTTTTCATGAAGGTAGCTCAGTTTCACATTGCAAATGTACATAACAGTAGAGCTCGCACTATGATATGGAATGATCTTTAGCTCCTGTTTAAGTCATGTTCCTTTCTGTTGTTATTGCAGGGAAGCATTCAGGTAAAGTGGAAGGTAGGTACTGTATTTGGTCTTCAGTGGTGCAGTTCTATTTAGTGACTACGTTTACATGGACAGTAATAATCTAAGTATTGACCTTAATCTAAACAAATACATATTCTAGGCAACTACAAACGCATGGAGTGCTGCTGGGTGTAAAAAAGAGTGTACTTCAGGTGCTCTTCGGCATGGGGATCCAAAAGATTCAAAAACAAGAAAAAGCCGAGGCACTCAAGAAGTTGGAAAAATATAAAAGGCCTTTATTAAATCATGGCTTACAAAAAGTTAAAATGCCTAGAAAAAGTTAAAATGCCAACATGTTTCGGCCATGTAGGCCTTCCTCAAGGCAGATAGCAAAGACGAAGTCTTTGCTATCTGCCTTCCAACTTCTTGAGTGCCTCGGCTTTTTCTTGTTTTTAAATACATATTCTAATTAAGGTTTTTGAATGAATTGTTTTCAGAATATCCATCCATTATTTATACCTGCTTATTTTAATTCAGGGTGGCAGGGAACTGCTGGAGCTATTCACAGCTCTCTTTCAAAAGGCAGGGCTACACCCTGCGCAGGTCGCTTTAACAATATTCACTTCATATTTGGTTTTGCACGTTAAGGAGTGTAGTTTCATTACTGGATATCCCTTAATTCTCTACGCCTTACGCTCACCCTCACAGGAATGTGCACTGCTAAAACGTCCTCTACAACTACGGTTTGAATGTCCACTTGCTTTGGTTTGAGTTGTGCACGTTCCTGTCACCATTTCTCAGCAGACATGCTAAACCACTGGCGTTTCCACCAGACTACAATCTACAACTTCTTACTTTAATCATTTACATATTTTTATTTTTGGCATCCACAAATGTGTCACGGCTGCTGTTGGTGTCGGCAAAATAATGTTGTATGAAAACTCTTACAATATGCTATATTATAATTAAAGGTAGGGTAAGAGATTTCTGTATGACAACACGTCTGTTTAGTTTTTAAATAAAACATCAACAACGGTGCTCCCAGAGAAAAAACATCCCGTCAAGCCCCTACTGCCCTCCCTGACATCATGAGTTCAATCATGAACTTGAACCTTCTTCCCCGTCCGTGTTTGTCTGCAGCAATATCTGTTAGTGGGGTAGTTGGGCAGCCCTCTGCATTCTCTTTAGTACTAGTTATGGAGCCAAGGTTGTGTATGAATACTATTGATTTTGATCTCAAGACATGGAGATATACAGCAACTATAACAAAAAGCGATCTGCATTAGAAATAGCGAAGGATCACTTACCCTACCTTGAGATGTCTATATGTCCTAAAAATGCAACTATCTTAAGCATATTCCGCATGCCTTAATGTAATTATTACTTACTTTAATTACCACCTTATTTAGATTGATATCTGTAAGCAATACCTTAATCTAATTAATATTAGACTACTGTCATCCATGCGAACATACTCAATGGCTTCCTTAAAGGCTGAATTATGCTTCTGCGTCAAAACGACGCCGTGTCTACGGCGTGTGGTTTTTGTACACGCAGAGGACACGCCGTCACATGCGCCGTCAGTGACGTGCACCTCCCGAAAATTGTAACTACGCGTCGAGGAGACGCCGACCACACGCAGACCGAGAGGGCTGTGATTGGTTCGTTTGAAAGCGAAGCATTTCCGGTTTCCGGTTTGAATCAGTAGTGAACTTCCAGGGCTTTTTTCTTCGTTTATATGTGATTTTTTTTGTTTTTGTTTTTTGCACAATAGTTGTCCTTATTTCTTTGATTTACTGTGACCGGAAAAAGTCGGATAAACCATTCAGAAAAAGATCGCTAACTAGTGGCCGCGGGGGGTACTGCACCGCGACCAAATGGAGAGACGGAGAACTCTGAACGATTCGTGACGGCGTCACGGGTGCGCCGTGTGCTCTGCGTGTGTGTGAAGCAGAAGCATACCCGCACCTTAAGTCTTTGCTCTGGGTTCAATTAAAAACCAATGCTATCCACAAATCCAAATGCGTTGGAAACCCATTAGAGATGATCAAAGCACGCTCAGCATGTCTTTTACAAGTATTCAAAAGAGACAAGTGACCTGTTGTGTGATGTCCTCGTCCAGACTTGAGGAAGCCCACGAGTGTAAGCGGAAGAGGTTCCATGGTCATCACCGGATGGGAGCTGATCCGACGGCAGTTCCTGGCACTTTTTATCAAGCGCTTCCACCACGCCCGAAGGAGCCGCAAGGGACTCATTGCCCAGGTAATGGCTTCTGTCTGTCACATTGATGAATTGAAGGGTAATACCTGCATGGTTGCATGGGAGGATCAAGGTTGGATTGTATGAAATACATGTTGGCTTCCAAAATCACTTAGTGGCATGTTTGACAGAGTGGGCTAATTTAAACTCTGCAGGGAAAAGTCATCTATCTCGATGGAGTCGATAGTTGTGGAATTTAAGTTGTTGAAAAAGAAATCAACAGTGAAAGCATTACAGAAAGGGTTGAAGAATATGAACAGCTGCAATCAGAATGATGTAACATCATGCCAGTAAAGGGAATGTGCAATAATCATTCTCTTCCCCTAAGGGACGCGTTGTACAAAAACACACTCATGGAGACAAAAAGTGAGGGTTTACTGCTGTGTAGGAGGAGGTTTTGGTGACTTCACATTCTCGTTCCAAGCAAACTTTCATTCTCTGGGATCAAAAACTTTTCATTTGCCCTTTGAAAGTCAGCAGACCTGGCAAAGCCAGAAAAGCTGTTGATAAATTTGTGTTTTTCTGGCTACGTTCAGCACCCTAACTTTCACCTGCCTGCTGTGATTGGCACCAAAAACCCAACCTGACACTCGTGATTTGTTTGTCCTTCACTTTACTGTGTGCTAATGGCGTGTTGTCATTAGCTGTGTATTCAAAGTGAATGCATAACAATTACACAGATGACAGACTCCTATTAGCTCATTAAGTGTATGTCTATGTTATTTTGTTCCTCATCAACGTAATTTCAAAAGTCAAAACTAATAAAGAGGTGTAATTTAAATTAGTCGCAGCCAATTTCAGTTTTCTGCCCAAGTTCTTCACAGTTTGTTTGAATTTAAACTGCAGTGACACATACACCACCCTCTATCTACATCCACACTGTGTCAGTATCAAGGGATGGCATCATTTATGACATCTGCCATCAGACTGACATGATCGCAAGTGAAATCGAACGGTGAAGACATTCGTGTCTCCGGAAGGAAAGAAAGGTGCATGTGCTCTTGCTATAATTTACCGCGGGACCAACCTCCATTAGTCACTGTCAATCCTGGACGTCCCTTTTTAGCGGCAACGGAGAGCAGGAGCTCAGGATAAGCACTTGCATGTGTTTACAAGGTTGTACACCTTCAAGCTCTTTACTCAATGGCCCATCATGTCAGCAGATATGATTGTGTAGCGAAGTAATCTCCTCCTGTGGAAGCAGTTATGGAAATCAAAAGAAAAGTGATTCTTGTCTAGAGCACAAAAGAAGTGATTTATGGGGCTGTAAGTCAGTGACAGGTGAGTCCTGGCGATTTTAGAAATAGGAACAATAGGTTATTCATGGCGTTGTGGTGGAAGAGCGGAAGACTTCTGGTGTTTGGAGATCCCCCCCCCGAATTCACCGCAGGCATTCCAGGTGTTCAGTAGCAGACGTTCCTCACGTGGAAAAGTTTGGACATCCCTCAAGATCACAAATTATATATGACAGCGTTAAAGACAATAACAAAATGGGGCCAGTGGGGTTTTTACATCAATCTTTTTACCCTTTGACTTTTCCCACGTAGCAATCCTGTATTGTTTCAGGATAATTGCAATCATATTTATCCAAGTGTCAGGGTCATTTTTATTTATATGTATAAAAACAGTTGGCTGAAAGTAAATTAAATGCAGGATTTTCTTATTGGATTGCTTGATTTGATGAACGACAGACAAAGAACAGCGAGTCAACTAATTTAAAAAGATCTCGGAGCCACCTGGCAGTGTGAAACTTGCTTGGCGTGATATAAATTACACTGTTTAACAGGAAATAACAGAAAACACAAGTTTCTGTAGAAGAATGGACAGCTTCACTGTCACATCATGAGAAGAAAACTCAGTCAGCAGGCTACTGATAATAACACACAAGTTACTAGTCCAGCAAGAAGACGCTTATTAATCCCATGTATCCTGAGGATATAATATGTTCACTGTTTCTTGTATTTTGAGTTATCCATGAAGTTGCTATTCTCTGTATTGCAAGGGATGACAATAAAAGGAGTCTTTCACAAAAGAAATCACACAGATGTAAATGACTGTTGAGAAAATAACCTCAGTCTAATGAGGCATTTGACTTTGCAGGGATAAAAAAGAAACACATCTTAATCATTGTGTGGTGTTTTTACCCACTTTGCATGTAATCCCATCCCCTTCTTTTAATCCCCTCTAAACGTGAGAATGCGATAAACTCATGCATTGTTCATGGGAGTGCTTTGGCTCTGTGAACATAATGACTTCTCCCCGTTTTTGTGCAGATTTCTCTCAATGGCAGACGTACCAGCTGTCACCTGCAATTACCGTTGAGAACGGGGGAAAAGAGAGAGGGAGAGCAACAGCTCTTCCCCTCGGTCTGCCATTAAACCTTTCAGACTCATTGCTGTTCTTTATCTTTCTTCCAAGCACATTTCCAAGGCCACAGCTCCACACAGTAAATTTAACATTTTCAATTGTAGCATCTTGAATTGCACTGGCAAATTGCGTGGCCCGCAATTAATCAAATGCACGTAAACCTCCCCTTTTCTGCCGAACGCGGTCCAACCGTCCTATGATTAAACAGTCTAACAATGTAATGAAAAGAGAAATACAAGATGAAGAAAAGAGGATTGGCTAGAGGAGGGAGAGGGTAGGTAAAGGGGACATAATCTTGTTTTTTTTGTTGTTTTTTTTTTCGCTTCTTAAATAGCAAAAGACAAGAGAAAGGGAGGAAACTAATTATATCTGAGTGGCCAGATGATGGTGGCAGTGTTGGAAGTGTTTAATCAAACTCATAAAACATGCAGAGGACCCCAAACAAGTTGGCGGGGAGCATATTAATGTGCACGCATTATTGCATCGGTCCTGCGGCACCGTTGATCGCATCAGCCGTTTTTTTTTCTCCATTCTGCGGCGTGTAACGACCGTACGGAGGGCGCGGGAGGAGGGTAATGAAATTGATATCTTGACTGTCTGAGTGCTGGACATTAGACATGTAAACACGCATCTGTGTCACCACAGACAAACACTCTGAATGTAACAAAATAATTATTAAGTCTTTTTATGTTTGTTTTTCCCCCCAGATTTGATGGAGACGAGCTGTAATTTAACCTTTTAACTGTGCCACCGGGCGGTCAGAAAATGCATATAGCTTGTTCCCGCAGACAAGATAATGACTTCAAAGCAAGAGTATGGAAGAATTTCTGTTCCTGATATCGTGATATCTGAAAGAAAAAGAGCGTCTCTATCATCTTCTCTTGCAATTACTTTCCTTTTTTTTTCCACATATAAATTGATTTTTGTAACATTTTACTTCCAAAAAAGTTTCAGATGGCGAAGGGATAAATGTCTTTGGCACAGCAGTGACAGTTTAATGAGGTCCTTCAACTTTAAATTTGTCACTATCCCCCTAGGTGGTCTTGCCAGCCATTTTTGTGTGCCTATCACTGATCTTCTCCCTCATCCTTCCACCGTTTGCTGAATATCCAAGTCTGGAGCTGCAGCCGTGGATGTATGGCCTGCCTCAAACCACCTTCTATAGGTAACAGTATTATGTTACATCACATCATTCTTGCTTCGTTCTGTGTTTGTCAGTTTGTGGCATTTTAACACACTTTTGATATCTTTGCTGTGGAATGATATGAAATTTTATATTTCCCAGAGGTAAATTCTTTAATTTCCTATCTACAACCACAGTACCAATGTTAAGGTTAAACACTTTATGAAATAGAATCAACATGATCTTTTGTCGCAAGACCTTTGCACCAAATTATTAGTAGCAGTTGCATGATTATTATTATAAAAGTTATTTTTATTACTGTTATATGTTATTATCAGATGCAAAGAATATCTCAGTAATTTCATGCTGCGGTGCATTCTTTATAAGAGTTGAAGAACAGATTGCAACCCTGTAAAAAAATAAATAAATACAGTCAAACTTCAAAGTCTGATTATCAAAGCAAAATCATTGCATGTTCACTGTGTATTGGCAGGAGGTTTTTGGTTTGCTGAAGTCATCATTCTGGATCCCATCCCAAGCTTGGGATGGGCACATCATCAGGAATAAATGCTGACAAAGCTCAGCTCAGCTCAGCCTTTGTGCACTTGAAAACTGAGAACCAAGTGGACGATTTGCAAACAAACTTCAGAGTTGTGTGCTTCTCTGCACTGTCCATTTTTAAGAATCCCACCAGCACCACACCAGATCTATTTGAAAAGATAGGATGGTGTTGTGCTGCTAACATTTTGGTACTGCAGACAGTATGAAACCAAAACATGTTATGTCACGTCTTATCGACTTCATTTCATTTGCTCTTGCTTTAATTATCCATTACCCATGTGGTGAGAGTAGCTCTTGGTGGCGAAATGTTCTTGATGCAGGAGGATTGGAGTTCACCAGTATTCATCTCAGGCTTGCACCCTTGCTCTTCATGCTATGAATTTACTCCAGATTCTGTAAATGATTTAATACTTTTATCATCTGAAGGAAAAGAAAGGCAAAGCTGTGCCTGTTTGAGACGCATCATAATTTCAGTCAATTTGTTGGACGAGTCAGGGACTTCCTGGATATGTGGCCAGTCAATTACAGTATATATGCAGAGATAGACCAACATGCACACACAAGCACTTCTACAGATAATTTGGAACAGGTAAAAAAAATCCAATGACTCTTTAAAAAAAAACTGTGATAAAGAACTTTTGAGGTCAATACTAAACTCAGCTGCCTCCATTAGATTGGAATTTGTTACAGCAAGGAAATGAAAGAATGGTTGGAATAATAACTCAGGTCAAGTTAACAAGATAATACTGTCTGCAATGGCAAAAAATGTTAAATAGAAAGAAATGTAAGAATTACAGCAATTTTTGGGAACTTCTATGCTGTCCAAATCTGTTCAGCTCTTTTGGGTTATTTTTCTGTAATAAACAAATCCTGTGCTGCATGGGCTTATACCTCAACGTGTCCAACTGTACAATATATGACAATTACATGTAAGATTACCTGCAGGGATTTTACATACATCCATATAGGAGGATTTCACACCAAAAATATCTCAATTGATGCAGAAGGGCCCAGTAAAATATGGAAAAAAAGAAAAAGAGGAAGAAAAAAGCTTGAAATGTGCCACACGTTGCTGTCCAAAATACCTAACTAATCCTGACACTGCATTCAGAGCCTCAAGGCTCCTGTTTATCCATTTTGAAAGTATTTCATAACCCCTTAAAACACTTTATAAAAGTTACCTTTGAGAATGTCCCCACACATAAGTGGGGCTTTATGTGAGCTTTATATGCAGGATAGAACCTAAATAAATGCTGTTCACTATGTGTTTGTACAATTCAGTGTAATAGAATCCAGTACAAGGCCTGTGTACTTGTCTCGACTGAGAACTAAAACGTCAAAAAGTATTCCACTTTTACTTCCCCTAAGCACTAAAGTAAATACTTTGATGCTTGTTTTTAATAGTAGGAGTTTGTCATTCTTCTCCTACTATTGCATATTGTTAGAAACACATCTTGAATATTAATTAATAAACATCATGTGATGAGCTTGGAAGGCATCGCTGTTATTTCATACTACTTATGGTACATTTGATTGGAATCATATACACATATGTGTACATGCATACTGTAAACTGGTACATTTTGGTAATAAGACTACTTGTAGTTTAGAACTGGAGCTAAAATATTTGACACTTTTATGCAAAGGTACTTATGAGTGAAAAGTCATTGAGAGGCAGTCTTGGACTTTCTTTCCTGGGGACACAAGTGAAATGGGGATGTTAGGGATTGAACCAACAACCTTTTGATGGAACCCCCAACCTTACCTCCTAAGCTACACCATTTACAAACGGGTCATTGGAGAAGTCCAAACATACTGACAATAAGAATTTATAAGGCTTAACGATAAACAGATATAAATACTTTTGACTTTTTGCTTGATTCAAACTCTTATGTACTCGTGTGTATATAACTTTTAAACCACAGTAAGAAAAATAACATATGTCGGGCCCTATCCAGACCAATAGTAGTTTAACATTATATATGACTGGTATAAGTGACATCCGCTTTCAAAACATAGTTTTGTGCCGAGAGAATTTTATGCCATGCTATACTTGTTCAACCATTAAAAACCTCTAACAACACTTATCACAGTAGTACTACAGCAGTTCCTTTCTTTAATTTTGCATCACATCAAAACAGAATGTTCAAGCAAGAATTAAGTCTTGGCCTGCAAGCAAGGGTTTAAGATATTTTCCTGAACTTTCCGAACCAGTTGGTACTGTTACTCTGACCGCAGTTGTATCGTCATTGCCAAGTTGCATTAAGCAATATTTATGGATGATACTTTGTTGATGTGTAAAGCTGAAAGAGCTAATCAAAACCCTCAGTTTTCCTTGAAAGCCAGATATTGCCATGCATTTGAGACCTGCTGTGTAAATTAAATTACTGTATGTATGTCATATGAAATTACTTCATATTGTGAATTATGAAGTAATTTCTTTTAGCCAGTTGTAAAATATTTCTCTTCATGGTTGTTGACAGTCTTTACATTTGAAGAGTAAATTGAGAGGGGAGTTGCTTTCTAAACCAGATTCCTCTTAAATTCTTTGATTTAAATATATATTAGCTTTGGGATAATGATTAGCCCCATTTTAGAAGCTGCAGCTAAACTTAAGATTGGCTTAGACATATAGCAACAGAAACATTAAACACACATCTCACAATGTTACCTACATGTTTATTTCCTATGACTTTTTGTCTGATATTGCCTCACCTCTTCGTTTTGTGAGCTATTCATGGGTTTCACTGTTCATGTAAGTATGCACAAGCCTTCATTTTGGAGGTATCCAATAGTTTTATTATCTTGAATAACATGGTAACCCAGCCATTCTTAATTGCAAAACAGATGGCTGCACATAATCCATTTTTACAAGCGGACCACTTCAATTGCACTCACCAGTGGCCAGAAAATGACCGTGTGACCTTCATGGAGATGCTTCCAAATGAGACAGTGAACGCTATATTAATCCAAATGGTTGGCTGGGCTGTGGCCACTGCTGGCTGAATGCCATCGTAATGGTCTTTATGAAACACTGTTTTAACTCCCACTGTACCTTAAAGATAAAGGGCATAGAGTGCGTGCTTGGTAATGAGAATGGGAAGATTGCTCAATTGACACGCAGGTCTTAGATATGTACAGAAAAGAGAGATAATAATGAAGGTCTGGGAGGAGTGGGTGCCGTGCCGGACATTTGGTGGAATACCTGTAAGTAGAATCCAACCGATGGAGAATATTTACTCCCCAAAGTTCTAAAAATGTACGATTTCTCCTTTGGAACAAGCAAAAAAAAAGAAAGAACAAGACTCCTGATTAATCCATTCACATTACACCTTAAATGATAAAACCATCATCGCATTGCATCTCATGCAGCATTTCTGTAAAGTCTTTAAAAATGCTAAACCTCCACACTGTTCATGTACATGTTCCCTTTACATTGAGATTAGTAATCATAACACCCCTGTGAAAACAAAACTACTTGTAAAATGTAAATCAATGGTGGCAGGAAATGGATCGGAGGTCTTGTAAAATCTTGACATATTGCAATAGAAGTTAGGTTCGACAATCAATAAAGCAGTTTGTAATTGAATTTCAAACATGACATGTCTGATAATTCTGTGACTGTTTGAGGAGGCTCTGTTCAGGTACAATGGAACTGATGTTTAATATGAAGTAATCTATCGTCTAAGGAAAGGTTGGTACTTTATTAAGGCTTGTACTGATGGATAATAGATGGAGAAATAAGGATTGTGTTAAGACATTACAAACACTAAGCAGCAGTTAATATCCCAGTTACCAAATAAAAGTGGACGTTTTTAAAACATTATTTTTTGTAGAACACCTTGAGCATGTTCCTCATAACTGCACTCAGTAGTCCTATTGTACGTCCAACATATTTATTCATTTGGCCACGTGTAAATCCAGTTTTGATTGATTTTAAGGTTTACGGATGACAATGTCCCATTCGTCTCAGTAATCCACACATCTTGGGTGATCTGCAGGATCAAGTCCATCACTGCTACCAGTGGTTTTCCAGTGGTTTTCCAGTGGTTTTCTTGTCAACTGTGGTCTCAACTGGTTTGGGATCATTACTAAGGGGTGATCCTCATCCTTTATCATGGTCATGCTTAACTCATTAGACAATAGCTTGCATGGAGATCTGGCTGATGGTTATCAGTCGTTTATCCATTGCAGAATAATCCCACCATTGGTCTGTCTTTCACCAACCTTATTGCTTATTATCTTGTAGCTCATTCCAGCCTTTTAGCAGATTTACAATTGTCCCTGACCCTGATGTTTTCTGACTCTTTGGTCATCGTCTTGGTGATAGAGAGGTTGAAGGAGATTGTTTATGTGGACGGGCGTGTTTCGCACACAAAGTTGAGATGAATGGTTCTTTCTTAAAGAGACAGGACTACCCTATGTGTCTCATGTACACATAGCCAGTGTGTGAACCTGAATTCTTCCTACCTTTCTTCCACAGTGTAATACTTTAATAGCAATTTATAATTATAATTTCTGAATATTTTCAGCAATGATATGCCAGTAAATGTGGAAGTGTCGCGGGTGGTGGAAACGCTGCTGAATAACCCCGGCTTTGGGACACGCTGCATGGACGGAGACCCTTTACCGTAAGTATTCCTGTTTATACGAGAGTTACGTATACATACAGCAAAGTCTGATTATGTTAATAAAAACATGAATCTGCACAAGCTGAGTAAGGGTGTTTTGAAGTTGTGCACCTGTGTTGTACTTCTTCCAAGAAATTCTGCTGCAGACATGAAAACAGATTTTGCTAAAAGAAGGAAGAAAAAGGAAACAAGCCACTGCATTTGAAAGATGTGCTCTTCACTCTGAAATCCAATTTGAAAGAACAAATTTGATCAATAAATAATAAGCTTACCACATACCACACACACAATGAATAATGAATACCCATTTAAACTTTTAGATTGAAGTGAAATAGTGTTTGAAGTAACGTAGTTTTCAGGTTTTGTAAATCACAGCTGCTGAGACTTACTTAACTGGACACTTTGTAGAAATATGTTCCAGATGATGAAAGGGGAATTGTTTTCTGTGTTCTTTTTATTTAAGATATATGTATACACCAAATAATCATAATCCTTGTCATGAGTGATTACTATGACAGTGTTTAAACTATTATAACCTGATACAATTGATGTAGTTGGAATTTCAGTTGCTTCCTTTTTTGTTTTTTGTTAGTTTGGTTTTATTATTTGAAATAACGACAAAAACACATGATTTTCCTCTTCTTTTGGCTTGATTTTTATTTAATAGCACATTAAAAATACGTTTTATAGAGTCAAATTTGAATTTTACTAGTAACCATAACAAAGAGCTTTTTATAAAAGCTTTTACACATAAAGACATTGGATTAAAAGCGGGGGCACTAATGCTTGTACATAAGGGTAATTATTAACCCAGCTGAAGGTATAATAAATAAATAAATAAAAAAAACATTTGCAGGGTTTAGAAAGCACTTTTATATAACGTATTAGTCCTGAATAGTTTGAGCCAAAAATGCATTCTCTATCCTGCCACATATCTGGTTTGCAGGATTCTCTGTGTATCAAGAAAATTGTGAATTTTACTCGTGTTCCTACAGGGATTTACCATGTTCGTCCAGTGGCTCTGATTGGTTCAGTCCCCCTGTGGATCAGTCAGTCGCTGACATCTTCCTCAATGGCAACTGGAGCATGTCGAACCCGTCCCCGCCCTGTCAGTGCAGCACCCCAAAACGGACCATCATGTTACCCGACTGTCCGCCTGGTGCAGGAGGTCTTCCTCCACCACAGGTTAGTCCTGCAGGCCATGTGGCCAGTAAATCGCTGTAGTTCAATCATCTATGGTCCCTTGAGCGAGGCAGGCCAGCTGCATCTGGCCAGCTGAAGAATGCACAATATACTGTAGCAAGAGAGTGCAATGGTCTATATGTAAAAAATGGAAAAATAAATCAGTGACTCGGCACTACAATGGAAAAGCTTATCTTGGAAGCTCTTGGTTTGCAGTGTGAAAGTCCCAGTCAGCATCATTCTGATTCAGAAACCTAAAAGTACTTATTAACAGGGAATTTGCATTGCATTGCAAAATGTAAATCAGCCTTTTGCACACCTCCTTTATGTGAACTACTGCACACGCATGAAAGTACGACCAAAATTGATTCCACTGAAAAATACAGTGAAGTGTTTCCCAGCGATTCATCGAGTTCACATACCTACTGACAAAATTCAGTTAAAGTACACCTGTAGTTTGTTCTTAACTTATTTTAGGAATATGCCATGTTTCCCACTATGTTGCATCCTTTGTGTGCACTACCAGCACAGAACCTCACCTTTTCTCCTCATATCACATGTCCTGGGAGCTTTGCACATCTCAAAAGTCAATATCAATTCTTTATAGGCCATTAGTTTAACAATATACATGGCCAAATGCAGCCAGGGCAAGCGTTCCACCATCTGACCTGAAATGATGTGATCCAGGATGGGATCGATGGGCAACTTGGGGACCCCACATCACTGCAGAGCAGCCACCACCTGCTGACTGTACCAATCATGATACAGGGAGAAAGAGCTGTCTCATTTGGAGCTAAATGATTTGCTCTGCTGTCACCCAATGATAATGAGAAATGTGGGGTTTAGAAAGAGAGTAGGCTGAAAAACTGTCAGAGTCTGCTGCATTTTAAGAGTACAGGATTTAAATGCCTCACAGGTAACCTTATCTGAATCTATTAGTGTTTTCCTCTTGCGGGGGGACTTATGGACAGATGAAAAGAGCAAGGCAAGTTCTAGTTTCTGATATGCTGAAATTTGGCTTCACTTTCACCTTCATTATCATACAGAAATAATATTGTGCTGATTGTTCCTGGAAGACATGCAGCTTATGTTGGTGGTATGCTTTAATCTGTTTTGTTGTGTTTTTTCGATGCTGCATGAGGAGGTGACAAGTCGTCCCGTGATAATGTGATAATAGTCATGCTGCAGGTTGGATGTCTCATTGCTAAAATACAATTTTATCCCACTCGGTGCGTTTTTAAGCAATTTGTTCATTCTAACAGATGTCTTTCTAATACGAAAGAGCACTTCTGCAATTATCTTTCTTTCTTTCTTTTTTTTTTAATCAAACTTTCAACCAAAAGCCTGTTGGGCAGTAAGTGATGGCTCACACAGACTGGAATGTGGGCTGGTGGGTGTCACGCTATAACCGGATTTCAGAAGTGGGAGGGTGTGGCAGTGAAATCCTTTTGTGCAGCGAGGTGTGAAAAATAACTTCAAAAACAAAGAAAGAAAGAAAAACTAGGTCGTCTCTAATGGATGAAGATGGTAACACCTGCTTACCAATTCTTTCTTTTTACTTTATTTATATATGGTCTCTTATATAAAAAAAACAAAATAAAAAAAGTTTGAGGTGCTAGTTAGGATGGAATACTTTTGGCATACCGCAGCAGGGTCCTCTTTCTTATCAAGCTTAAACAAAACATGGACTACATAATGTCATCCTGACAGTACAGTTAAAGTATATATGAGCCATATTGCTTAATATATTTATTTATAGATAGATACATAGACAGACAGACAGACAACATTAAAGTTGGAAAAGTAACATAAGGTGATTAAGTGTCCAAACTAGGGGCCGACTCTTAGGACTGCAGTGAAGATGCAGTGGGAAACAAAGAAAGGTGAAAGACGAGTCCAGGGGTCACTGTGTGCTTTTCCCCGGCCCTGACGGTGAGATGTTGTACAGTCGTGTGTCCAGGGGGGACAAAAGAGTTCTTGAGCCTGTCCGAGGAGCACGATCGAGTCAGTGGTGGAAATACTTGAGTGTAAACTCAATAATTGAGCAGAAGGACAAATAAAAAGGCAAAAGTGTATACTAGCAGCTTCACTAAATAAATGTTGCTCGTGAGGAAGGAAAACCCCACTAGGTTGTCATAACAGTGCAAAGATAGGCTAATATTAAACTGTCGTAGAGCTGTGCGTGCGCGTGTGTGTGTGTGTGTGCGTGCGTGTGTGTGTGGGGGGGGGGCAAATTATTTTACTTGACTAAATTAGAAGTGGTAGTAAAAAAAACCTCCCTCTTGCTTCTCCCAGCAAAAACACATCCATTCCAAAGATACACATCACATACTCACCCAAATACAGTCCTGAGTCCAAGGGGAAACACTGAAGATTGACACTTGAAACACTCAAGTAAGCAATGCAATTACTAAACAGGGACTTTTATAAGTTTAGGGTATTAATAAATAAACAAATTAATTAAATAATTAACAAGTGATTCAAATACTAATAATAATACAAGTTTGTATCATAAGTTAGAACACAAACACTCTTTTATAAGCTTAACAAAAAAATAGTTTTGAGTGTGCTCTTAAAAACGCCCACAATTTGAACCACCCCCAGGTCTCTCGGTAGATCATCTAACAAACATGATTTGTGGTAATAAAAGGTCTCACTGTGTTTTTGTTCTTATTCTATAATAATTAAAAATCTGCCACCAGAAGACCTGAGGGTTCGAGGAGGTTCATAAAAATATAGCAACTCAGGGATGAAAACCATTAAGAGTTTTATCAACTGGTAAAAGGATTTTCAAATCAATCCGGACAGAAACAAATTGCCAGTGCAAAGACTAAAATTGTAATTGTGTAATATTTCTCTTTGGGAGAAAAGAAGGAGAGCATAACAACAATCAGTCTACATGTCATAAAAGCATGGACTAGTGACTGTGTTGGTTCTCGGGAGAAATGATCTGATTGTGGACATGTTTTATAGGTTATAAAATGCATTTTTTGTGACAGTTTTGATGTAGTTTGATATATTTTGACTCAGTACTAGAGCTTGCAAAATTATATATTCTTTGTCTGATCTTCAGGACCAGTTATCAAAATCTCAGTTTTGTTCTGATTGAGCAGTAGGAAACCTTTGCTATCCAATCAAAATGCTTTATAAACTGTATTTTGGTGTCTTAAAGGAGCCGTCTGTAAGAAATGTCCAAAACTGGTACTGCAGTCACTTTCAAAATATTGTTGAGCGGCGTGTACCCTCCCCCTCCTCCCCCCGACCAGAGGTTGCCAGGTAGGCTGCAGAATGCAGCAGGAACGTAGGCTGCCATGGCTGCGATAATTAGAGCCGAGCTGGCAACCCGGATGCCGAAACAATACTGACTTGGTGATTGGGAGATAGGTGGAGGGTGGAGCTTCAGAAACAATACTGACTTGGTGATTGGGAGATAGGTGGAGGGTGGAGCTTCAGGCCAAAACAAAAAATGACAACATAAACATTGGTTGAGGGCTGCAACTCCTCTTTTTAAACTGGAATATCCTGGCTTGAGTGCTGTTGTCAGTGACATAAGTATTTGAAATGAACATGATTTTTAAATGTCTGTTGACATATCGGGGTCATTTTATGATTCGTTTTATTATTGCTCTTACATACAGCTCCTTTAAATACATAAAGGAATTTTACTGAACTCATGTCATCAGGGGACACAGTAATATAAAGTTGTGTATCATCAGTGTAATCATGAAAACTGATGTGGTGCCTCCTGATGATGTCTCCAAGAGAATAATGGAAAACTGAACTGTGGGAAACACCAGAGGTCATAAGAATGAGAGTAAAAGTAGAAGTATTTTGGTCTTGGTTTAAAATATACTTAAAGTTTAATATAAAAAGTTTACAAAATCTCATGTATGTCATATAAATGTCTAACCACCCAAGCTGTCATGTCTTCTACTAACCAGTTAAAGGTAGGGTAAGGGATTTCTGGATGATGTTACATCTGTCAAATAACCTAGGTCAAAATAATCAAAGGTCCAAGCATCGAACAATTTAATTGAAATATCAACAGATTTGTCCAGGACAAAAAAAAGGTTTTAGTTCCCTACAAATGAGCTGCGGTCAAGTATAGTGTCAGTGTGAAGTCTAGATTTTTCAGTTGTCCCAGGAATCATTACCTAAATGTTATTTTTATCATTTTTTTGTGTTGATTTGCCTTCATTGATGCAGATCTAGATAATCCAGGGCCACATCTTTGCTCTTGAGTGAAATATAATATAACCTTCAAGCCACAAATTGAACATCTTAGGCTGAGATTGGCAGTGTCTTTGTTCTCTATGTAACACTGTTTATACTGTGCTCATGGAAATCATCTACAGAGTAGAATATATATATATATATATATATATATATATATATAGTACATTTATAAAACTGTATACAGACACCCTCTTTAAAAGGGTAATTATTGCCTACTATAGAAAAAAACTCCACTCATTTTCTACTGCAGTACATTAACTCAAATAAAACGATCACAACAGTGACCTTTTTAATTTTAATTTTAAAAATACAAATATATTGCTTGGCTGGTAAACAGAATACAGAAAACATCATTAGCACTTAGTATATTCATGAAACAGATCATTTACATAACTCTCAATTACTCATCAAGACGAGACAGCCATATTAGTGTTTCCCATTCTTTTACAGTCGACAAAAAATGCTACACTCAGTTTATTTATTTCGGCCAATGAATAATGTATCATACCTTACATTCAGCCCTGGCATAGTGGTAGTCGTAGATCACAGCCTTCTGTGTTAGATCTTCATTCGCTTGAAGTTAATTATGCAGTAAAAGCAGTGTAAGAGTTAGCATCAGTTTTCATTTACACTTGACAAACACATGCACAGACTGTCAAATACTTCAACAGAAAGCCCAGGAAACGACTGATATGCTATCTCATGTTATGAAGAGGTTTTATTTTGAATTTTAACAACCGTGATTCATTTGTAGCACCATGTATACATCTAGAATGATGCAATTCACAAATACTTAAATGGATGAGAGTAGTTCTGTCTGAAATCAGGATTTAAACTAGGATTTATTTCGGGAAACAGTAATAGCTACCAACACACCTTGTTCCCTCAATTTAAACCGTAGTGTCTATTAAAACAAATCTATCACCTTCTGAAAATCAAGTTTAACAGCAAATTTAAAGGCCGGCAGAATATGCATACTTGTGTTCCTGCTTTCTTGTGAAACGCCATCTCCTGCAGCTGAAGTGCTGTTCCAATCTCAAGAAGGCAGGAACGAATGTGTTCTTGTTCCGCTCATTTTATCGAGGATCCATCCAGCGAAGGCTTGTGTAAAATTAAAGGGGACCTATTATGAAAAACATGTTTTTTCTTGTTTTAACATATATAAAGTGGTCTCCCCTCAGCCTGCCAACTCAGAGAAGGAGGAAAGCAACCAAATTCTGCAGTGTCTGTACAGCCGCCCGGATGAGCCGTCCTGTGTGATGTGGATCTACGAGCCGTTCAGATTCTGCTCCCGTCGTTACGTAACGAAAATGCAATTTACATCGGTTGGCCTCCGATGCGTGAAACCATGCCCACAAATAACTCCGCCGGCCGGAGCTTCCACCATTTTTTTCGTAGCGGTGTATCGCGTCATTCGGCAGCCAATCAGCACATGCCTCATTATCATAGCCCCGCCCACTCAGAATCCCACATAGATAATGAGGTTAGAGAATGGGAAGATAAAGACATGGCTCAGAGGCTGAATTTCCAATTTATTTAGCAAAAACAATCAAAAGCTTGTTTTTAAGACATTCAAGGCCTGTTTAAAATAGGTATTAGATGCCATAATAGGTCCCCTTTAAGACGGCCGAATATCCCAGAATACATTTCCCGCCAACAAGGGAAAGTGATACAGTTATAAAGTTATAAAGACTGAGTGTATAACTGTGTGTGTGTGTGTGTGTGTGTGTGTGTGTGTGTGTGTGTGTGTGTGTGTGTGTGTGTGTGTGTGTGTGTGTGTGTGTGTGTGTGTGTGTGTGTGTGTGTGTGTGTGTGTGTGTGTGGGTAAGTCTTTGAACTCTGCCCCAGTTCATATCCCCCCACATATGGTCCATGATAGCGATGGAGTGTTATCAGCCGGCCTCGGTAGGTTCTGATTCAGGTCCACAGGTGTAAAGGGAAGGGGTAGTGGGGGCAGAGTATCTTGTTCGCATAACATGCAAGAGAGATTGAGATATCCAGCCTTCCAGGGCCAGCAACAGGGGAGCCAATTCAGATAGCAACAAGTGTTTTGGGTCGGGTCCACTCCAGTCATTTTCCGTCTGCCTTAAAGTCTCTTTGGTACACTATGGCGAGTCCAAACAGCTGAATTTGTGGTCAATTTCCGCCAATCCTAGCTCACAACTTCTCCAAGTTCAAGTTCAAAAACCGCAACTAGCCTACGATTCTATTCAAGAATCGCATCCAGTTGGCCATTTTGTTCACACAGCATGTGAGTAGGAGTGTGGATAGCGCGACATATTCCATCACACAGGCCAGGCAGCCACTTCTGTCGTGTGTCCGACAGCAAGCGTCTCGTCTGGGCAAGAGGGCTCCCCTCTGCCCTGTATTCTTGTCAAGAAAATTTGGTCAGTTGTGTTGAGAGACCAGCTAACCAGATCCATGGTTTGAGAATTCAGAAGATATGCAGAGAGAGGCTCCAAAATAGATGAACAAGACAGAGAGCAGCACCAGGGCAGATATAAGAGGGAGCAGCAGAAGAAAAGCATCCACCTTCATTGAGAGCAAGAAGAGAATGTAAGGTTGTTTCAGTATTAAGGGGATTTGTTTTTGTAATCAATTAAACTGTAGACATTACTGTATGTGTGAGTTCAGATCTGACATCACCAAGAACACAAGTACGCTGTTCTTCGATTGTAGAAAGAGAGTGATGCGTTTCTCCAAAGTGCATTCTCCCGACTTGTACTTACAAGTACGGGTTTTCTCAACAACGCAAGTTGGCGTTGCGGCGCAGAGGTGATGCTCAGTGACGTTGGATTTGGCCCAGAGAAGATGGCACTGTTTGTGGATCACATTGATGTGTGGCCTCCTCTTTGGCTGATAGCGTTTTAACCTCTAGTTGTGGATGATGGTATCAGACAGGGACTTCTCAAAGTGTTCCTGAGTTCTTGTAGTGATTCCCATTACAGAAGTATGCCAGTTTGTAAAGCTTTGCCGAGGGCCCAAAGATGATGGGATGACAAGTTTTCCAGACAACTGGACAACTGCTCATTGTTACTTCTGACAGTCTGCATCTCCAAGATGATCATGTCATTAACCTGTTACCAATTAACCTCAGTAGCTGCCACATGTTACTTTCAGTACTACTTCCTACCTTTAGTACCTTCAGTACCACTTTTCTATGTCCCAACTTTTTTGAGAATTGTTGCTGCTATCAAATTCAAAAGGAGGTAATATTTCCCATAAAATGGTAAAATGCCTCCTTTTTAACATCTGTTTTGTTTAATATATACTTTTTGTGTTTTGATGTGAAGGAGATTTGTTTACAACAATTTCAAACTGTTGCATGTTGTTTTATTTACATTTTAAGCAGCTTCCCAACTTTTTCAGAATTGCAGTTGCAATTATTTTTCTCTTCACATCCTGTTTTCTATCTTCTTCTTCATTTAAAAACAGCCCAAGTTGTGTTTCATGTTTGGCTACATATTTATCCTTCTTTGCTGGAGTTTTACTTTATTCTGTTAGACCATAAATGGTATGTAGATTTTTGGTACTTCTCAACTCAACACAAAGATTATTTATGAAGGCCGTACCACATCTTGTTATATTCACTTCTTTGCATGACATCCTATTCTTTTCCATTCAAGATTCTGTAAAATCATATTAAAAGGACACATTTTTCCACGGGAGCACCCTGAGGACATTATTTTAGTTTCATGCCACAAGATTATCGCTAGTCATCCCCCCATTGTCACTCTGCTGCCCTCATTGTCTTTTCTTTTTAGTTCACATGGGTCAGTGTTTGTAACACAGTGAGCCAGCAAGCCCTCCAGTATTTCATTTATTTATTTATTTAATTTCATCATCTGAAAGCATAAAAGATTAATGTCACTGGGAGTGTGTGGGATTTAAAAAAAAAAATAGACTAGATATTCTGTCATACATGGGGATTTTGTGATGAAATAGGGCCTTTTTACTAAAACATGACTACACATTCTACACTGAATGAACTTAAAGAGCCCTCCACATGATATTCGCTAACTTTACGTGTCTCGCTGGTGTTGATGAAAATCCGGTCATAACACAAACACAAACCTTTTCTGCTTTGTGTGCTTACATCTGAGAAGAGGGGTACCCCGGTTTACTTTTGTGACAGAGGATTAGGGGGAGGGCTAGGAAGTACAGTTCTAAACAGAAAAACAAAACAAAAACAACTCATTGCTGAGGACAAGGAGCTACCTTACCCTTGCAAATTTAATGCAACCAGGAAGTTTAGTTTGCAGTTCCTGAACTGGCAACTGGCAACCCCCCCCCCAAAAAAAAAGTCAGTCTCCATTGACCCACATGCTAAAATGATCACATTATCAGACTGCACATCCATGATAACTGTACGGGGAAAGATAATTTTTTGTAACACATCAGGTAAAATTATGTTAAACAACTAATTATGTATAATTAGGGGCGGAGTCTTTTGATTAGTGACAGGTCTACCCAGTGGCTGGCTGCCCTAACTACTGGGCAGTGTATTGACAGCCAAGCTTTGAATGAAGATGTAACATAATGCTAAATCAGCCAAGCTGAAATAAAGTGGGTTTGTCCCAGGGATCTTTTTTTTCAACCCTTTTGCAACATTGCACCACACCGTACGAGAGGTAAAGAGACTTGAATAGCAGTCTTCAGAAAATCTATGGGTGACATCACAGGGGTGTGTCCGGTTCTTCTTATACAGTCTTTGGCTGCAGAGCAGTAATGCTTACAATAGGCCCCAACACACACATGCCAATATTTCAACTCAGGTGGAGTTTTGCATCAGGGCTCACAGAGGTTCCTAACCGAATAAATGGAGGGCTATCTAAAGAATCACATGATCCCCTGGCTGGATGGCTGCAGAATCATGCAAACACAAGTGAGCATGCAGTCTATAAAGTTATTCTTTTCACCATCAGTAAGAATATGGCACCAGTATCATTTCTGCAAACAGGGACTATATTAGTTATTATAGACCTTGTGAGAGACTTAAATCAATATACAGTATAAACCGTGCACAGATGTGTGTTATGACCTGTTACTCAAGAATATATGCACCTAACATTATCACTGGAATATAAGGGACCATAAATAAGTGCACAATCATGAGAGACCTCCCATAGAAGTGGAGCACATCTTGAGGATGCATTCCTTTTGACCTGAAAGCCTCCCCTGTTGAATTAATCATGACAAAGTGTACCAGCTTCACACAAGTTTTTTTTCCCCTTTTTATCCTTTATCTTGCTGATCCTCCAAATATGCCCTTGAGAAGCTAGAGCGAATAAAAGAGAGGTGAAGACAGAAAAAACCATGTGAATCCAGCACTCTGGGAGAGAGTGTGGAATCATTGTTTCCATGGTAATGGCAGACAACACTAAGCCCACTATCAGTTCTGATGTATTGACTGCCGTTCAGTGGTGATATTTAACCTTCGTAGATGAATTGGCCGTCATGCTTGCAATAGAATTGATAAAGCTGACACATTCACCACATTACGATTGATGTCTTTATCGTTTGGAAACTGGTTTAACTACAGCTTGCTTGCAAATTACTTTGCATAGCTTCATTTATCAGGCTACTGAAGTTGCCTATTAGCTTACAATTTGTGTGGAGAAACACACCATCAGGTCTGTATGGTGAATACTGCTACACTACCTGATGCAGATTATTGGATCAGATGCTTAAACACGTTCTAATAGCTCAAAGTTGTTCATCAAGTCTTCTTATTGATACTGGAGTTTTAACTCAAGGCTTTCAGTGAAGAGAGAAGGAAGAAGTATTTTCAGCATTGGTTTGAACACGGACAGGGATGAAGTCGGAATGCAGCATGATCCCAAAGCTCTTCCAATGCAGTTTGTGTTGTCTACTCAGACGAGGCTGATATATTACTTACAGTGTTATCATTGATTCATACAATTCATTGAAATAATAATGAGTCTAGAAAACTTTCTACAGTCACCTTGGGTGCAAAACACAGCATCACTTTAAAGTATGCAACAGCACAACGAACAGCCCCCCTGAAAACAAGAAAACAGAGGGGGGAAAAACAAGTTAAAAACATATTTATCATTAGATTGGTCATTAAAGTTTGTTCATCCCAAAATGATCCACGTGAAATAACCAATGAATAATAAAAAGCCTTTATTGCTCAGTGTGAACTTTGGTGCCTTAAAACTTGTTTTTTTTTCCTATTATCATTATTGTATATCTTGGTTTATGTGACTTTATTTTTATTCATAGCTCCACAGTTAAATCACAGGAAAAAGCACAAGTATATAATTATATACTTCTGTGGTTACTTGTTGTTACTGATTTTATTCAGTGATAAATGTTGTTTTCATATTTTTTCTAGTAGTGGAGTATCTCCAACAGTCCTTTTAGGTCATCATTTTTCTCTCCTCACAGAGTCAGCTATGATCAATTTTCCAAATGGTCAGTGATAAAAACATAACAACATAACATAAACATCCCCTAACTCAGATAGAGACAGAATATTAAGGAGGGGGGAGGGCAAAAAAAAAACCTTTTGGTCTTGATTCTTACATTTAATTACCAAAACAACTCTGACACAGTCCATTTCAACCAGCTCTAACCATCACTTCAACCACCTTGTGGTAAAAGGATGGGAATAGTCAGGTATTCCCAACGCAGGCACAAATGTCAGCTCATAAAAATGTCTCAACTGCATCAGGAGTAGGGCTGGGGATCGATTCAAATGTCAAGAATCGATTCGATTCCGATTCTTAAGATTCAGAATCGATTATCAAGATTTGATTTGATTCGATTCGATTCCGATATCGATTTGGGTTAGTGTTATTAAAACAGTTTTTTGAGCTGTTGCATGAATTACATGACTGTAGTTATGCAAAATATTACTACTAGTATTATATTGAGATTAAACAGCAAGTATTGGCAGCTAATGATGCTGTAAGGACCAATCAGTTCCCAGAATGCTGATAGAACTGCTTTCAGAAACATCATGTGGGTCAGAATTACCAAACAGATCCAGGGAGGAAACAGAGACGGATGAAATCGGTTTCATTTTTTCCCACGTTCCGTTTTTATTTGTTCCATTTTCGGTCTATTTTGGTTTTTAATTTTTGAGCATTTGGTTTTTAGCATTTTTTGCAAATGTAACTCCAAGACAGTATATAAAGTAATGAAATGTAGACAATTTATGCAATTATAACCTAACACTTTAATGTTTTCATACCTTTAAACATATTCTCGTGTCCAACAAAACATTCCTTTTTTGGGGATAAACAAAAAAATAACCAAAAGTTGTAATGTAATGATGAAAAAAGAAAATACATAAATAAATAAAAGAATTAGAAATTAATATGAGAATCGATTTAGAATTGGGAAATCGATTTTTTTCAACACAGGACTAATCAGGAGTTAAGAATCATGCACTTGATTGACAGGCAGCTGAGCCAATAGCTGCAGCGCACTGGTCAGATCAACTCCAGCAATTTCCAGGCATCAACACGCAACACTACAACCGTTTCCTGTGCTGTTTTGGTTTAACAGACATTCAGTTTGAAAAAGCTTTTCATTCTTTAAACTTTCTGATGTTGTTGTTTTGTTATTTTTCACTTTTCAGTTATTTTCTTGTTTTCACCATGTCTCACACGCACAACCTTTTTTTTCCACGCTGTCCAATGTCTGGAGGAACCTTTAATTAACTATTCACTGTTATTGTTCTTAGTTTAACGAGCATCTGAGTCAGGAAAAGAGCTTGTAATTTCGCCCAGTTGCCTCTCTTCAGCTCTCTTCAGTTCTCTTCAAGAGCACTCTCAGCACCAGAAGCACAGGCTCCTCACAACGGTCCACTTGAAACAAAAATGGGCACATCATCCGTTTTTAGCGGCGGAAGCAACTCTTGGCGCTGGCGCCGGAGGCGTGCTCCCAACCGGAGCCAGAGCGGGCCTCGACATTACACGGCCCAGACCCACAGCCGGGTCTCTCTGGCCCACATGACTGTCCAGATGTTGCTCCAGTTCAGATCATAACGCTGTTGTCGGGGTTACAGGTTATGGAACTCATTTCACATGCACACAATTTATTTCCTCCGTGTCACTCAGAGTTTTCACACTCACTACAATTAGGAGATAAATTATATTTTATTATCCACACATGCACACTTTTCTCCCATAAATCCCCGTCCTTATCATAACTAATACAAAGAGCCATCTAGAGGTGTCACAGAACCCTTAGCATTCGTTTGTTCTATACTTCCAGCCACTAGAAGACAGCCATCACCATCAGCCCAGGTTAATTTCAGGCCCACCTAGTCCCTGACATGGCAGCTCACCTTAAGCCACCATCCCACCAGTTCTATAACTGATGGCTGACTGATCGCGTCACTCCTACACGTGTGAAGGATCTACCAAGGATCGGCCTGCACCAATCAATTTCCCCACCAGTCATACTTGGCTGTAGTACTAAGCAGGGGCCAAGCAAAATAAGAAAAAAATGGGAAAACATTCAGCAAATCAAGCTCTAAATGCTCAAACTCACAACTGGCTCAAACTCACAACTGCATAGCCGATTAAAAAAATAAAATAAAATAGAAAAACAGTCTCGCTCAAGAAAGGTCACCAAGGTTCTTCTAACCATTGGGAGTGCACCTCCATCAGCCCAAAGCTGACATCAAACCACATCAGTCTCCCAGGGATGTCCACTCTTCAGTGGGGAAAAATCCACAAACTTGTCCCTTCACGGTCGCCAAAACTGTTACGGAAAAAAGTAATCTAATACCTCAGTATAAACACATTTTAACCACTAGGTGACTGCATTCATTGACTGCGTTTACTTGCAGTCAGTAACCCTTTTAAAACCAGAATATTAACAATAACCTAGGGCTGGGCGATATGGACCAAAAGTCATATCTCGATATTTTCTAGCTAAATGGCGATACTCGATATATATCTCGATATTTTTTCTGTGCCTTAATTGGGGTTTCCCCCAAAGCATCATAGCATAGCATCTCTGTTAGCATCTCTGTTAGCTTCATTTTTTCTGATCAAACCCTTAAAAAAACAGTCAATTTTAATACAAAGCCTCGTGCCAAATATGTCACAGGTTCCTTTATTAACAGAGGTCTGCACAATATCAAAATGTATAAAACAAATTAAATAAAAAAACTGCCTGCATATATAGAATAAAAATGCTTCTTGAATAAAATAAAACAAATATCCCTTTCCTGCATAACAATTAAATTAAAATACACTGTGCAATTAATACAATGTAGACAGTAACAGGCAGACTTTTCCACTGAGGTTGACAGTTGTGCAAATAAAAAAACATTTGTGCAAATCTCAAATAAAACATTCAAGTCAATTTGTCACAAAATAAGCTATTTCAAAATCATAAAAAAAAAAAATGTAAAAAAAAAAATATATATATATTTTTTTAAATCGATATAAACGATATTGTCTCGTACCATATCGTGTTTGAAAATATATCGATATATATTAAAATCTTGATATATCGCCCAGTCCTACAATAACCCAGTTTTGCACGGCCATGTCATCACCAATAACTCCTTTAAATAACCCGAATTTGCTCATATTTGGGCTTTTAAAAACCTGAATATGACCCCTGGGTTACTCCTTTTAAAACCCGAATATTCGGTCATATAAACGCCTAATGGAATATCCCCATCAAATGGAACATGAATTTGTTTTCTGCTCATGCTCTGTTCACAAGGAATCCTGGTCTTTTGAGTCCAGGAAGTTCTTCTAAACACGGAGAAACGCAAGACCACGCCACACTTTTGGAGTGAGGAGGAGGCTAATCATTTTATAAATGTAATGAAGGATATGAACATTTTGGCATTTGTAGACGGTAGAAAAGTACCAGGCTAGCGAGATTTACAAGAAGATGAGCGAAAAGTTGCGCGAAGCAGCATTTGTTTTGAATTTGGATACAGGAAGAAGAAGGGGAAATTACGGTAATTGCGTCATGATGTTCTCCGTGCGTCGCTGGTTTGATCCAGAAATCCCAAAAGATTAATTACCATCTAAACGGAACATTCCGAATGTTTCAGTAACTGGAATATTAGCAATAACCCGCATTTTGACTGCATGTAAACGTAGTCATTCATTCTGATCAAGTCCGTCCATCCATCCTCATTTCAAGTGCTGCAACCAAGACAACATCTGAATCAAGTACTGCTGGAGCTGAAATGATCGAACAGCCACCCTTTTCCTAATTGTCTGGTCAGTGGAGCTGGAAGAGTCCTGGAATGGTCCGAGGCTGGGAAGGTTTAGCTAAGCTTGGCCCCCAGCCTAATACCATGAGCTCTTGGGTGGTGCTCACCTCCAGACTCTTTGAGACCAACTCAGTCGTCACAGCCTTTACAATAAACAGCACAACAAGCCATGTCTTTAATTTACTTCAATGTATGAGTGATACAACTCACCAAAGTAGTCCTAAGTAGCTAATGTGATCTCAGATAGTCATTAACACCATAAACTGCAATGTAGCTGTCTGATTATGCCAACTATGCTAATTGTTTTAAAATCTAGTAATGCAGACCAAATAATTCAGAGCATTCTGTAAGAGGTTCATATGTTTATTTTTGCTGTAAAGTTGGACATTTTAACACAGGCGTGAACAGAGATTAACTCACTTTTGGACCCAGCACCTAGTGGTCATTCAATGAACTGTTACTTTCTTTACTTCCAGCTTTAAAAACCAGCTGTTGCCTCTTTCTCCCAAAAGGCACAGAAATGATTAAAATAAAGAAACCTGTCCAGAGCCACCCTCTCAGCAGAAAATTGGTTATTTGTTGACTTGTTAATCGAATGAACAGCGTGGTGTAGAGGCTTGCATTTTGATGTGGTAAAACATAAAAGAAGGGACCTGGAAATGTGTTTCCAGGTGTGGAAGCATGGGGCTTGTTGTGGTTGACAGCAACATGTCTGTAATTCCACACGTGCTCTTATTAACCACTCCAGTTATTATCTAATGACACTACTTGGCACCGTTTCAGATGATTGTTGGAACCTGCTAATTTTGAACATCATCACACAAAACGGTACGATGTGCTGAACTCGAAGAGCATTCCTGGAAAAGCACTTGTTGTCACTCATACACACAACAGGCCACCTGCCACTACCAACACACCCTGCCACAGGGAGAGGCATCTCAGCACACACTCCATGCAAAATGTTTGCACAAAGATTCTTCTTTTGCTTTTCTTCGGACACACACGATTTAGATCGAATTTTACCCCAGAGGATAAAGGAACCTGTGCCAAGATTAATATGAAGACGGCGCAGTCACTTATCTCTGTGGGGCTCAAGTATGCCAGCTCATTCAGCAGATTTGATTACTTCTTAGTTTACATTTCCCTCACCCCTGCTTGCTTCCCCACCCACCGGGCTGGAGGACTGATGTGTCGTACAGACTGCCAAGCACACTGATGCTGTTTTCAGGTAATGAAAAAGAGATGCAGGCCCAGGTACTACACACAGTCAGATAATGTGCCCATTTCAGTCTTTTTGATGGGGGATATGGAGCAAGTCCAAAATAATTAGACCCACAGTGACAGTGTGTGCCTGAGTATAAACTCACTGTACACACAGTGGATTGTAAATACTCTTATTTTTTGGTTTTGTTTGTGTCTCAGTTCCTGTGGCTTTTAGAAAAAGAAGCATGTTTGTTCAGAGATAAGCCAAGGTTTCCTTGCCGTTCCTCCTCCTCATCTCTGATTCATAAGCCAGATGGGGCCTCTTCTTCCCCTGCTTTCTCCTCCTGTTTCGTCTTTGCTTTCTAATTTCAGTTTTCCTTTCCCATTTTCTTCTCCACATTTGTTTCTATTCTCTGCAACATTTTCCACCTCTTTCTGTCTTATTTTATTCTTCTGCCACGTCTTTCAGCTTCTTACCTCCTCCTCGTTTTTGCCTAGTTCTGCTCTTCGATTTACCTCCGTTTCTATACCTGATAGTCCTGCCGCGTTATGATAACCATGTCCATCCATTCATTCATTATTCTCCTATTCAGGGTCACGGGAGGGAGGGGGGGGGGGCTGCTGGAGCCTATCCCAGCTCCGGCAGATCCCCAAAAGGCAGTGCACCGTGGACGGGTTGCAACACAGACAAACAACCACATACACTCACAATCACACTCACTTCTAAGGTCATTTTGGAATCACCAATTAACCTAACATGCATATTTTTGGACTGTGGGAGGAAACCCACACCGACTTGGCGAGATTATGTCAATTCTATACAGAAGGGCGTCGAAGCAGGAACCTTCTAGCTGTGAGGCATCAGTGCTAGACCACTCAGATACTTTCCTGCCCATGATGTGATATTTTGACTTTGTGTTAAACGATTTAGAAACAGTATTTATATGATTTGTAGTTAGTGTATACTCTGTCATCCAGGTCAAAGATGAAACAACTTCAAGAACCACAGAAAATTTAGTCTTTTTGCTTTGTCTCCACAAATATAAACGGTATATATGTGACTAGAAAACTTTGATTGAAATGGGATTATAAACATATATGATAGGCTAGGAATAATGGACGTAAAGCTAATTGACACAGGGGTAACCAATTAAACTATATATCATGTTTACCCAAAGCTCTCCCATCAAGCCTCTTGTAACCGGGGTTACGTTGCTAATTTGCATCGCAGTCAGGGGTCTGAATTGCACTTTATCAGGGACAACTCTGCTTGGTAATTAGTGTTATGTCTCTAAATAAGCAAGGCAAAGCTGCTTGTGGTTTGTATGTGTGTGTTGGTATAATATACAAGGTGGAGTGTATTAATAGGAGTGTGTCGCACCCTCTGTTAATTGGATGTTTGAATATATCCATTCATCCACAGAGGGGCACCTAATTAGGGTCCTCTGGCATTAGACACAGCTTTCTGAGTTTTGGCAGGGGTCTAGATTTCAGCAGGGCTTCCCATAGTCAAGCTTAATTGACCATTATGATAAGGGGTGAACGAATATGTTTCACAGTTGCGTGAACAGATACCACCTGTAAAATATTCTTCCTCCGAAATATTGTTGAGTTTATGGGTGGACGAGCAGCTGAGTCCAGCTCGAGTCTGTCTTTGATCGGCCTCCCTGCCCGGCGTCCTGCACCACAGCCCAGCACGGCCTGATTCTCCTAATCCACATGCTTTTTAAAATTATTATCATTGTTGTATAAGTAAAACAAAAGGTGGTTGTTTAACATTAGGGTTCTGTATTTGAAAATTATTTTCTTCAGATTAATTTTGAACATCTGAGAGCGTAACGGTGTTTCATGAGTGTTTTCCTCATTTAAACCTCCCCAAAGCTGCAAATATTTAATTGACACGCCGATAGAAGATTATTAACCACAGCTCATTGATTTTTTTTTTAAACACCAGAATGCAGCTTTTTTCAGCCTGATAACGTGAGTGAGAAGCTAATGGAGAAGGAGGCAATCCGAAGTTTATAGATAGATTTTAATTATCTAAACCAAATCAGAGCCAAAAGAAGAGTAAAAACATTTCCATCATTGTCACCAGCGCACCAGAAACATGTCATAGTTTAATGTCCATAGTTTATTGATGAAACTAATGACTAAAATATCAAATTTATGATGTTATTGATGCTTGAAAATATAAATCTGTAAATGTGGTTATAATGTATAAAGCTTAAGACTGAAAAGAAAAATTGTGAATTGCATTAGCAAGCAATATGTGTTTACCTTAGAAATGTCAAAATTTTGATTTAATTTACCTTTTTTTTTCCTCTTTTCAATAGAGAATACAGAACACAACAGACACATTGCTGAATTTAACAGGAAGAAACATGACGGATTTCCTGGTCAAGACATTTGAGCACTTTGGAAAAGAAAGGTAATACATGTAGACATGAACAATGACTAGCGGGTTTAACAAAAAAAATATTTTTTTTTATGAATCCAAAAAACAGCCAAGTTATTGCGGTATACCTGTTTTTAGCAGATCACCTGGGAGTAGGATGATGAAAAGACAAAGACAAGCACGTTGTCATTTCCATCTCTACGCATTATGCAGTTGTTATGTTTGACAAATCCTGCTGGGCCACTGGGTCCTGTACCTGTCATTTCAGTGTATGAAAACATTTAGAGCCAATTGTCAATTAATATGTGCAACCTCTGATTTAATGTTGGTTCAGTAATGATTTCCAAACTGTTTCATGTCCATGTTTCAACTAGATCCTTTTGAATCGGATGGATGGATGGATGGATGGATAGAGTTCAAGCAAGTGTACAATCATGTTTAGGCTTGAATTAAGATTTGATAAATCATGGATTTCACATTTTAAAGTTAAGGTTTAGTTGCACATATTGAATGGAAGTCAATGAAGTGTTAGAATTGGCTTGTTGGAATGTGAGTTTGTGAGACACCAGACCTGAAGACGGCTCAAAGGTTGGGGAGAAGATATTGGAAAAACCAGTACGATTCAGCAAGATGTTGAAATGAATTATTAAGTACAGCCGGCTTCCTTCAGACATGCCTCCAAAGCCAAACCTTCAACAGGAACATGTTCACTGAAGAAAGAAAGTTTGACAGACAAGAGTCGGTAGACTCTTCTAGAGTCTCTCCCAATATTTAGCTGGTGTTTTTTTTAGAGCCCTCATGCTTCCACAGGTGATTAATATTTTTTTGTTTTGATGATTTAATTAATTGTTTGCTATCGTGTATGAACAGAATTTCAGGTAAAATAGCAAAATATCTCTCACAAAAACACATCCTTCCCAACCTTTAAATGTAATTTTAAAAGGATATATTGTATATAATATGAACATGTAACCTTTAAATGAATCAGTTGGTCATTTTCTTTTATGGACATTGCCAAAACTTCCAAATGGAATTCCTTACAAGTGCAAAATTCAGAATGAAAAAAAAATTATGTGAATGGAGCCAATCGTAACCCTAACAAAGTATTTGCAACCTACAGTATATAATTAATATAATCCCCACTATCCCCCCCTTTTGAACCACAGTCACTTTTTCATGATTTCTGTTGTAGTATTTAATGTCGAACGCCTGAGACGAGTCAACTTTCTGCAGTGTGACATCTCACTAAGGTAACTGGCTCATACAGGTCATTTGGTACCACCTTGTGGTCACCATATTTTGCAGTTGCAGAATTACCCACAGAGCAACTCCATTCTGGTCCTGGTCAGGTTTTCTTATATCCATTCAGGAATGAAATAGCATTAATCTGACTCACGCACCTGCGCCAGCAGAGCAGGACCCGCCCTCAGAATGACTGACTCTACGATAAGACTTGCCTTCTACGAGCTTTATCTTCATTTATTTGAGTCTAATCCTGGTTTATGGTTGACAAAAAGCCCTCATCCCAAAATAGGATAAATCATATGGAGTCCCACTTTACGGATAGAAGATCATACAATTAAACTTGCATTTTAAAGATTAATGTTTGTCTCTAACACGAACAAGCTGACATGAATTGAAGCAGCACTGTGTTCCTTTTATGGAAAAAGACACACGTAGAATCACCACATCTTCTCATGTTGCTCAAGTGTCAGACAAGCTGACCTCATAAAGGTGTCATTTAAAAGTGATTTAAAGTAGTCAATTTCTGGGCCACCTCAGTAACCTCAGGTCAGATTTCTCTCCGTCGTTGGGACCCATTTCTATCAAAAAAACCTGCTTTTTCTCTTGCTCCTACCTAAAAATAATGTCTAAATGCCAATAACATAAGGGATATCAGCAATTAGTAGTTTTCTTTTTAAATTACATTCCACCTGATTATCAGACAAAAGAGATTTTAGTACAATTATCTCAGTTACAACGGGATTTAATCGGACTATTAAAGACAGTGAGCTCTCTGAATGCAGCTGGATTCATCAGTGGACCTGTGCCACTCGTCAGAGGGGGAGAGGAAATATTCAGCAGGTTGTTTGCACTGAATAAATGGCTTTTATCGACATGTGCTGAACACTCAGTGCATTTTATTAATAATTTAAAAGATTTTTTTCGGGAACGCAGACATCTTTTTAAAGAAAATAGATTTAATTTTAACAAGTCAGGGGTGAAACGGTTCACCTCCAACATAATTTATCTCATATGTCATCCATCTTTGCTTAGTGCCAAGGCTGAGGTAAACAAGGAGTTATCTCAGAGAGATGAACAAACAGAAACCTTGAGGAGGAACTCCATCCACCCCTACCGGTAGTTTCAGAAAGAAGAGACACCAGAGGCAAGAAGAGGGGTCTTTATCTGCTCCTAACCCCCTCTACAGCACCAATGCCCAGGACCAGCGACCAAGAGCTTCCCAGCCCCTCAAACCCCTGACCGGTCATCGCTCCTATCCTGAAATTCACTGAGCAGATGATGGAGTGGGTCAACCCTGGGCTCAGATCTATCCCCCCAGCCCCAATCCCTTTTTATCCCCCCATAAACCCCCCACCAGACCCACAGGTGACTTTTCCCAGGACAAGCTGGGACCCTGTTTATTAGAAGGTTTTCTGTACTTTTACGTGACAGAAGGAGAAATGTGGCCCAGTCAAAACACGGAGAGTTGCACTATAAAAGATCTTTAAATAAAGTAAACATACCTTGTACAAAAACTAACAATGCTGCTGTTCTCATGGAGTCGACCCCTGCTGGTTATAGTTTCATCAGCAAGGCCAGCGTGAGCAGGAGAGGAGGAGGGGCCGCAGTCTTATTTAATGAATCATTTCAATGTAAGCAGTTAACGCCAGGAAGTTTTCAGTCCTTTGAATACGTGGCTTTTACAGCTGAATTCCTCATCCAGAACCTTGTTTATGAATGTTTACAGGCCCCCCAAATACTGCGCTGACTTTCTTGATGATCTCACTGAACTGTTGTCTATGATCTGTGTTGATTTTGACCGTGTAATTATTGTTGGTGATTTTAACATCCACGTGGACAACCCTCAGAACAAACGGACTAAAGACCTGAGTAGGGCTGGGGATCGATTCAAATGTCAAGAATCGATTCGATTCCGATTCTTAAGATTCAGAATCGATTATCAAGATTTGATTCAATCCGATTCGATTCCGATATTGATTTGGGTTAGTGTTATTAAAACTGTTTTTTGAGCTGTTGCATGAATTATATGACTGTAGTTATGCAAAATATTACTACTAGTATTGAGATTAAACAGTAAGTATTGCAGCTAATGATGCTGTAAGGACCAATCAGCTCCCAGAATGCTGATAGAACTGCTTTCAGAAACATCATGGTGGGTCAGAATTACCAAACAGATCCAGGGAGGAAACAGAGACGGATTAAATCTGTTTTATTTTTTCCCACATTCCGTTTTTATTTGTTCCATTTTCGGTCTATTTTGGTTTTTAATTTTTGAGCATTTGTTTTTTTTTGCAAATGTAACCCCAAGACAGTATATAAAGTAATGAAATATAGACAATTTATGCAATTATAACCTAACACTTTAATGTTTTCATACCTTTAAACATATTTAAAGGCAAAAACATGGCACCAGTTATTCTCGTGTCCAACAAAACATTCCTTTTTTGGGGATAAACCCAAAAAATAACCAAAAGTTGTAATGTAATGATGAAAAAAAAAAAAAACATAAATAAATAAAATTAAACATTTTTTTTAAAAAAAACCCAAAAATAAATTGATCTTTAGACATATGAATCGATTTTTAGGAATTAATATGAGAATCGATAGAATTGGGAAATCAATTTTTTCAACACAGGCCTAGACCTGAGTAACACTTTGGACAACAATGTAACAGCACAATAAGGGGCTCGATACTGATCTCTAAGGGTTTGAGCATTTCAAAGGTTACTGTGTCGGATCACTCATTAGTTTTCTTTGAGAGTACAATTTCAGTGCACACAAATATCTCTACAGCAGCGATCTCAAAAGCGTGTATAACTGAAAACAGGCGTGAGATCTTTAACCAGGTCTTCTCTCTAGCACCTGCCCTGTCCGGGGGTTCAGTCAGTCAGCTCGTCAGTAGCTTCGATGCTAAAATGACAAATGTTATGAATACTATTGCTCCCATTAAAGTGAAGGTTATCTTTGGAAGGAAGAAATCTCCAAGGCGAAATTCCACACTGGTTAAAAAATGGATAAAGAGTGTCGGAACGCTGAGCGCAGATGGAGAAAAACAAATCTCCAGGAACCTGACATTTTTTTCGTCCTTTTGTTCTCCGGTTATTCCAGGTACGGAGGGATCTCCGTCGGAGCGATCAACTCACAAGTCCGTTTAACAGATGCAGCAATCGAAGAGGCATTCAGGGATTTGAAAGACCTTTTCAGTTCAAGTCAGGTATGTAATAAATATTGACATTCCTAATCATGTTTGTTGGTGATTTGTTTCATTTTTGGAAAACATTTCATCTTTTCATCATAGGCTTTGTAGGAGGATTGGCATCGATTTTTCCGTTGTCAATCTTGCTTCAATCACTTTTTTAATTACCACCACCAAGTTGCAATCTTTTTAAGCATATGTGCTACCGTGATGTTTTGAAGTTGTACAACACCCCATTCCAGGGCTGATAACTTTGTTTTAACCCAGAACAGCAAGATTTACCATCTTCTCCGTTTGTTCTGTCTTCACACTGCCTTCATGGTTGGAGTTTCCCCGATTTTCTTTGACTTTTCCGCACAATTTACTTCATCTGCATATTGTACTCTGATGACTTGCAGCCTTTTTAATTGTTTTTTTTTGTCTCAACCATAAAGCTGTTTGTTTCATTTGATTCTGAACCTTAGTGGCAGACAGGGGAACAGACCAAAACAGACCACCCATGCACGGGATTCACTCAAGTTCTGCCATATCACTATGTTGCTTTGGTGTGACATTTAAAATGTCTCAGCAAAACAAATAAACTCAGGGTGCCATCTGGAGTCCCTTTGTTTATTCATTTCATTATTTGTTGTATGTACCTGCCTCAGTGGCTGGTAAAGTTCCAGCTCAGTCCCATTTTTATAAACATGATGTCACTAAACACTTTGAGGGAAATTCTTTTTGTGTTTTTTGGAGACAAACTGAAAATTGGGCACAAACGGTTCCTTCGTCTGACCTTATCTGACACGGCTCCACATTCAGACTAAATGACAGTTTTCGTGCAAACCCTAGCATTAGTTGATGAAGTGATGACATTTTGTTTGCAAAAAGGTCAAAGATCAGCGTCACTGTAGTTTTAGTGTTCTGTGAAAACCTGTTCAAATAACAGACACAGAAGCTGAGATCATAATCATACTTCCCATTTCCATCTGCTACAGAGCTTGTAAACTTACTTTTGGTGCCCACCTTCAAAGTATGCTGATTATATTGATCCCATGTGCTTCCATGTTGCAAATTTGTGTGAAGCTCCACATTTTACAATCTGTACTATCTTTGCACCATGTTTTTGTTGTTTCTGTTTATTTTTATAGATTGGACATTCATGCTGCTTTTATACATTTTCTATATCTTTCGTATTGGAATATAGCAATAATGTGTGTGTGTGTGTGTGTGTGTGTGTGTGTGTGTGTGTGTGTGTGTGTGTGTGTGTGTGTGTGTGTGTGTGTGTGTGTGTGTGTGTGTGTGTGTGTGTGTGTGTGTGTGTGTGTGTGTGTGTGTGTGTGTGTGTGTGTGTGTGTGTGTGTGTGTGATATATGTCAGATAGATTGCCAATGAAATTTAAAACAAACATCTGGTGCCATAAATGGGTAAAACCTTTGTTTACGCAATCGGTTGATTGATAAATGACATGCCAGTGCCTCCCAGCTGTAGTCTGTGTCAAATACTAATTACTGAGTTTGAGCATGCTGTCACATTGACTTAATATGTGAAAGCATTAAGCTAAAAACATAATAAGGAGAAAAATGTTCCTTGAAGTTACAATATGTTTACCTTTTGATATCTTTTTTCAGGTTGTTTTTTTCGGGGAGGTGCTTCTTTTAATCTATAAAATGTAGCTTGTTCTCTTTTGCTTTTTACTCCCATTTTGTGTTTAGGCAAGGCAAGGCAAGGCAAGTTTATTTGTATAGCACAATTCAACACAAGGTAATTCAAAGTGCTTTACATTGACATTAAAATCGGCAAGACATCATTAGACAGTAAATAACAAATAAAATGAAATATAATTATTAGAAAAGAGGTAAAATAATAAAAAGCACAAGTTGTTAAAAATAAGGGCAGTAGAGTACAGCAGGTAAGTATTTCATTTAAGAGTACACTTCAGTAAACAGTAATGTTTTTAGCCCTGATTTAAAGGATCTACAGTTGGAGCAGACCTCAGGTCTACAGGAAGTTTGTTCCACCGGTGAGGAGCAGAATAACTGAACGCTGCCTCACCTTGCTTGGTTCTGGTTCTTGGGAACCACAACAAACCAGATCCAGATGAAGCTCAGGGGTCTGGGAGCTTCATAGGAACTAAGAGATCAACCATGTATTTTGGTCCAAGACCATTCAGGTCTTTGTAAACCAGCAGTAAGATTTTAAACTCTATCCTTTGACTCACTGGAAGCCAGTGTAGTGATTTCATGGCCGGTGTAATGTGGTCCAGTTTCCTGGTGTTTGTAAGGACTCTGGCGGCAGCGTTCTGGATCAGCTGCAGCTGCCTGATAGATTTCTTGTTAAGGCCTGTAAAGATGCCATTGCAATAATCCAACCTACTGAAAATGAACTCATGAATAAGTTTTTCCATGTCTTGTTTAGACAGAATCCCCTTAATTCTAGCAATGTTTTTAAGGTGGTAATAGGCAGATTTAGTGATAAACTTTAGATGGCTGTTGAAGTTCAGGTCTGAGTCAATAATTACACCAAGATTTCTGGCTTGATTTGTAGCTGTCAATGACATGGAGCCAAGGTGAGCGCTGATCTTTTCCCTTTTAGGGCCAAAAATGATCACCTCTGTCTTTTCTGCATTTAGCTGGAGAAAAGTCTGGCACATCCACTCATTGATTTGATGAATACAGTTACTCAATGAGAGTAGGGGACTGTAGTCATGTGATGACACTGAAATATAGAGTTGTGTGTCATCGGCATAAGTGGGAAATGTTGTGATGTTCCATAATCTGAGGTAGGGGTAACATATAGATGTTGAATAGAAGCGGTCCGAGAATGGACCCTTGAGGAACCCCACATGTGATCTTGGTTCTCTCAGACTCATGGTTTCCAATTGACACAAAAAAGGTCCTGTCTTGCAAGTAAGATTTGAACCATTGAAGCACAGTGCCGGTAAATCCCACCCAGTTTTCCAGTCTGCTGAGAAGAATGTTATGATCAACTGTGTCAACTGCAGCACTGAGATCCAGTAATACCAGAACAGAGGATTTGCCTGCATGATTATTCAGATGAATATCATTTAAGACTTTGATGAGTACAGTCTCAGTGCTGTGGTGTGGCCGAAATCCAGACTGAAATGCGTTAAAAAGATTGTTTTGCATCCTAAAAGCATGGATTTGCTGGAAAACGACCTTTTCAATGATTTTCCCCAAAAATGGCAGATTTGATATTGGCTTATAGTTACTAAGTGTTGTAGCTTCCATATTAGATTTTTTTAGAAGAGGTTTTATTACTGCAGTTTTCAAGGCCTGGGGAAACTGGCCTGCTTGAAGAGAAGTATTTATTATCTGCAATACATCCGGAGCTATGCAGTTAAAAACTGTTTTAAAAAAGTTTGAAGGCAGAATATCAAGACAGCATGTTGTGGGCTTTACTTTTGAAACCGTTTCTGTTGTATAATCTAAGGGTTGTATAATCTAAGAGGCTCAAATGTCCCAGATTTACTAGAGGATGGGAAGGCAAAAGTTGATGCCTGCCCTTCCGTTTAGCTTGACTCCTTGCTTTAATTTGAAAATTCTTGTCCCTTGTGTGCATGACTTCCTTAATCATGGTATCTTACTTGTCATTACCTGTCTCTGGTTAGACCCCTATGGTTTGTCATATGTATTTGTGGCCCTCATTACTCCCCTGCTAGTCCATTTGTTGTTCTACTTGTGATACACCTTTGTTCTGTTGTTAACATTTCCTTTGCATCACTTGTTTTTTTTTTTAATCCTGCTATGGTAGCATTTTTTTAAATGATGTACATTGGTGATTATCCATGACTCTTGAGCTCCTGCAGTTGGGTACTCCATACATAATTCATGCATAATTATATTATTCACCAGTATATCTAGCAGTCTAATCCCACCCTCTTTTTCACTTCTTTTTTTAAGGTGATTTTCTTGCTGTACTTTTGATAGTTTTCTGTTTTCTACTTCCACTTCAAAGTGTGATTGCCTTTTTCCTTTAGAAATTGCACTTTTGACACATTGCAAGTCTTCTACTTTTTGGCTTGATTGTGTTCTTCTTTTTGTAAGTGTGAATTTGTATCCTACACAAATGTTATGTATTTGGACAGATTTTCTTGACACCACTCAAGAAAAAAAACTTGAAACTGACAAAAAGAAGTCATAAAAATAATAATTTACTCAGGACTGGCTCGTGAAAATCAGGCATTGCTTTGGAAATGTGATTCAACAGAATGATTTACAAAAAAAAAATGAAATTGGATTAGTTGGTACTCCTGGAAAGGTTTAAAACTAAATAGTATGTCCTGTAATTAGAACCACAGGTGTCTTCAGTCTCCCAGTTAATCTGCAAGGGGACTACTCTAACTCTTTAAATAGGCTGACTGACTGACAACTGCGGAGAACACTGTTTCTAGCAAATCATAAGAAGGCCGGACTGGATTTGTTAAATTTCCATTCACAAGCCAGAAAGTGTCTGGGAGAATGAGCTTTGGACGGATGAGATAAAACTGGAGTTTTTTGGCAAGTGTCTCCCCAATGTCAGAAAGATTAGTCTCAGTTGCAGGTCATGGGTCCTCCAACAGGACAATCATCCAAAACCCACAACTGATAACACCCAATAATGTTTAAGAACAAAACATTACAAACAGGGTATTTCCTGGCTTCCTGGTAAACCGTGCCTTCAACTGGCTCAAGCAAACACTTTTTACAAGCAAGATATTTTGTATTTTGGGAGTTCTAATATAATTAAAAATATGACAATTATCATGTTAAAGCATTATTTTATTAACATAAAAATATAAATACAAATATAAAAACTCAATCTTACCAAAAATAAAACGTTTTTTTTTTAAACTGCCAACGGAAAATTTTCACTGAAATGAGTGAAAATGGTTTTCTAGAACAAGTTTCTTGAACAACTTGGTCTGGTCCATCGATGGCCTCCTCACAACAGACATCCAAGTGCCTCTCCTTCAGTCTGCTGCGCAGAGGTGTCTTCACCTTAAACAAAACAATTCATGCATTAAGTATTTTTGTATTTATTTTAACACAGACATAAATAGTGATAGTGCCTGCTGCATGGGGACACAGTGCTTTATTTTAGGCATAAATAACAGACCAAACCTTCCTCAGTTTGCCTGAGCAGGTAAATTGGTTCAGCCACCATTTGTCAAACCTACTGGCTCTGTGTTTTTGAGACGATCTGTAAAGATGAATAAAAAGTCATGTTTAAATCACGTACACGTTGGCTTCACGTTGATATGCTCCTAATGACTTGGAAACTGACTAACGTTACCCTGGCCAGCTCGTCCTGTCCTGCACTCTGACCCTCACTATCACCTTTCATGCATATTTGTGCACGACTTTCAGCCCTGACAAAATTGCCGCATCTCGTCGGTAACATGATTTATTACTTTTTAACTGCCTGTAACGTGTAATTGTCTGGACCGTTTCACCTGCACTCCTGCTTCTCCTGGTCGCGAGGTCGCTTTTTAAAGTACCGAATCGGCCCGAATATAAGACGAATAAACAAGACATGCTAGGATGCAAAAAAAACAATATTTACCTGTTTGAACAGCCAGGGAAAACCAGGATGCCGATTTTAAAATCCCAACAAATAGCGGAAAAATGCAGAAAGTAATTCTCAAGATTTCGTCGTCTTCTTCTTCTGGTGCACTGTCGTTGATACAGCGCCTTCACAGCGGCATAATGCTGTAACTGCAGTCAAAATAACATCCATCCAGTCCAACGCCTGCCAGAAAATAACTATTTTCTTGACGTCAGAGTTTTGAGAGCTGGGGGCGGCACGAAATAAGGTGGAGGCGGCCGCCTCCTAATTTTGTATGAAGGAAAAACCCTGATTACAAGTCTATTTTAAAGGAGCCCAGCTCTAAATCCTCTTGAAGATTTGTGGAAAGGGGTAAAACATGCACTCTGGAGAACAATCCCTTCAAACCTGAGACATCTGAGGCAGTTTGCTCATGAGGAGTGGACCAAAATACCTCTCGAGAGGTGCATACGTTTGTGTTGACAGTTACAGAAACGCTGATTGCCTAAAAAGGTTGTGTAAAAAAAATTTCAGTCGAGGGTATCAACTAAATTGTCGAGGCCAGTTTAAAAACTTTTTTCATTATCCTTTTGAACCACATCTCAAAAGAAATGTCTGATTTTTATTAGTCAGTGCTCAGTTAAAGGTGACCTATTATGGCATTTAATGTATATTTTAAACAGGCCTTGAATGTCTTAAAAACAATCTAAAGCTTGTTTTTTCTACATAAATCATAAATCCAGCCTGTGGGCCCTGTCACTAGTTTTACCGCTTCTAACCTCTTTTTCTGCGCCTCATTTTTAGGGAAGGGGGGGGTATGATAATGAGGCTCTGTGCTGATTGGCTCCCTGAGTGACGTGTAGCAGGGGAGGAGAATAAACCTCCCTCCGCCAGAGCAGCCCGAGCCTGTAAATTATCACAACACTGAATTTTCACAAATGGAAACTTTATTGTTAAAAAAATAAAATATGAGTTGTATATAAATAACATTTATGCACTATTTAAGCCGGATCTACCCGGCGGATGCTGAACGCTGGCCGCGGAGCCACGCCGGGCGCCCGGGAGCAGCGCTGCTCGAGCAGCGCGCATCACTGCGGCTTTAACGGGGGAATCTGAGCGGTTCCGACCGGCCGGGACCGCAGGAACCGGCCTGGACTGATAGCAGGGACTCCCGGGGACCGACCAGCGGAATTTCAGCCGGATCTACGCGGCGGATGCTGCGCGACGGGCGCTGCAACCCCACGGCAGGCGCACAGATCGGCTCCGGAGCACATCCTGTGCGCATCGTCGGTTACCGGTGATCAAACCGACAGATTTGCCTGAAAATCTCGGAGGGTGAAGCTGGTCCAGCCTGGGACGGACCCCGGAGGACCCAGCTCCCTAACCACCCGGGAACCTGGATGATTTAACCCGGATCCGCTCCGCCGCGGCGCCGCGTCCGACTGGCTCAATGAAAGGACCGCTTCAGCAGCGGAGAGAGCTGGATGTGGGCGTGGTTTCAGCAGCGGAGGCTGAACCTCTGGAAATCTGCTCCTGTCGTTACGTAACGACAGGAGCAGATTCTAATCGGCTCAAAAAAAACCACGTGACACTGGGGGACTCTGTCCGGCGGGAGTCAGAGACCTTGCAGAAATTCATGGTATTTTGTCTCCCCTGTGCTGGCAGGGTGAGGGGAGACCACTTTATATATGTTAAAACAAGAAAAAACGGGTTTTTCATAATAGGTCCCCTTTAAGGATTGTTTATTATAACTTTTGTCCATTGTGTCATTTTCTTTAATGAAATAACGAATGTGTCCACATGTGGATATCTTTATCTTAAAGGGGAAAAAAAGACATTTCAGAACCTGTTTTTCTTCTATCAAAGCTGGGTCATTTGTCCCTTCTAATTGGAGCCTAGCATTCTTTGTTCAGCTCGCGTTGTATCTTGGGTGATTTTTATTTGTTATGGACTTTTTGATCCAGAGGAATTTATGGACAGTTAAGAAATAAGTATCAATTAAAATGATGGAGAAGGTTAACATTCTTCAGATCTATTCTAGAGTGTCCATGGCAACAGGCTTCGGATATCTGTGCACAGCTTGAATTAGACAAATCCAAAATGAGTCTTTAGTGCACAAGTATTTCATAGTAAATCCTGCAGGCATTTTTCATATTGAAAAATGTATTACTTATTCATATTATCTACTATCTTCAATATCCTTCAATTCACTTGATGTGTATGTATCACATACATTATTTGCCATTATGCATTGTGCTTCTTGAACTCCATACCAACTCATATGTTTTTTTTCTCTCTTTCTGCCACTCTTACACTCAATCATTAACATTTAAAATTTTCAGATGTCTAAACTGCTCTGAGATCAGTATATCACTTTGCCCTCAGGCATCTTCAGTCTCATCCCTCGCCACACTCTCCAATGTGTCTCCCAGATCTCGATGCTAATGTGACTTTAATTCGAGCAGCAGCAATGATGTAACCCTAATGGCTGGGCATTAGCCATCCCAGCTCTGCAGTCCTTGTTATTAAAGTGTTAGTGTCCTTGGGAAATGTCTGGCTCTCTGCTGCTGCCCGGCATGTGATACAGTAACTAGATGCACTGTGTCTTTCACTCTGAGCCACCTGTGCTGACTTGGAAGTGGGCTATGAAACTTTGGTGTAATCCCATTTTCTCTGTCAGGCAGACAGAAATGTAGTTAAGAGCAATACGATGAAATAAGAAAGGTAATCACAAGAAGACCTAGGTAACAGAAATTGTGTAATTACTGTAAGCTGAAAGACATCTCAAAAAGCACACGAATGTAAGACTCCCCTCAATGCTCCTGTAACCCAATCAGGCAGGTTTCCATCATTGAAATTATTCATAGGAACAATCCTTTAATTCAATAAACTCTAACTCCTACCTGGCAGGATTTCATGCTGTCCACTCAAACTTACACAGACACATATTAACACACTGCCATGCAGACCATTTGGCCAGTGAACCGTGCAAGCCACTTTGGAATACTAGCCAAGAAAAAGTCACCAGACGCTCGACTGGGCCCATTGCTGTTTCGCAAGCCATTGCCCTCACGGGGTCTGCAGACCAAGCCGGTCTTGTCATTGTTCTCGAGCGAGGAGGAGTTTGACAAGGATTAGACCCAACAGCTGCTGGCCCACTTCTCGTCTCGTTTCAACTGCAGCTAATCCTCCGAAAGGCTGCCTGTTGGAGCTCCGCCTCCCTGCTTGGCATAATTCAAGTCAAAGATGAAGGGAAAACACAAAATAAGATAAAAATATATAGGCTTTTACTATAGGAGAAATCATGTTCAAGAGTGCTTTTGGCCTTGGTTATAAATAGACTTGGGACAAAGGGCATATAATTCAATGCAAATACTTCTGTCAGCATAGATTTGGCTGTTCTCCCCATGTCCTCTTGCAACACTGTGATATAAAAGTAGATAGAGTTTCTGCTGAGTTACTGAAATGATGTGTAAAAATACTTGCACGCTGTGGAATCATATTGGGTCGAAAGCAGAGCAAAAAAAATATCACATTTCTGAGTGTCACAATGCATTATGGGATAGGGTGAGTGCAGTATTTTGGGACAGAAAACAAGAATAGACTGGGAATCATTGCCTCAATCCCCTGTCCCTATATAACTATCCTAAAACAATATTCCAGAGTTAAGACAACCCTCGGTCTATTATTAGACAGTGGTGGGTATTAACTATTTGGTCGAGACCAAGACAATGTAAATGTAAACAATGCTATTTTGAGACCACTTTCAGATGCTCACTGAGCATTGTTGTGGCAGCGCTTGACCGCAGTTGTTTCTGATATACCTTAGCATTCACATCCAATCAAATTTACTCATACTTGTTACAAGCCACATGCTTTGAAGCCCTCTAATGTAAGATTTTATGGGATAGCTCTAGCTGTGTACCTGCAGTGGCCGACACTGATGCATGAAAGTTAATAATGGACACTTTTCCAGATACCCAAAACCAAATTATAGTACAGAAAGCCCGAAACTATCGTATTTCGCTTAAAAATTATTGTACACTGCAACAACGAATGAGTTTGCTGTGTGAGAGAGAAAGTGAGGATAAAGTCACTAAAACTTGACAAACACCAGATCATTTATGAACAAATGAATCTACTGGATCCGATTGCAAATCATACTAATAGTGAATGACTGTCGGGATGAAATACTTATTTTGGAAGAGGAATTGTGAAATTATCGTACAGTTCGGTCTATTGATTGTTCATCATACAGAGGTTGAAATTATTGTCATGAATCTTTATTTCGGCTTGTCCACACTTTTTTGCAGAACAAAATGAAAAGGTGTAAAAAAAACAAAAACATTTCTTTTGCCGAAAAGATGTAGGCTGAAGCCGTAGCTTATAGTGCCGACCCTTTTTTCTTATGATCAGCATAAATATGAGACATTAGCATTACTCCGTGGAAACAAACAATACATAAAGAAGACAAAAATAAGTAAGACAAAATATAAAATTGACGTTTCACATTCTAGAATGTTTTTTATAGTATACTTTATAATTATAGTGTTTTATATTCATTTACAGTATTTTCTTTAAACATTTCCTTAAACTTGAAGATAGAACTACACATTTTTAGGTTGTTATTACAACTATTCCAAATTTCTCTAGCCTTATTATCATGCAAATACGACCGTTATCGTACTGTACATCTGGCAACACTGATAATAGAAGAGGTGCTGCCAGAGCTATGCAGAGAACCCAAAATTCAGTTTGGCAACGCCCGACATCACCTCATTGAAAGCGAATGGACAGCAGGGGTGAAGACGTGTCCACAGCACACGTATGACAGACGGGTTACCTGATTTTGTCTTTGCAAAAGTTTACCTCAGACAAATAAAGGTAGGTTTTAATTTTAAATGTGTGCCAAAAGAGTACAAAAAGGATTTCTTGTAGAGGCATCTCCGTCCAGCCTTGTCAAAACTCTGCACAAGTCACCTACGCAAACTGCCGTCAGTTCATTTAAAAGGAGGAGAGTTCGTGACCTCTGGGGCTTATTTTGTCTAAAATATGAAATTAACGATCCAATTATATGTAACAGGTTGGGTTCTTATAAGGCAGTAGTTTGTGTGACATTGGTAGTCAACTTGTAGGAAGCAGCCACCTGACGATATACAGGACTGTCTCAGAAAATTAGAATATTGTGATAAAGTCCTTTATTTTCTGTAATGCAAAAATGTCATACATTCTGGATTCATTACAAATCAGCTGAAATATTGCAAGCCTTTTATTATTTTAATATTGCTGATCATGGCTTACAGCTTAAGAAAACTCAAATATTCTATCTCAAAAAAATAGAATATTCTGGGAATCTTAATCTTAAACTGTAAGCCATAATCAGCAATATTAAAATAATAAAAGGCTTGCAATATTTCAGTTGATTTGTAATGAATCCAGAATGTATGACATTTTTGTTTTTTTAATTGCATTACAGAAAATAAAGAACTTAATATTCTAATTTTCTGAGATAGTCCTGTATGTACAAACAGTTCTTTTTACACACCTTTTGTACATATACAAATTGAAATGACCTGTTTGTCTGTAGGGACCCTATCCACACTATTACTCTTGTGATTTAATTTGACGTATTTCTTTTGACCCCTGTGATAACATTGTTATTTGGCTGCAAACATATCTGTTCTCACTCCAAACTGCTTTGACTCTCCTCATTTTAACTGCAGAATGTTCCTTTAGGAGCTGCAGACGTCTGCTTGTTTTGTCTATTTCTGTCCACCCTTCCTGATTCCATGTAGGCAACAACTCACACCTGAGCACACTCCTGCATTCCTGGCATGTCTTTCTCGATTTTTCTCGTCGTATTCTTTCCACCCCCCCGCCTCTCTCACCAGTTATCAGCCTCACTTTACCTCCGCGGACCTCTCCTCACTCCATGCCACATCCACTCTCTCGCTCCTCCGTTTCTGACGAAGGTAGAGTCCAACAGGAGGTCCATTTGCATTTATATCGCACATGTAATGTCCTCAGCACTCTTATATCTGGGCTGAACAGCACGGTATCAACATGACACTTTGGAAATGGCACGGCTGTCATCTCAAGCCCTCATTCCGAGGCTCATTTCACATGACACATGAGTGGAGTGCAGCAGATTTTAATGCAACCTGTTCAGTCTCCTCACCTCAGAATATACCCTGGTAGATGCCACGAAAAGATATTTTCTTACATAATACATTTCAATTTTTAGCCCTACGGGAAAACTTGACGTCTTCTATCCCTCCTACTGATTGATACAGTTGTGTAATCAGGCAATTACGGTTAACTCTGAGTCTGTATGTCATGTCCTCTTCCAGTTCACATGATTTTAATTATTTCACACTATTTAATGAAACAGAAATTTCAAAAAAGAAAGAAAAAAAAAATACATCCGAAAAATGAGTAGGGGGCACATTTATTTTATTAAGTCTGTGGAAAAATAAGTATCTCTGTGCTCCCAAAGGCTCTCCAAAAGTCTTAATTCTTGTCTCCTATGCTTTAATCCTTTGCATTTCAAAGAGCAGCGGTGGTTTTCCAAGTGTATCCAATTAGGTCTCCAACTTCTTTTTCTTGTTGTTTTCCCCATCTTTATTAGGATAATGTGACTGATCAGACGTTGCAGAAGGCTGAGACGCTGCTGAAGAAGCTGGGAACCAGGGACAACGCCAAGGTATATCCCATTAATTGTTGGGGGAGTGTAACAAAAAAGGAAAAAGGATGAAAGTCTGGTGATAGCTGAGGTGAAATTAATCTGGTACAGTCTGGATTTTGGGGGAGGAAATGCAGCGATTCAGAGAAAAATAGGGCGCAAATGAAAAAGCATTTTACTCATCTTTTTACTGATGGAGATTACACAGTCATGAATTGTGATGCTGTTATTTCTTAATGAATGTTTCTACAGCTTTAGATTTATAGAAATTATCGAGACAGAAGGAAACAGTGCTGTAGTGTTACTTGAGGCAATGAATAAATCATCTTAAAGTTATGCAGTTGATTTAGCTGTGGTTGGTCTATTGCTAAAAGGCAAGTATTTTCTTTTAAATGTTTCCAAGAATACTGAATGCAGCAATTTAAAGTCATTTTTGAATCAGATTAAAATTGATTCTATTAAACTACATTAAGCATTTATATTAGGCAATCTGTAGTGCGGCCAAGCATGATTGACCTCTAAAATCTGTCTCGTTGGGCTAGTGAGAGCCCTGGTCTGTGCTCAGGTACAGCTCGGTGTCTGGCTCGGCCGGGAGAGTTGTGATTGGCCAGGATGTGATTGCACATACTTGTGGGGGGTCGTGAAGGCAGTGCATGCATGGCTGAAGAAGCAACAGTTCCTTGTGACAGTCAATTAACCACACAGTGGCATATTCTAAAAAATTCAATGAAATTCAGATAAATCGTCAGAGATGTATCTGACCAGAGCTGGTTAAGTAGCCTTGCTGTATTTTTTCTGCTCCTCTGCATAGTGCTGTTTCTGAGACTGTGTGTGTTTTGAGAATTCAAACAGGAACAGAACAGTTTGGCCAGTGTGAGTGCACCTTTATGTAGAAATGTGACCTCCCATCAAATATTTTCCACTCTCTGAGCTTAACTAATATTAAAAGAATGCATCAAATCCTAAAACATCAAAGGATTTCATCAGAGGAATCAATCAAATTAAAAACAAAAAACACTTTTCTACAAGGAGAAATTAGAGGGGGATTGGCATGGGTTCCCTTCTGCACCGCATAATCTCATTAATAATTCAAACATATTTTGGGTGATATTTTAAAGGTTCAAATCTAGCCTCAGACGCTATCGAACACCATCATGGATCGATTGATTGATTGATTGAAATTCTTTATTCAGTCACATCACACTACAAGCATTATCAACACAAACATTATCAAAAAAATATTGACTGAAAAGGCACAGGCAGAAGCATAGTGCTTATATTATCATTCTATAAATCATTCATTTATAGCTCATATAACCACATAGAAAAAGAAACACTTTTCGAAACCTACCAAGCACAGTTACAAGCCTTAGACATGTATTAACTTTGTTATTACATTTAAAAATGTCACTTAAAACTATGACACCATTTCCAATGTGTCCCGAGGCCAGGCTCTGTGACCGTGTTGGGTCGTATTCGTGTCCTTGACAAACGTCATTTCCGCCTCCGAGTTTTAGAGCAATACATAAAGCTCTCAAGATGACATCTTTTCCACAGACGTGATTAATTTTTTTAACAAGGCGATATTCTGTATAATTGAGAAAAGGCTAAATGGAAATGTTGTGAAAAGTGGTAAAAAAAAAATGTTTTATTTTTAATTGCAGGCCTAAAATAAACACATGAAATGGAGGCGTATAAAGAAAGCTGATGAGACAAAACATTAAACAAAAAGTTATGATTTAAATAAAATAAATGTAAGACTTCATTAGATGTTTTTGTCTTTCCAATTTACATACCATCTCAAATGTTTTTTGGGTTAAAGTTATAGTTTTTGGAAGGTTTGCAGCTAAATATGACACGTCTTTATCTGAGATAAGGAAAGAGAAAGTCACAAACAGACAGATATATGCACATGTGTGTGCATATGTTTGTGTACTCTTAATTCCTCCACATGCTCCTTTTGTGATGCAGTGTTGTGTTAAGCTGGCACCCAGACACCATCCAGTCTTAATTATCGCAGTGCTGTCAGCAGGGAGTCTTCTCTCACACCAACTTTCTTTCATCCATTGTTGTGCTTCTACACCCTAGCAAATCCAGACTCGGAGAAACGTTTACATAAAAAAGAATGTGTTGAAAATATTTTCACTCTGCAGCTTGCATGCAATGTCACATCAGGATTTACGAGATACCGCAAGTCTGTATATCCACTTTATGAAAAGTAAACTTTGTCAGCTCTGTTCCTTGCTCTCATTTTATGGTTGCAAATGCTTAAGAAGATTATTGTACTCATTAAGTGTAATAGGAGCAGTGAGATATAAACACATGCCGAACAGAAGCAAACCAGTTCAGGAAAAACTCCAAAAAGCTTTCATTGTTTTATACCATTCTGACAGCTTTTCTGGCTGGTAAAACAGATAAAATGTTTATATTTGATAAGTGAGTGATGTAGGCTGCAACTTAACAGTGCTAACAATAACACAAGGCACTACTAGCACTTTGGTAACTACATTTATCTCAAAATGAAACATTATTATCATGGCTAGGGCTGGGCGATATGGACCAAAAGTCATATCTCGATATTTTCTAGCTGAATGGCGATACTCGATGTATATCGATATTTTTTCTGTGACATAATTGGGGTTTCCCCCAAAGCATTATAGCATAGCATCTCTGTTAGCTTCATTTTTTTTCAGTTTTTCAGTTTTAATACAAAGCCCTGTGCCAAATGTCACACAGGTTCCTTTATTAACAGAGGTCTGCACAATATCAAAATGTATAAAACAAATGAAATAAAAATAAACTGCCTGCATATATAGAATAAAAATGCTTCTTGAATAAAATAAAACAAATATCCCTTTCTTGCATAACAATTAAATTAAAATACACTGTGCAATTAATACAATGTAGACAGTAACAGGCAGACTTTTCCACTGAGGTTGACAGTTGTGCAAATAACAAAACATTTGTTCAAATCTCAAATAAAACATGTAAACAGATATTGCATCTCTTTCAACAAGTCAACTACTGTACATTTTACAGATTTTGTGGAAAACTAACCTGTCAACACTGTCAGGTTTCAGCACACAAAGATACTTTTTTGCCAGCGAGAGGGGTCAGCGTTGATGTACAGTCAATTTTTCGCAAAATAAGCTATATCCATATAAATGATATTGTCTCGTACCATTTCGCGTTCGAAAATATATCGATATATATTAAAATCTTGGTATATCGCCCAGCCCTGATCATGGCTATATAATGTCCCATGAATGGCCTAAAACCTAAATGGAGTTGTTGACTATAAAGCATGAGATGTTTCATTCAAAGCACCTGTTGTTTTCAGTGCTACTGCTTGTCTCTTCCATGGCAGGTTTGGTTCTACAACCAGGCGCGGCATGCCATGGTTTCCTTCCTCAGCGTGGTCAACAACGGCATCCTGAGAGGAAATCTGCCAGTGGGACAGGATCCACGGAAGTACGGCATCTCCGTCTCTAACCACCCCCTCAACCTGACCAAGGCACAGCTCTCCTACGTGGCCATGTGAGTGAAAAGAAATCCTTATTAAAGATCAAAGATGATACCTGAAAATTGATGTCGGCCTATATATTGTGTCATGGCAAGGGTATTTTATTTGCCTTGTATCTGTCTAGATCTGAAACGATAAGAATATAAAAGAGTTGAGTCTGAAGTGTAGCATAGGAAATGGACAAACCCTCTGGAACATTGCCTACAGATTTGTTTTTTTTATTTTCATTTTCTTATGTCGTGAAAGGGTGAAATGACCTACCAGGTAAGCTGGCTGTGACACGCCTTTCTACTGCACAAGCATCTGAAATTATGGTTGCCAGGGCCGAAACGAGGACCTGCAGAGTTTTGCTGGTACGTGCAGTTACTTGGCCTGCTGCTAGGAATGTTAGGGCCATTTCAGTAAGGCAGCTGATCTACATCGTGGCTCCTGGCCAAGCTGGAGGAGCTGTTGGCTGTCGGTAAATGTTTCACAACCCATTTTGAATGTTATTTGGTGAAATTTTGCTGCTGCATTCAACAGCAAAAAAAAAAAAAAAGTGTCATGAGTGTGTAAATGTGTTTATTTTTGCTGCAAAGTTTGATATTTCAACATGATGATTTAATGGTAGCCTACCGTATTTTCTGGACTATAAGCCGCACCTGCATACAAGCCTCATCCGCTCTATTTTTAAAAAAAAAGATATGCAAGCCGCAGATATTTATGTTGTTAGATTAAATATTTACTACATGTACAGAAGGATTTTGAACTGTAAATGATGTACATGTTTGTACCTAAATAGATCGAGCTTCCTCCCCACATCAAAATGGCCCCCACACTCGAAATTTTTAAATCTCGTCTTAAAACATATTTTTATTCTTTGGCTTTTAATCCAGCATGAGAGTTGTGTGGTCTCTGTTCTGTCTTTTATGTTTATGAATCACTGGTTGTTGTCTGTCTGGTGTGTTTTTATTTCGGGCTTTTATGTGCTCTTATCTATTTTACTCTGTTTTTAGTTTTTACTATTTTATTATGTTTTGTTTTACTCAGTGTGGAGCACTTTGGTAACCTTGTTGTTTTTAAAATGTGCTATACAAATAAAGTGGAAAGTGGATCCTTTCCTAACGGTGTCTTTTAACACGGCAGCAACTTTGCTGATTAAAACCACACAGAACCAAGAGAAAATAACCGGTATTTATTTACTTATCTGTTTGAAATCTGCTTCTACCTACTTCAATCTGCTAAAGAAGTAGCGTATTCTTCTTTGCATTTATTTTGTCTTAGTTTTGATTCTAATTCCGGTTAGAGCGCCCCGAGCGGTGGAAGAAAAATCCACAGAATAGCCGCACCTTTGTATAAGCTGCATGGTTCAAAACCTATGAAAAAAGTAGCGGTTTATAGTCCAGAAAATACGGTAATTGCCTTCTTTTTTTTTTTTTGGAGCCAGCCCCCAGTGGGCACTCGAGGAACTGCAGTGTCCTTGTTTCCTCAAAGGCTTCATCTTGGAGGTTCGAATGTTGGCGCTTGGTCTGCTGCAGTAATACTGTACATCTGAATATGTCTGTAGTCTGAACAGTACTTTCATAAAGAGGTAAACTGTCCCTCGGTTCTAGACGACCACTGCAAAGGCAGACTCATGTTGATGTTTTCATCTGGATTTTGTAACTTCTGGGAGCAGCTGGCTGATTTACCGTAGTGATCTTACGAGGATTAGGATGCGTGAAATAAGATGGTGCCAGCCCTTTTAAAGCTTTACAAGTGAATGGAAAAATCTTAATAATCTACTTCTGTTTGACAGAGACCCTGCAGAGAAATGACAGGACTGAAGCTGTATGATTGGCTTTGGTTGAAACCGTCGTTGTGGGTGAAAAGTGCCCACATGTACTTGTCTGCTTGAGTTTCCCTTTGGTGGAGGAAAAGCTTCGGTTATTGGTGTCTGAATTACCTGGAGATGGGAATGTGAGTGCTTGTGTCTGTTTCTCAAAGAAAAAATCTGCAAAAAAAAAACTCAGAACAAAACGCATTTAACAAAACACAACATTTCAGACAAGAATGCAAAACTAAAAATATGGTATTTGACAAAGATGACCATGTTGTTGCATGTTCACTGCCATGTGCAGTGTTTTGTTTTGACCGGAGGACCAGAAGAGATAAGGCAGAGAAATGAATTTACTGGCGGGAAAAGCACCACAAACAAAAGAAGAGATGTGTTAACTACTTAGCTAATACGAAGCATACGGCAGATGGGCTGAGGCTGGATTTATTTGAATATTCACAGATTTGCAGGCCCATGGGAGCTATTTTTTTTACTCTAACTTGTCTGTGAGCAGCTCTCTGCAAGAGCCAGCTTAATGACATGGTAAATTATATCTTACAATTTAGAGCAAATCTCATACAGATACTGTTGTGTGCTGGTTTTTTTTTTGCTTATTGCTTTAGATTTTAAGGTCTGTCTTCATTTTCATCAGTTGTTGATTTTCTTCGCATTTTGTGAAATACCAGTGGTTATTGATCACTAGGGTTAATGGATAGAGGCTGGTGTAAATCCATCTGCAGCAAATTATAATACAGCATCATGATCAGAACTCCTGACAGCACAGAGGCCACTCAGTGTCCATTAAATGTGGTTTTATTACTTGCTCGACCACTGCTCCCCGCCTGGTATCTATGTAGTTATTGTGTGCTGACGACAGCCTTGAGTTAGAGAGGGAGACTGCACCACGGCTCGGGATAATTACAACATCATGTCTGCCATAGATTAAGGAGAAGCCTCATTTCTTTACCACTTCTCAGAGCAGAGTGTGGTACAATTGAAGAGCTATGATTTCAAGATTAGATTGGACTTTACTTCAGACTGAAAAAGTGTGCAAGTTTTAGTGATGACATGAGAGGGAAAAGGCTTAGGTAATGAACTGACGAAGTAGAGTGTTAAAGCTCCAACTGTGTGCTGGGCAGTGAGATGTTTGAAAGAACTGTTTCTAACCTTAACTATAGCAGCAAACAGAAATGTCTGATGTTGATGAGAAAATATGTTTCTCTATTTTTCTTATTTTTGTCAGGAGGATATATATTGTTTTTCGGCACTACCTTGTTCTCTATAGCTGATATAACATGAATTACTCCTATGTGGGATCAATAAAGTTCTTATTTTTGCCATCTGAGAAAATGTAATATATTATATTTGGTGCCTAACTGTTTCCCAAGTATATTAGTGCGTATGTGAATGAATAAATGAGACGTAAAACGTAACTTTCTTTGTAGAAAGGCGCTTTATGAAAATAAGTCCATTTACTCTTATTAGTTACATCCAATATGGCGGCAACGTTGACGTACGGCTCAGCACTCGATGGGGCGTCTACGTATATGTCTATGCTGTGACCTGCCTGTGACGTCATTTAAACAGTTTTTCGATTCGTACCCATAAACTTGAATTCGTGTTCACAGTGAAGACTCGTAGTCGTAGAAATTAGAGTTGTATTCACACGACTTTGCACTCACAGCTTTTAGATTCATACTCACATAAAAACAATCCTAACCCTAATAATTTATCAGACTCATGTGTGTGACAGCAGAATACGAATAGTTATAACATGGACACATCTTTTTGGAAGTTATCTTACACCATATTAAAGGCACTTAATGTAGCAATACAATTGACCATGAAGATATGCTGAGTTCTAAGATGGACCAGTGACCTGTCCAGGGTGAACTCCTGCCTCTCGCCTGAAAATAGCTGGGATAGGCTCCAACAGACCCCTGTGACGCTGCAAAGGATATAGCGGGTTTAGAGGATGGATGGATGGATGGATGGATGGATGGATGGATGGATGGATGGATGGATGGATGGATGGATGGATGGATGGATATGCTGAGTTGATAAAAGACCCACTGACAATACTATGCTATGAGTGATGTCATGTCTTGTAATACCATTTTGTTCCACTAGAAGGATAGTTTATTGTTGGACTTTCCTGTGATATGCTACCCCCACATGGTCAGAAGTGACAATGCTACATGGAGTGGCTAAAATGAATTGTGCAGAGCCGCTCGGTGGCGTAGTGGGTTAAGCAGCGGCTCATATACTGAGGCTACAGTCTTCCTGCAGCGGTCGCAGGTTCAAATCCCGGCCTGCGCACCTGCATGTCATCCCCATTCTCTCTCTCTCTACCCCCTTCCTGTCTGTACACTTTGAATAAAGGGCCACTAGAGCTGAAATGAGAAGGAGGATTATTCTGTAATAATTGGATCTAAACTGTGAAGCTGAATCTCACATAATCTGAACAGTTCAAATTCCAGTTTGTGATCTGCAGAATGAACAGTTCTTTATTTGCAAATATGTTTTCAGTTCAACTTCTCACGGAAATGAACGTGTTCAATGAACGCGTTAATTTGAACTCGTTCATGCACAAAACTGCTGGTTTCCTCCAGAGTCCTCCTCACCTCTCACAGTGTTTTATCTTATTGTTTTATTTTTGTTTTATGCTTTTATGTTTACATTTGTTTTATATGTTTTACTTTTTTTTTACGTTTTTTCTCTGAATCCATGTTAGTGTTCAGCACTTTGGTCAACTGTATTGCTTTCAATATAAAGCATAAATAAAGTTGAGTTGAGTTACGTCACAAAATTATTAAGCAGTAGGCATTTATCAAAATTAGTTTAGAATTGTTGTCTTTGTGCTTCATTTGTATTGAAGTATCTCCTTCCACGACAACTTTTCCAGCATTGAGATACACTGTCATTTCCAGAAACCTTTTCGTCCTACCATGTAATAATTAGTGAATATTCTTTCCACTGAAAATCACACAAAAGATTGCACTGAAACAGGATATACAGGTTATTTATAACTAAGATGCCAAATGAATTATAATTTACTCAAATGGCATGAAAATAGTTCTCTACATTGTTTTCAGAATTATTAACGACACAATTAGTGATCCAAATGTTTTGCGTGAAGCTTCAGATTCAATACTTATCGTATACTCTCAGCCCCTTATGCTGTTATTTTTTAAGCTGCACCCTGAAGCCCTAACCAATAAAAAATGCCTAAAGTAAAGCAATACTTTCCATATAGCTTTACTCCCACTGCTCATCGTTCTTGTTCTTTCATTATTAGTTAATTAGCAGATTGTGTCCTCTTTTCACTAACCAACTTCGAGCATTCAGAGCTAGATCATTCATAGTTTTGTCCCTTACATTTCCTCCCCACCTAAATGGAGCACAAAGCCCTTGAAAGCTGCAGGAATGCGGGTTGGCACCCACTTGCTGTAAATTATTTCATATTTATGTGTCCTGATTGCACCTGGTTGGTGATGATAAGTGCAGCAACGTAGCCACACAGGGTTTCTAATTTAATATGCAAATTTATCAAGCCGGACCAAGGTTAAAGAATTCAGGGGTTAAAGGAACGGAAACCAATTTTATCTGATGCTAATATTAGACAGACTGAGGGGCATTTGCAGGAGTATTGGATAGCATAAGTGAGGATGGGGCGACACTGAAATGAAGGTCAACATCCTGCAGAAAAAAAATGCTTTTTCTCCTTGTAATCAATACTGTAACATGTAGAATGGTTAATATTTTAAGATGTGCTCTTCTGGTTACTCCACATTGATTCCATAGCAAATTCATGGGGCGCCACAACAGATCATCATGCTCCGCATATTTATTTTACTGAGGTTTTTAACCCTTTGCATGTTTCTGGGCTTTAGACCATCACTATAAGATCACTGGCTTGTGACCCCTGAGTGATTGGGGCAAACATGGGGTTCATTGTCCTGCCCATGTAACAAGGACGGGGATCAAGTCAGTGACCTTCCAGCTAGAGATCAACCAATTCTACCCACTTTTCAACGGTGACCCCCACTTAACAGTGACTCTTTATGAGCCCGTATGATTATAAACCCTTTGAAATTGCATGTATCTTTAGAATCTGATTTAGAGAAAAAAAAGGCACATTTTCAAACAAGTTTCTGAGTTTCAGAATAACCTCCATGATCATACTCAGTCTAAATTCACATGCAGTCACCCTACTGAAACTTCTCAATTTGTGACAGATGCTTTAAGAGGAGTTAGAGCTATAAGTCAGGCTAGGTTGTCATCTTACTTTAGCTGTCAGATGGTGTAACTTTAACCTCACTAGGCTTTTATTCAGTGTGTCATGGCAAGGGCAAACATCCTCATTGTATCTCCTCTCCATAGGGGTGCCCCAAGGCTCAATGCTGGGACCCCTTATCTTTTTAATGCACCAAAGCTCTGCTTGATTTTCTCTTTATTTGTTGTTTTTTTACACTATTGCTATGCTGACTAGACCAAACAGAACCATCATTTGACCAGATTACTCACGGCATAGATCACTGCTTGCCACACTGATAACCAGTGTTGGGCAAGTTACATCCAAAATATAATACATTATATATTACTAGTTACTGTCATTTGAAAGTAATTAGTTACATTACAATATTACTATATCTGAATTGTAATGCGTTACACTACTTGTGTATTACTTTTGAGTTACTTTCAACAAAATAGCAAAAAAAGATAAATCTTGTCCCACTGGCAGATTTTTCTACTTATTTCAAGTGAAAATTTACTTGAAACAGGTGAAAATTGTCAAATAAGTTATTTTTCTGGTGTTATTTTTCTGGTGATGACTCTAAATGTTGAAATAGCAGTAAAACCACATTCATTGATGAAATGACATAAGGGATGGAAAGGAGGGATGGCAGTTTTACAGGGGGATGATTTGGACCGTTTTTATTTCAGGGGGGGGTGATTTGGACCGTTTTTATTTCAGGGGGGGGATGATTTGGACCGTTTTTATTTCAGGGGGGATGATTTGGACTGTTTTTATTTCAGGGGGGATGATTTGGACCGTTTTTATTTCAGGGGGGATGATTTGGACCGTTTTTATTTCAGGGGGGATGATTTGGACTGTTTTTATTTCAGGGGGGATGATTTGGACCGTTTTTATTTCAGGGGGGGGATGATTTGGACCGTTTTTATTTCAGGGGGGATGATTTGGACCGTTTTTATTTCAGGGGGGATGATTTGGACCGTTTTTATTTCAGGGGGGATGATTTGGACCGTTTTTATTTCAGGGGGGGGGGGGTGATTTGGACCGTTTTAATTTCGGGGGGGGGGGGTGATTTGGACCGTTTTTATTTCAGGGGGGGGGGTGATTTGGACCGTTTTAATTTCAGGGGGGATGCCATCACATCACCCCTCATCCCCCCTCAACTCGAATACTGCTCACACGGAACTCAGAACTTCTTCATAAATAACTCCCAGAGAGAAAAAAAACACCAGCAAGCTAACAAACAAACCAATATTTCTCTCAGAGTTAACAAAACGTACCAGCAATCAACAACTCGCAGCTGTTTTAACCTCTCCTCCTGATGGGCTGCAGGTGTGGTTTAAGGCTGATTTATGGTTCCGCGTTAAACCAACGCAGGCCATACGCCGTGGGTTACGCGAACTACTGCGTACCCTACGGCGAAAGCTCTGCGTCGATTTAACGCGGAACCATAAATCCGCTCTCACAGCGCGACTGACTGTGAGCCTGGCTCGTGCTCCTCGCCGGGCGCAGCTCCTCGCCGACTCCGCGCTCATATATATTTAATAAATGTATAAAGCCCATATATTAATAAAGCCTCACTTGGCCGAGCTCTAACGCTGAGACCATGGTAGATTTAAGTTACACGCGGACACGCCGCACTGCTGACTTTTCCCTGCCGGCTCTGCTCACTGGCTAAACAGTCCCCACACAAACAGTGTCCAGCGGCGCTACGTTCCGCCGCGCCGCGTTCCCAATGCTTTTTTCTGTTGTCGGGATGTCTCGCGGACGCGGTGTTGGTGAATTCTTTAAAAAACAACAGCTAAACGGGTTAAAATGCGTTGTAACGCGCGTTACTTAGATTGTAACGAGTAAAATATTACCGAAAATTTATTAGTAATGCGTTATATTACTGCGTTACAGCAAATAGTAATACATTACTGTAATTGCGTTACTTTTGTAACGCGTTACCCCCAACACTGCTGATAACCACTCTTGGATGATTGAGTCACCTTGGCATCTTTCTGTATCATCATGAATCTCTAGAGGACATATCTCTTCCAAACTTGCCACCTCCCCCAACGCACTCACCCTCACCATATTTCATTGCAGATAATTTTATCTGTCACCAGCTTTCCAACACCTGCTGTGATAATTGACCACACCCTATTTCCAACATCATGCCATCAACACTTATCTGTGAACACCGGCATAACCCTGAACACCATACAGTGTTGGAGTAACTTTGGTTCAGTGTTAGATAATTAACTATTTAAAAAGTTTTAAAGCAACACTCAAAAGAGTGGACACATATACACATGTATCTAGTGTTGAATTTAACTCTCTCTCAAGTGTTAATTTAACCCAGGTGGTTTTGCTGTGTAGTGGCTGGTAAGGTTGGTATTAAGACAGTTGAAAGAATCACTGTTGTCACTCTTCCCTCCATCACTGACATCTCCACCTCATGCTGCATCTGCAGAGCCACCAGCATTGTGGACGACTCCCACACTCTCTCCTGCCATCTGGCAGAAGGTTCAGAAGCACATAGGGCTTCACTGCCAGAATGGGGAAAAAGCTCCTTCCTCGAGGCCTTCAGACTCTCTGACGGCCTAAACACAACCATGCTCCACAAACACACCCCTGTACTGGTTTCTCTTTGAAACTTTCACACACACAAACTCTGGGATCTGTTTCCCCAAAACATCTCAAAGCGGAGCTGCCACTCTCCCGCAAACAAACAATCACGTATTATTTATCATTTATAGCCATCCTTTTTTGACACAGTTTCTACATTTTAGCACCATTGTGCATTTTTAGCACATTGACTGGTGCTAAAATAAGAGCCCCTGTCAAAATACTGTATTCACACACTCCAGTATTGCTACTCCTATAATTGTCGGCTGCCGGTGTTGCACTACTGTATCGTCTTGCATGGTTCACTGTCTTGTCCCTAAAGTTCTGCGCTTCTTTTCTCCCCTTCGTTTGTGCACTCCATGTGGTCTTCCCTGCTCTGTGTAGTTTCCTGTTTTTGTTCTTGTGTGCCTCACCGTTGAGACCGTTGTGTTGTTTTGCTGTTTGTATGGTTAAAATTACAATAAACACCCACTTGACCCACTTGGCTTGACTGAAGATACATCAGTCATTCTCTTCAGATTTATGCAGTAATGTAATTAGATCAGAGCCTAGATTGGAAAAGAATAATCCAGTCTTAGCATAGTTTCTTTAATTAAACTTCATGTCATGCAGCATTTGCTGTCCCTTAGAAGTGAGCAGCACGAAGTTGACACACTAATTTCAAAAGACGCATATCCAGCACAGAAAAACAACCGCTATGAAGAGCGTTGGGCTGGACCCAGACACTTGGATAGTTAGATATTCATTCATTGGGATTTTTTTTCTGTCCTTTGTTTTCTTTAGCAAACATCCACTACCAGCACTTTCATTCACTGGTGAAGATGAATGCCACTTACAGTAATTCACAAGTTCTTTCTAGGTGTTAAAAACTAAAGCCAGAAACCTCGGTTATGAAGCACACTTTGAATTGAGTGACACTTTTGCAACTAAACTCCTTCTCTATCACACTTCTTTCTTTTTTTTTACCGTCATAGAAGTTGCTTTTCATCTGGAGCACTCCTCAATCTCACATTCAACTAATTCGTCTCCTGCTATTCTACGGCCCAAGAACATGTGACCAAGCACCCTTAACACGTACTTGTTAATGCACATTTGGTGTCAGACATTTTGTAAGCGTTCTCATGTGTTTTGTTACAGTAAGCACCACTCCCCCACCATCCCACCCACCTCCCTGCAGAAAACAAAGCTTTGAATCTTCGCTGTAATCTTCTTCAGAGGCTCCTGAGACCATAAAATTGTATTTATGAAGCCTTAGAACAGAGCTGTGAAAACATGTTAAAAAAGAGTTGCAATATTTTGTTTCTTTGAAATTTGGCCAAAGCATGTCACAGACATTGAGCACTAACCTTAATCCAGTAGCTCTGCACATCCTCAGAGCAGAGCTGTTTTGTATGAAGGAACGGTTTAAATTCCTCTGAATCTCTACACAGGACTGACCAGCAGTTGCTGTGAAGAGGGTTACGAAGCTTGTTTCTCACATTCATAAACTGCCGTTAATTCTCATTGGTTCAAAAACTTTGAAGCACCACTAATTGGGTTTAGAGCACCAGAAGGTGTTCCAAACATATCATGGTGTCAGAGGGCTAATGAACCATTATCACTTCCTTTAGTTAACGTATGAAATGCTTGAATAATTTCATCAGTTGTAATAAAACGTGTTTAAATGCAACCTAACACTGCGGAGTGTTGAATAATATGTAATGTCTTTATTGCAGCCAGGATATGAGCCAAATGCTACTTCAACATTAAGAGTCATCCGGTTCATTACTTCCTGACAAGAGAACAACAGACCTGTTTATTTCTCACAGGCTCCACTTTTTATTCTGTCAGCTGTTTCTTTTACGGTGACAACACCTTGCGTACACTTTGCTCACAGCACAATATAGAGTCGGTCCATTTTTTGCAGAGGAAGCATATGCGAGCGAGGCGGTGCAAACCCAGTGAAATTGAAAGTCAAGTGAGAGTACAGGCTCTAAGAAATGTGTTGAATATCAAACAAAAGCTTTAATCAGTTGCAATGGAAGCAGAAGATCATCACTTACGTTTCAGTTAAATTTCACAAACTTTATATCATATTTCAGTTCATGTAAGTGCTTTTATAACAAGCATCTTAAAATTTGATTCTTTTCCATTTTTGTGGTACTATTATTATTATTTAAATCTATTCTTGAGTCGAAAACACAGATATAAATGGTCATTCCATCTAATAGTTTACAAGGAAGCATGTCCTGGACCGCATTATTAATTCTCCAGTCAGCTTTCTGTTTGCTTTTTCCCCTCTTCTTCAATCACAGGGCCACAACCTCCACTGACGTGGTGGTGTCCATCTGCGTTATATTTGCCATGTCCTTCATCCCTGCCAGCTTTGTCCTCTTCCTCATCCAAGAAAGGGTGAGCAAAGCCAAGCACCTGCAATTTGTCAGCGGAGTAAACCCAGCTGTCTACTGGTTGGCCAGCTTTGCCTGGGACATGGTAAGTTCATGCTTCATCGGGATGTTATGCCTAACAAATGTTGACTTCTTCTTCAGGTGCAGATCGGGGTTATTTTTAACTAAATATGATAAAACATATTCAATGATGTGATCCTCTCAAGTTCATATGCTGGTGGCCTCATTTTATTCTATTTTGTAATCTACTGTGTTCTTAAGATTTAATTTCCATCTAAGGTGTGAAAAATGTCCATGTTCTGTGATTGTTAATGCAGCTTCCAGCTACAGGGAACAGTATCACCAGAGCAGCAGTTATTGGCTGTGGCGTAATTATCGACAGCAGCTGCCCTGCTGGTTTTGCTCAAAAGGCTCACTGGCAGTTTCCCTCAGGCATAATGAAAGTAAACATTTCATCAGGCACCTTTGGTAAAGAAATGACATGAGGACACTCATCGTTATGGTGGATACATGCTGTCTGTTGGGAGGACAAATGCACCTTAAGAGCCTGTCTGATACCAGCCTGACGCATACTGCATTATTGTACCATGCATTATGTAAGAAAACAAGAGGTATTGCTCTGAATTAAGGCATATATGGCATTAAGGCATAATAATGCTTAATATTGCAGTTTAAACATCATCCAAAAAATTATAATAAAATATATATTGTTGTAGTGGGATCTGGGACCCTGAGTGCTGTTGTGTCTCCATGACTGGGAATAGCCCCACAACAAGAATGGGTTACATGCTTCTGTAGGGCCCCAAAAAACTTCTGGGTTGGTGCTGGTTTTTACTTCAGGGGTATGATGTAAGCCGGAGATGATACCGTTCCTTGATTAACCCTCAATGTTGACTTGGCTTTCCACATTCATTACCATCATGGCATTATTCAAACAGCCAAATCTTCTTCTATGGAGCCCATTGTTATTCAAAGGTTGACAGATGGCGTGATCAGATAGTGGTCTACCTTGACTTTGGTGTTCAGCTAAAGTGTCTTTGGCTCTTTGTCTACCATCTGTACTATTCTTCCAATAAATTTCGCTTTCTCTGGTCTATGTTCAGTTTGGTGTTGGAATGATACCAAGATACATGCTGGCAGGTTTTCTTCCTATTAAATGGGCTGAATGGCTGTTAAAAAAAGAACATTGAAGACATCCTTGATGCTAATAGAAGATTATCAAATAGTCCGTTAACGATTTAGGAAACTTTTTCAGGGGTACCAACAAATCTGGCCAGAATGTTTAAGATTATCCTCATAGAATAATTAAAGCTTTCTTTTGATACTTTAATGGATTTACTCTTTTGAAATGTAATGCTAAAGGACTGCACATGGGACCATTTTTAATTTCTTTGGATCACTGAACTATGTGGCTAAAATCAAACTTGTCTCTGTCTTTATTTTGATATGTTGTATCTTCTTAACAGTAGTTTTTTAAGACATTCGTAAAACTATTGCTTATCTGTAGTATAATCACATTTATTGTTTTAGACTAGCTTCCTAAAAGTAATCAAATATTTGTATATATACAATATTTGTAATATTTCAAGATGACCCATAGTCATTTTTGTTTCTTAAAGCTAACAGCTTTTTTCTTTTTTTTTCTAGTAAATGGGATTTAAAAATGATAAACGAATAACAGTCATTCACTTTGGTGTGCAACTTATTGACCATTGACTTCAAACAGAGACGACTCAGATGGGTCTGTTATTACACTGCATTAATAGGAAAGTTAAAGCTGGATACATTTCGGTGTAAATTAATGAAACATTTACAGATTTTGAATAGTGCAAACAAATTTCCCTATTGGGAATGAAGTGCAATTGAAAGATACTGTAAATCCTCCTTGAGTTTAGTAAAGTGACAACATTTACAATTTTCTTGACCAAACAAAGATGACTAGACGAGCTCTGTCTGTAATGCAGCCAGCTGCAAAAAAGGAAAATCCATTTTCCTTTTTTTAACATCGTCTTCATTAATAAATCCGATTTAGATTTAAAATCGATTAATCGCAAAGCGCTAATTTTTAATGACCTTTGCTTTTAATTTGTCCACAAATAAGAAAAAACGGTTGAAAGCTTTATAATATATTCATAAATGCCCTGTGGAACGTATAGATATTTATTTCTAAAGGAGACAGCTGCATCATTTCTGTTTCTGTTCTTTTATTATTGTTTTTTTATCTTACAGTGTAACTACATCATCCCCTCCATGATTGTGATCTTGATATTCCTCTGCTTTCAACAAAAAGCCTATGTTTCCCCTCCTAACCTGCCCGCCTTGGTTCTGCTGCTTATTTTCTACGGGTAAGTAATTCAAAAACTTGCTTTTCCTCATATGCGTGGAAACATTGTTCAAAATTAGGTTTCAAAGTTGCAGCAGGTCTTGATTCTTTGGATTATTGTTGTTTCTGTTCCCAGCACTGTATGCAGGTTTTAGCACTTTGCTGCTGTGAACTTCAGCTTGTAAATACTATTCAAAAAGATTCAAGGAGTCAGAAAATAATGAACAAAAATATTAACTGTTTGTTTTTAACTCGTTAAACAACGAAATTCCACATCACTTGTCAGGAGAAACCCCAATTATCATTCCATAATCATATTTCCTCAGCAAGAAGGTTCCTGGTTAAACTTTGGCCCAGCAAGATTCTTTTTGTGTGAGGTTTGCATGTTCTCCTTGTGCTTCTGTGGGTTTCCTCCAGGTAGTCAGGCTTATTCCCATTAAAACTTGCATCTTAGCTTGATTTACGTTTTCTAATTTGCCCATAGGTGTGTGCAAGTGTGTATGTCTATTTTTGTGTAGCAGGGATGTGTGGGCTGATCTGAACTGAGCGGTCAACCGTGGTCACCTGCCAGACAAAATATTGCATTTGATACGGGTCGCGCACCTAAAGAGCTCGAGTTATTGCCAGAAAAAGATGTTGGTCTGGGTTCAAGTGAAGTCAAAGTCACTTGTTCCCCCGAAATCCCCTTAGAGTCTTGTGGTACAATGCACATCCTTAAAGAAGGCAGAAAAATGTCTTCCACCTGGTAGCAGAAATTGATTCTCACATAATTCAACTCTAAGATGTTTAGTCAGATATTTGTATGGGCAAAGCTATTTTAAGCAAGTTGCAACCGACTTCAAATCTCCAAGATCCACAGCGTCAGTCCATCATCACAGCGGATCTCATGCCTCCTGACTGAAATCATACTTTTCTAGCACTTTCGAAAATGCACACTACTACAAATCCTCTGCTGTACTTCACAGAACTTCTTAGTGTATCTTAAAAACTTGAACGTTTTAATAACAAATGATGAAAATGACCTGCTGCGTCATCTTTTGGGAGGAAATCTCTCATATTGGTTCTTGGTACAAATTGTGTTACCTTTCAATTTCAATACCTTTCAATAGCTGGTGAGCTATACATATTTTTGTAGTATCTGTGATGGATGTCTTTTTATGTCCATTTAGAAAGTCACTTGAATCCATTTGGATATTTCAACCAGAAAACCATCACCATCAATCAAATATTTGATAGAAAGTAATTGCCAATAATCGTCCCGCTACAGGGATGACACATGTAAGATCTCGTTAATTACACTGATATACAGTTATGTGAAATTTAGACACTTTTAGATATCAGGATATAACAAAATAAACCCATCTTGTCCTTATAAAGTCTTAAAAATAGGTAATATACTCTCCACTGAATGCATGATATAATGAAATATTCCATTATTTGTTTAACTAAAACTGAATCGAAGCAGTATGTGTGAAAAAGTCGATTTACTTCAGTAAATTCTTTAATAATAATAAATTGAAGTAGTATCTCTTAGATCAATGTGGAGGAATTTTGATCTTCCCCTATATAATGTTGCCTCAGATCATTGAGGTTTATAAGCATTGGTTCATGCATTTCTCTTTTAAGGTCCCACTGCAGCATTTTAATGTCTGGAACATTGCAACACTTTAATTCTGTTCTTTTTCAGTCATTTTGTTTGATATTCATGGGCGCACTTGGGATCACTGCCCTGTTTCATGACTCATTTCCATCCAGGCTTACACCGTCAAACAGATGGCCACACATTGGTTTCTAAAAGTCTAAAAGAGTTCATCTCATTGAGTCCATGGTGCTGAAGTCCCGTCGCTGTCAAACAAGCACATATCATCAACCCTCCATCGCCATGCTTGACAGTTGCTCTGAAGTGTCTCTTCTGATATGCTGTTTTTAGTTTTCTCTCAACCCAGCACTGTGAATAATGGCAAGATATTTCTGTCTTGTTCTTGTCAACCCTTTGTTCTTTTTGCTCAGTATGCAACTCCACCCCATCATTCTCAGGAGAGGCCCACTATGAAGGTGTAATTTACACAACTGATCAAAGTTTGTAACTTCATCATTCTGTGCGTTTGTGATTTCACAAAAAAGTTTTGTTCCCTTCGAATGAACTCAACTTTATCAGCACTCTTAGTGTCATTCAGTTCAACTGGTCTGAGATAAATAAGAAAACAGCTCCCTTTTGATTTTGCGAACTTGGGCCTAGTTTACATCATTCACATGTGGCTGCATGATCAATAACACGCCATAACACCAGTATGACTGGTAAAAGAAAGCCTGTGGACTTGAGACTACCAAAGAATAAAATAATGTCACTATTAAAACAGCAGCAGGTATTTAAATCCCAGCTTTCAACACAGCATAGCTCTTAGCTTCCATCTGCATGCTGTATATCTGCAAAGCATGCAACTGCTGATTTTTTAATGACAGTCAATATGTCATTTAGATTATACAATACCCAGCATATTCTGTCACATTGTTTAAAAACAGATACATATACAAAAAGTGATTTGTGGACTGACCTTTAAAAAGACCTGTGGGAAGCCATTACTACAAATATCAAACTCTGTTGTCCAAATCCTTTCTAAAGTTCATGCATTACCCAGACCATTGATTAAAAATATTTTTAGTCATTGTTCGTTTTTTCGGTAACTAATATTTTTCCACTTTTTTTAATAAAAGTGTGATGGTGTACAACTGTGTGCCATATTCAGAGAGTAGACAGACAATGGAACAACTATCTGAGTCACTTTAGCTGAGGTAGTTGGGGTGTCTGCTGGACACTTGGCATGTCCAGGCCACGAGGAAGACTTTCCTTTCCTTCTAGAGCAGATGGAAGATATGGTAGAAGAGCGTGAAGTTAGGGCTTAGGTTGCTACTTGGAAGACTGGAATCAGACAACTATATGTCAAACAAAGAAGACTAATGTAGGAGAATGTAAATTCTGCCCTTTGAAAAAAATCAGATTGGAATTGGTGCTTGACTAAATGCACTTGAAAACACAGAAGCATTCCTTTCACATTATGTGCAAGGCTGATGTTTTTGGAGAGGGCTTGGCGGTGCCACAGGATATACTCCATGATACCACTTCACCACTGCCTCACTTCATCCACTTCTGACATGGAACTTGATTCGTGGACTACCAACTGTGGGCTTATTTTGAAGTGCTTTTATGGGTTACTTACTTGAAATGCAAATGAGCAGAAGAGGCTAGAGGTGTCATGAAGCAGCACAGCTGACCGGTTAATCTGCATTCATAAACGGAAAGTGGCATGGGTTCAGTAACTGCTAACTTGATATTAGCCATGACTATTAACCCTGACATCTAATGACTGTACAGGGTTTGTTCATTTCAAGGTTTGGCTGACTCTTGTTTCCTTGTTAATTTGTCTGTTTTTTTCTCTTTAAGGTGGGCTATCACTCCCATGATGTACCCTGCTTCCTTCATCTTCAGTGTGCCAAGCACAGCTTACGTGGTGCTGACTTGCATCAACCTCTTCATTGGTATTAATGGCAGCGTGGCCACGTTTGTCATGGAGCTCTTTGATGATGATGTAAGTGACAGTCCCACCTAAGCCAAGACACACATTCTCTTTAGAAAATACACTACTACACCAGTCCATTGACTGGGTTCTATAAATTCATGTGGAGGCTATTTCAACATACAGTATATAACAGTAGACCAAGCACTTGTTTAGATGGCAAAGGCATCCATTGTTGGCCTCGCCCAGTAAACAATACACCCACTGTACAGCAGCTACTCAAGAATGGCTTGGAGATCATAGTAAGAAGCCGCAAGTATTTTCTCGGCCAAGAAACTCATGATCCCAGAATAAGGTTCAGGGTAGAGGGCTGCATTGGGATTTGGTCCACGCAAATCTCGCGGGATCGGGCGGTTTGAATTTTACTGCGGGCGGACAAAAAAAACACTGTGGGATAGGGATGTAGTCTAGCGACCAGATGGAAATCAATGACGTGGAAAATAACCTCAAACAAGGTCTTTACAAAACAAAGACAAAGCAAGGCCAGTCAGATATTTGGAGAAACTGCCTTTAGTGTCTGGGACGAAGAGAGATGCACGGGATTGGGACCGCAGTCGGCCAGCAGCATTCTCTCCCTCCACAGCAATTCCAGGTTGGCTTGCACTTCTCCAGGTTGACTAATTGACTGCTAACCAGTGTTTGGTGACCTTCACCCAGACCTCTACTAGGTCTGAGCTCTGATCACGCTCTGAGAGGGAATCAGCTAAGAGTACTGGCGTAGGACCTTGTGGAAGGTCCACAGGTCAGGGTTGGCTGCACCAATCTCAGTTGCAGCTGCGGCAATCCTCTTTTTGGATCTTTCGTTGACAAAGTGAAATCTGAAATGAGGAGGCTTGGACTAATTGGATCAGAATTAAGGTAAACTAACTTTAGTTAACATCCATAGACGGTGAACGAACCATGAAGTCACGTGACCAATTGGCTTCTGCAAACCTGTTTTGAAGCCCATTTTTCCTCATACTGACAGCCAGGTTGTCCAGTAAGCGGAAGGGAACACTGCCAACTTTTATCAATCAAAGTGAGCAGTGGCTATAAGTTCCTTCAGCCGATCCCCACCTAAATACCTGCAGAGCTGCTGATGGACATTTACAACAGCAATATGCATCAGCAATATGCAGTTTGATACTGTATGTTGACTCAATGGTGAAATCAAAAAAATGACTGTCGCAGTTACTGTAGCTGACATTAGGTTATTAAAAACTGCTTTTGGCAGCCTGACAATTACAGATGAGGAAGTGATAATGGCTAGCCATTGGCTGAGCCAACTGTCAATCAGTCATGTTAGACATTTATTTTATTATTTAATTTAATTTATTCCTTTATATAAACGCTCCTGACGTGGTACAAAAAAAATTCCCCCCTGTCATAGTTGTCATGGATGTAAAATCAAATGTATCACGATAATTTCTGGCATTTATCCCGATAACGATAAAAATGACGATTAAAAAAAATACCAATTACACCAATTTAATTGATCCTTTTTTTCTTTCTTTCTTTCTTTCTTTCTTTCTTTCTTTCTTTCTTTCTTTCTTTCTTTCTTTCTTTCTTTCTTTCTTTCTTTCTTTCTTTCTTTCAGGCTCCTTTCTTTCTTTCTTTCTCCCTTCCTTCCTTCCTTCCTTCCTTCCTTCCTTCCTTCCTTCCTTCCTTCCATAAATCCGGGTTTTCACAAAAACGTCATCAACAGGAATTTATCGTTTTTACCGCGAGATGACAAATTCTTACCGTGGGGAATTTTTTTAACGGTATATCGTGAACGGTAAAATATCGCCCATTCCTAGTGTCACCTGTCCTTAAATTGACAGATGTGGGGTGGCGTGTCAAGCTGGTCCCACAAATAACTCGTCTCCGCGGGTAAACTTGACCACGGGTTAAAAGAACTGTGGGTTGGCGTGTCGGGGAAGGGATTTGTTGATCAAGTGACTTGAGTACAACCCACAAGGGGAATTTTTTTATTACCGTATTTTCGCGACCATAAGGCGCAACTTTTTTTGTTTTTTTTGTTTTAAAATGTGCCGGGCGCCTTAAGAAACGGTGCGCCGTGTCTATTACCTGAATTACGGTAATGTAAGGCCGGCCATGAGAACGGTAAAGGGAGAAGGGGGCGGGTGAAGCTGAATGAGACCATCCACTGAGCTGTTTAATGCGAAACAGAAGATGAAAACTTTTAAGGATTTGCTTGATGTGTAAAGTGAAATAAAATACAATCAAACTAAGTTTTGCTCCCGCTCTATTTAAATAAGCACACTTGTTCTGCAGCGCGCGTGTGTTTTGCATGTCGGAACCGGTGACTTTCCCCGGTTAAAGCAGCGGCTGGAGCAGCGCGGTGATGGGCGCTGCTGCAGCCGACTTCCTGGTTCCCCAAGCGGTCCAATCGACCTGGTTCCCGGCCGCTTTGCGAGCAGAGATTTCTGGGGTCTGTCTCAGGTCTGATCAGCTTCACCCTCCGAAATTTGCAGCCAAATCTGTCGGTTACAAACCCGGTACCGGACCCCGACATGCGCGGGTGTGTATTCGCGGCGCGACACACAGATTCTCATTTATGTAGCGCTTGACTGGCGCAGCTGATGGACAGAAACCTATGGTGATTTTTAAAAGAAAAACTTTGCATAAGACGTTTCCAGCCGGAGTCATTTTAAGGACGAATGGAAAGGGGGGGCTGGATGAAGGGATGATGATGATCAGGTGGCTGAGACAGGTCTGGAAATTCGGACTGGAGCTCCTGTCGGATACAAACCCCGGTACCGGCTCCCCGACAGCGCGTGTGTGAGCGGGTCCAGCGCGGGGGAGCAGACGGGGAGCGGACCCGGGACCAGCGCGGAGCGGGACCCGGGACGCGGGACGCGGGACCCGGGACGCGGGACCCGGGACGCGGGACCCGGGACGCGGGACCCGGGACGCGGGACCCGGGACGCGGGACGCGGGACCCGGGACCGGCGCGGTCGGGATCCGCAGCACAACGCAGCACAACGGGGTATGAAACGTTTATTTTCTTACCTTTATTTATTCAGGGGTCTGTCCCAGGTCGGAACAACTTCACCCTGCGAGATTTTCAGGCAAATCTGTCGGTTTGATCTCTGGTAGCCTAACCAAGATGCAGAGGATGCGCTCAGGAGCCGCCAGGCTCCCGCCGCGGGTTTGCCGGGCCAGGGCGCACCATCCCCGGGGCAGATCCGGCCGAAATGCCGCTGGTCTTTCCCCGGGAGCCCCTACTCCCATACAGGTGGGTGGCTTCGGTCCCAGCCGGTCCGAACAGGTCACATTCCCGGTTAAAGCCGCTGTGACACGCGCTGCTCCACCCCGCTGGGGAGAGACGGGCTCTGCGCGGTGGAGGATCCGCACAACGGGGTATGAAAAGTTTATTTACTGTTGTGCAGAAAGTGACTGACACCGAGGAAATTCGGACTGGCGCAGCTGAATTAGCGGAGCTCTTTAATGCAGAAACAGAGGTTTTGCTCCTGCTCTATTTTTTAAATAAGCGCTTGTGTGCTTGTGTGTGCGTTCTGCATGTGTGTGCGTTCTGCAGCGGGTGTGTGTGTTTTCCGGCCGGCGTGTTTTGCGGCACGCGTGTGTGCAGCTCTGCTCTGTAGACTGCGCCTTTTGGGTCGGTGCGCCATATGTATGTTTTAAATCTAAAAATGACACACAAAAATGAGGGTGCGCCTTTCCACACGGTGCGCCGAATGGTCGCGAAAATACGGTAAATAAGGAAACAGCTGATGAGAGTAACAACAGCAGCAGGACGTCACAGGCACGGCCTATATTTGCAAGATGAGAACTGGGGAGAAGAGCAGATCCATAAACCGGCGTATGTCCAGGACTGGATGGTATATTGTTTGAACAATTGCCCACGAAAATGACAAACTGGGGCCTTGGAAGAAGAAAAACGCAGCCAAAAAACTCTCATCCGATGTTCATCCATCCTCATTTTGAAAATTACACCTGTCTGACAGCGTATTTCATCCTGCTGATGTAGGGACAATATATCATTCTACACCCCCACACATCTTAGCTTATGTTAAACCAATAAAGCCTCCTGAATCGCCGTCCCTCCCCTCAGCTCGCCTTCAGGTTAGCATGAGCTGAGCTAAAACAGCTAGCTTATAGTGACTGAGGTTAAGGTGGATGTAATCAAACCATTTGCTGGAATTGCTTTTTGCTCATTTTTGTTAATTAGATGAGGTTTCAAAAGCACTCTTCAGGAAGCCTATGAGTGATGTCACAGATGGATTGTTTTACACTGTGTCTTTTTTAGCAGTGCACTGTGGATGCATTATTAAACAAGTGGTCCTCATGCTGTGGTTTATAAGTGTTTGATGGGGTACATGCACAATTTTAAAATAATTGAAGATACTTCTCTTGCCAAACAGCAAGCCCAGACTTTCAGGCTCCCATGGCTGCATAAAAAAATTTATTCACGGAGAATTTACAGCAGTAGATGGCTAATTTACCCGAATCATAGATCAACGCTCTGTTTTCGAAGCAAAGTGTTCCTTGCTTGTGTGGGTGGCGTGTGCACCCACCTGGTATAACTATTAATACAGTTCCTACATCCTCCCAAGGATTTTTCAAAGAAATTACTCTCCCCCAATCTCTTTAATGTTTAATCGTTTGCTGAGAATTTGGGTCTTTGGAGAACCTTCATCATTCATCTTTAAGCAAGTGTTCATTTTAACTGCAAGCTGCTTCGGTCTCAGAAGAATCAAAAGACAAAGACACCAAAAATGAACTAAATAAGAAATGGAGAGCTTGGTTTGGAGACGAGGAAGAGTGAGGGAGCTGCTGCCTGTCAGTCATTTACTTTTGATTATAGTTTAAATCAAATTTCATGTAAAAAAAAAAAAAACAGGCATATTCCGCCTCTCCAATTTGTGCATCACGAATGAAAAGCAGGACCTGGTGATAATGGAGGAAAATTATATACTTGCGTTTTTTTTTCCAGCTTAATTTGTTTTCTGATCTAAATATGTCTAATTTAATTTGTAAGCTTAATTGTTTCTCGCACGATTCAACTCCCACACTTGCGTTTTTTATTTCCACTTTGAATTTTTAGTCTTATTCCGATCGATTGCACAACACGCTCCCCTGACAAGCTGCTTCATCAGGATGTCTCCCACAGCCCTGTACCCACACTTCAGACGCAGCGTAATGTTTTGTGAAGGATTGCGCCTCTGCACAGTTAGTCCCCTCCGACACGGCTGCCGCTGACGTGATGGCTCCTCTGGCACTGCTCTGCATTGCTGTAGGACGTTTCCTGTCTCCCACCAGGGCTGCCTCTTCTCCATCCTGATTTTATTATCACCAGCGTTCATTATGAGTTCGTGTTTTTCAGATGACGCATCTGTTTCGATGCCGTTTTGTTGTCTGCGTTCTCTTTATTTATTAATAAGGTGTCAGTGAAGCATATTACTCATAAAGAGTGCCATTGTTGATAATTTAATGGGTAGCTTGTTGCCCACGGGCAATGTAAAGGGATGGATTTACAGCGCACTTCCCTTGTTTCCAGCAATAGAGGGAGGAATAGTGTTTCTGTGAGACATGAAAGCGTACGAGGTCCATAATAATACTGCTAATCTGATTTGATTTGCTCGTTGATAAAAGAGCCAGATGGGTCAACATCAGCACTAATGTTACAACTCTGCTTCAGTACAGGCTCTTCACAGAATAACTGATGCAGATGTGAGTGAACCAAAGTGCTCCAGTTCACCAGAAAGGGTAGATCCTATGCATGACAGCTACATTCACCCCTGTCCTCTTGCAGCTTCGGTAGCTTCAAAGCTTTGTCTCATCACTTTTACCCTCCTCGGTGGTAGCATTAGTTAAGCAGTGTCACTCAAAAATGAAGCTGCAGGCTTCAGTGTGTTCTCCTTTTTCCAGCACAGTGTGAGTATAGATTGCTCTAGATCCTTTACATGACAGTTTTTCCATGAGAGGAAATGGGGGAAAAAGAAGCAGTGAGAAGAAGCAGCAAATTTTATGTGCCCTAGATTTTTTTCTTTTCTTTTTTCAAAACCAGTGGGAGATCTTCTTCCCCTCAGGACTGTCCGACTCTCTGTGGACAGCATGAGTCTCAGCCTGACTTACACTGTATGTTTTGAGCAGTTTCTGAGTCAATACTTCCACCATGTGCCACTCAGAGATAACCACAGGCTCAGACAGATTTTTTTCCTCTGATAAAGGAAAAGGTGTGGCAGTGTGGCTCGGCATTACTTACCTTGTGTAATGAGGTAACTAGCATATTGGGTCAAAGGCAGTACCATTTACTGACGAGGTATGTTTTCTATTCCTCGGGAGCAGCTAAAGAAAAAATATGAACAGCAACTCAAGAAATTATCCAAGTGAACTGGTTAAGCCATATATTTTTTGTGTTTTCTTGTGACTTCGGTGTTAATGATTGCAGTCATGCTGCGGGAATAAGCACAAGTAGCGATGTGGGTCAGATAAGCACTAGAAAATGATTTATAGTTGTGTAACTCAAACATAAGGTAAGGGGGGTCTGGGGGTCGTCCAGCATTTCATCATCTCAGAATAAAAGCCCCTTAGACCGCCTCTGTGAACCTCCTTTAGGAGATGTTTTTATTTTATTTGACTTTATTTTTTCATGTCTTGATCTCAAATTAGGTCTTCCTTTATTTTCATCCTTTTACCAGACAAATTAGCTTCTCCCAGCCAAGGCCATACTTGTTTATTTATTTCAAATCAAATCAACCTTTATTTGTACAGTATAGCGCTTTTCATACAAAATAAAAAATGCAACGCAAAGCACTTGGATTTGGCTTTCTTGTCCATGTTTAGTGGTTAATATCAGGTTATGAACAGGAAGTACTGATAGAAAACAATATTTACATGTATTTATTCATCTTTTCTTCTTCAGGTAAACAATAAGAACGTATATACAGTAGTTGAGTTTTTCTCCTCTTAACCTGGCCTGGTTTTAGTACCAATAAGTGCAGCGGAAACTGCAAAGAAATAAGACAAACGATACAAAAAGCAGCTGAAGACATTTTTTTTTCAACAAACTTTTAGTGGACTGGGCAACTTGTCTTTCACTTTAATCGTTGTTTGTGTATACATTTATTCTATTGTTGTAATTTTTTGCGTTCATCTTAGCCTTTGTGTTTTAATTTAATTTTAGTTTCCTCCGCATTTTATTGTTTCATTTCAGACATGTCAAAACCATTGTATAACAACGTTAACACTGGTATGAATCTATGTATCTATATACAAATAGATGTACATACACGTATGCATACTGTATGCACACATTTGAACATAGAGAAACCCTTATAAATAAAATTATGTACATGAATAAATTAAACTGTTTTGAAATAATTTACACAAAACAAATACATTTATAAAGTAAATATATACCCAATGTGCACATGCCTATCTATATATACATACCTATATACAGGCACACGCATAACAATACACATAACAGATAAATCCTGTGTAACATGTGTGAAAAGGGTCAGGAAGAAGTCAAACTTGAAATTTAATCCTAGGCCATTGAACTTTGTGATTTTATTTGCGAAAGAAATAAACATTGATTGAGGTTGTGTCATTTTAGAAGCATCAATGACTTATTTCAAAATTATTACAAAAGAGGCAAAGCTTTGATTTGGCCAACAGTCTTAACTGTAACCTGTTGAATAAATTTAAATGTGCTGTCAAGAATTATTACATCTAAGTTTTTTACCAATACCTGAGTATATGATCCTGGGGGGTTAAGAGAGGCAGCACAATCAAACATCATTTCTTTTTTACTTTTGTAAGATGTAGAAAGTTAATCTCCAACCAATTCTTCAAAGTTACTAAAACATTTTAACGATGCCTACAGTGAATCAGAATTATTACATTTTCTTGGCAGATAAATTTGGATCTTGTGCTCAAAATAACGAGAGGATTGATGGTATTTCGGGAAAATTCAGCACATACAAAGAAAAGTAGTGAAGGGCCCACAATGGACCCTTGGGGTACCCCATAATGAAGTGATGCCACAGAAAAAGAGAGCTCAATAATCTGTCCAGACACACTCCTGTTCGTTATATCTGACTTGATCTGAGCGAGGGTTGCTATTAATGCCCACTCACTGTTCAAAACAGGATAAAGGCTTTTATAAGAGATTAAAAACTCTTATATAGGTACAATAGTTGTTTCTGTATGCTTGTGTATAAAGCCAACCGCCACCCTGCTGTGATCGGTCCTGTACGTTCTGTACCAGCAGATATGGATGTGAATGGGAGGGATAACATCCACTTTATGGGAGAGATTTTCATAATGTGAATGGGCATGGCTGCTCCACTAAACACTTACTTTGAAAACAAAGTATGATTGCAGCTGTGTTTTAGTCTTTATCCACACGTACACATATGCATAAAATCAATGATTTATTGTTAAACTCAGCCCTGGACTTCTGAAGGTTTTCTTTGACATAATGATCAGTGATGTATTTCCATCACGGCGTATCTGCTTCAGCAAAAAGTAATCTTGCATATGCCCACTTTTGATTTGGAGCATTGCTGTACAGTTCCCCCACAAGGGGAGAATATTAAGTTAGATTGCTTTCTTGTTATTGACCTGGATGCCCTTGTTTTTTTATGCAAAGTAAAGGCATTTAGAGAGAGAGAGAAAAAAGGTGGGGGGGCACCAGATTACTTATAAATTGTTTAGCTGCATATCTATTCATTTCACTGTTTTCAAGATGAGATTTCATAGAGAAGAAATCTCACATAGTAGGATTGCTTCATGTACAGAAGCAGCTCTTTGTGATCTCACTTGTCCATGTCTCCCATGACCAAATGAATCAGCAGGAAAAGAAAACATGCCAGTGTACAGCTGGCCTTTTTGAAAGGCTTTCCTGAGAGAATCAATAAAAAACACTTATCTGTCCAATAAATAAATGTGGATCCAGCATTGGCCCAATTTGGCAAGACAGAAAATGACCAGCAATTTTTTGTTGTTGGTTTTTTTTTATTTTTAAAAGGGGTAAGCATGTCTAACAAAATGTTGAGCTACTCTTTTAAATTAAGATATCTTCCGGCCAATTTAGCTTGATTTTAATATTGTCTTTTTTGAACATCTGTTTCAAGCAATGAAGCTGAATATACGTAGAAGCTTTCCAAAAACCAAGTACTGTGTAAAACAAGTCCAAGTCCAAGTCCAGAAACGCTCGAGAGAAGACTGTGAGGACATAAGTCATGACCAAAATAGACAATAAGGAGCAAGAACTTGAACTATTTTAACTAATAATGGGAAATGTGAGCTCAGTGGTAAATAAAAGGCCCTTTGGGGCATTAATTTACTGATTTCAACTTTCTTAATTTACTTCAAATATTAGCATGTCATTGTTGCATGTTCTGTCTTTTTGGTTATCTCTTTTTTTCTTTGTGAATGACTGACTCATAAGGCTTCATGGCCTCATCTTAACTGCCTATTGAAAACTCAGTCACGGAAACTAATTTCACTGCGCCGTAACACACATCCATGAATAAATTCTGGGAGAATTATGGCCATCATCTGGAAATCTTTTGCACAGCTTCAACAAACTGCACCTTCACCCCCGCTTCACATAATCTTTACATAGATTCGTCCAGAAGCAGAAATGACGAATTTCTAGTGTGTCTCCATGTACGCAAGAGCTTTGAAGACGATGCAGCGATGAAGCAGGATGCATAATGCATGACTTTGGTTTTGAACATGATGACACGCCAAAAGTAGTAATATTCTATCCAACCTTTTTTTCTGTTTTCTCCTCTCACCCTTGTTGTCCTCATATAGTCATTAAACCTTTCTTCCCAATTTCTATCATATTGTGACGAGCTTGTCCATCGTGTGTTCATTTCATCAATTATTAAACCACCAATATTTTATTTAGACAGGAAAGTGTGGGCCGGGAAGAACCCCGCCTTTATTATTTGTTTCTTGAGAAACGCTGACAAAACATGCGTTTGCTTTTATGTTTCTGTGCATTTGCCTTTTTGTAGCTGCACTATTATCAGAAGAGAGCAAAGAGACAGATACAGATTGCTTCTCGTGAGGGTCTCTGGGTGCTGCTGGTGCTCGCGCTTCCCCCACTCCCGATTTGAAGCATGAACATGTGTTTGCTCGAGTATCAGCTCATCCATTTGTGTTTGTGCGCACTTTCCAGAATGCAGGCCTTCCTCACAGATCACACAGTGTGCTCCCAACGTTCGCTGGATTTCAGCATCAAGGAGGCGGCTGAACTTTGATGTATTGTGCTCTCAGAGCGCGCCATTTGGAGCAGTGCAACACAACCACGCTCAGCCTGCAAATAGAGTGCAGGATGTTGGTTAATTATCTGCGCTGTCTTCTAAACTGCTCGTCCCTTTGGCCCTGCTGGTTTTCGAGATGGATATTCAACACAGTGGGCTCGTGCTGTATAATTCCATGTCTGGGCTTGAATAATCAAAACTTTCACGCGCCTCTAATGTGCCTGCTTTTTGTGAATTTTTCCCAAACAGAACGTCTCCAACATCAACGACATCGTGAAGCAGGTGCTGCTGGTATTCCCACATTTCTGTCTGGGCAGAGGGCTAATTGACATGGCCAAGAACCAGGCGATGGCAACGCTCTTCAGCAGCTTCGGTAACAAGCATCACACTTGTTAGGAAATGGATGATGTTTCCTGGAAGACTTTATTAGCATAATATTTGCATCATTTTAAAGCATACATGTCTAGTTATTAGAATATTTTCATACACCAAACACATAACTGAGCCAACTGAGAGAAACAACAGCACAGAAACATCTTTTCTTTCTTTCTTGAAATGCAATTTGAATGTAGATGTCTGTAGTTTATGCTGTTGAAGTAGACTCACAGTTTCTCCCAAAATACAGGCGGAAAAAACTAGTTATAACGACTAATTATAAAAAATGTCTGTGGAAAAAACCCAAAACATCCGTAACATGAGGAGTTAAAAGCAAGGCCAAACCGCCAAAGAGTCTGATTAAAATTTCATATGCAATATCTTTCTCAAACTCTCAAAACAGTTCATGTCAGAGCTTTTTACTGCACAATCACAAAAGGAAATGTAATGGTTCACATTATTCATTCATTGCTCTGACCGTCCTTGAAAATATAAAATAAAGTAAGAAAAGATTGACAATTACATAATTTGATTTTGGGACTACTTCAGTCCTGGGTTCATCATGTCTCTAACGCTGCTTAATGAAATATTGCAGATAATTTAAGGGATTATACTGCGTCCAATGCCCCATCGTTGCTGCATGATTTTGGGCTGTTTCAGCTAAAAGATGAGAGTTATAAAAGAGTTGTGGAGATATCTTCTGTTGTAGCTCCAGATCATCTGTCCTATGTTCGAGAGCAACCATCTCAAAGTTCTTGACGCCAAATACTGCCTGAGATCATTTTCTGAAAATATCATAAATCATACACCTTTAGGTCTACAGACTAGCCATTTAAAAAGCAACGCAGGTTATTAAACCTGGTACCATAGAAGCACAAAGTGTAAAAGGAATCAGCCACTGTGGGATCAGGATCTCCTCCTGTGCTGCTGCAACTGAAGCTACGACTAAAGTCTGGTTTATTTTCCTGTTTTGCTTTTAACTTTTAACATCATGCTGATCCAGTGGTTCTCATCATCCTACAGTCTATACACAGCATTCTTGATGTCAAACCCAGAATTAAGCAGATTCAAGTCCTATGAATTGAAATGTAATGATCTACTATGGCTGTGGAAATCATGCAGGGTTCAAGAGTCCTACGTTGTGAATGAGCAGAAGCCCTTAACACAAGATTTTTCATTTGAAAAGTACTTCCTGTGGTGCCTTAACTGTTGGTGGAGTTATAGTGTCATCCACCATGAATACCTACACATCAGACATCACTGATTCATTATGATGTGACAGACAGCAATCTGCACCGCTCAGTGAAGAACAGTAACATGTCAATCTCCACCAAATCACACTTAAAAACTGCCATTTTATCAGGACCTGCAGCTCCGAGTAGTCGTGGGTCTCCTCTGACGTCTGTTGCATAACCTTGCTGCTAACTTGCAGTGGTGGACATTGACCACGAAGCAACTTTGCATCAGTAGGACCTTGATTTTCACCCTTGAGACACTGCACACAGTGTAAAACAGAGAAATGCTATTAACTTATTGAACATTGCTTCATTGACTGTGTTCAAGTTTGCAATGTGTTAGTCAGGGGAATATCATAGACTGAATGATTACTGGATAAACCCTCAGTGATGTCACCCATGGGGTTTCTGAAGGGTCCTTTTGAAGCCTCCTCTTCCTCATACTGTGTTGTAACTGGGCCAAACAAGCCGGCCTGGGAAGCCAGCCAGAACACATCCACCTTATGCCAGTCACAGTTAGCCATTTTAGCTTGACTGATTTAGCTTATGCTACCCTTTGAGGATAATTCATATTACATTCATTCTTATCAAATCTATCCAAATGTCATATTTTCAAGTTTTGGAACCAAAGCAACTACCAAAATAAGGCCATTTCCCCTCTGGGCTCAATCCACTGCACAGTATATCCGGCCGGTGCTACGGCTGTCAGGACCTGCGGTGGTGGTAGCACCGCGGGTGCCGGCAGGCTTCCACTTTGAAAGACATCTGAAATACTCAGCCCTGGCTTTTAGCTCCTTCACCCGTTCCTCGCCCACAACTCTCCTCCATAAGAAACACTGACATTACTTCATTCAAAAAGCTAGTTCTCCAATGAACAAACGTTTGACCAGTAACTTGGCTTCTTCTCTCCATGAGCTAAATTTAGAAAGGAAAAAGGGAGAAGAGCAGAACGGTGTATGCGGAGGTGGAGCCGGGGTTGAGGGGGCCATCAAGAGCCAAAGAGGAACATGAAAGAGGAAGAGGAGTCTTGTTTGCCGAGAGACTGAGAAGGAAATAACGTTTTGAGGAATCATTTGTGGCGGCAGAGGAGAGCGGGGAGAGAAAAGCAATCACATCTTAAAAGAGGTGTGGAGAGGGGCTATTTACCAGAGAATGAGACTGAAAGCGCTTTCGTTTTCCTTGTCTACTCCACCCAACCCCCCAACGCTCCCAACCTCAGGCTCAAAGGTTGCAGAGGCTTGGAAGAAGAAGAGGAAAGAGCAGATTTGAAAATGTTGGTGTGGAAGCCTGGTAGTGCTTTATTAGTTCTTTACCCCACCCCCACAAAAAAAAAAAAAAAAAAGATGCTTCAATGTGAAAAGTGAATAATTTAAATGTTTTATTTTTACCTGAGATACCAATTGGGGCTTATCACAAAAACGATAATGTGTCAGATCCTGGCGTGAGACACAACAAAGGGCACCTGTAGTTTCCAGATGTGGAAAGCACAGTACTGTCAGGGGGTCAACAGAGCGTCTAAACTGCATCTGTCTGCCCCCTTATGCTCAGAAGTGGTATTACTAGTGGCTTTAAGACAAATATATAATAATAGTAATAATATTGGCCTAAAAATCAACCTAAAAATAAACAAAAAAATCATTCTCTGACGATGTTTTAGCTGAATCATCCAATCAGGTTGCTGTTGAAGGCTGGAAGCTGAGGTGAAATAACCTATCATCATAATGTAGTTAATTAGAAATCATCATGTGAGTTGGAAGTTTTTTATTTACCAGCCACTGTTACTGGCATCATGTAACTACACATAAACACATAATGTAATAAATGTTTTAATATTGAAGCACTATTGTTCAGTGAAATGACAGGTTTTCTTTTTTCTTCTTCTATCCTTTTGTTTTCTGTCTTCTCTGGTCCCTTCATCTCTCCTCTTCAGGGGAGGACCGTTTTGAGGACCCGCTGAGCTGGGACATGGTGGGAAAGAACCTCTGCGCCATGTCCATCCAGGGATTCGTCATGTTTGCGTTTACAATCCTCATCCAGTACAAGTTCTTCTGCAAACCAAGGTACAACCAGCTGTGATCAGCAACGTAACAGTCAATTGTGGTTTTTTTTTTTGCAAACTGCAACTGTCACACAGAAGACGCTGCTTATGAATTACCTCACAAACCTCATGTCTCGCTCAGTTGTTTCTGCAGGGGTTATTGGGAGGTGGGGGTGTTTAAGAGTTGCAGCTTAGATGAGCATTTATGACAGAATGTGACAAGGGATGGTGCAGGAATGTTCCAGTTTTCCAAAAATAAATAACTGACCTTGTTGCTAATTTTATGAAAGTCATGACATTCATCTCCACCTGCTATGATGTTAAAATGCTTTTCATGTCCCTTCTGGTTGCAGTCTGTAGTTTTAACAGTGTTGAGTTTTGTTATCCAGTCGATAAACCATTTCTCTTCATTCTCTGTAGTCTAAATAATAGCATACCATTTATTTTCGTCACCCTAAAACATCTCTTGAACTGTGAATGCATTCGGCAAAACAATACCAGACATTCTTTGAATGTGGGTTTGTGTGTGTGGTTTAGTCCAAAGTTAAGGTTGCCATGGAAACTAATGCCTGTGACTTCTGCTGTTTATGAAAATTGCAGAGAATTTTCTTTTGCTTGTGCTTTAACTTTGACTGTAATAATCTGTCAAGGAAGTGTATGTTCACTCTAATTCAGGGGTGTTTTTAACGGTGCGTGACCCCTCTCTGCCAGGCTCATTTCAGCAAAATCGTTGTCTGCGGAAGAAGAGGATGTGGATGTGGCGCGGGAACGTGAGCGAGTGTACGGAGGCAAAGCTCAGAATGACCTGCTGAGGATCTGTGACCTCACTAAGGTATGTTGCCTAGGTACAAAGTCTTACTCCAGACTTTGGCTATTCAGTCATTTCTTTCAAATGGTAAATGGCTCTCTTAAAGAGCTTTACTTTGCAAGCCGCAGTCAGCCTCTTTTATCTGAAACACACTTGGAGGTAGAACCTCGACCTTCTGGCTCTCAGAAGAATAATGTGGCACTGTGTTTTTATGTTTGAGATGTCATCTCCAGCGACAAAAGCGCTTTTTCTCTTTTTCTGAAGTGATGAACTTTGTTCCTTTTCTTTTTCATGAATCCCAACAAACACCTTTTTGCTTGCTGCTAAGTTTGTCTGATCTTTTGAATGCTTTTCCCTGCCTTTGATATTACATTTCTTTGTTTCATAATTAAATAAGAAAAAGATTTTATTCAACTTTTCCATGATGTTCCAACACTGGTGAATGACCGTCGTGAGGTTTTGAGTAAAACGTCGATGACGATGATGAAAAGTGTTATCCAGGCAGAATTTTGCTTTGACTTTTGTCGCCGATATCTTCTGTTGAGTTTCACAAAACTTTCTTTTCCACCTAAATGATTCCATGTGCAGGGTTAAGTTGCATGAAAAATAGGCATAAAAATCAAACGAGGCAGCATGTTTTTGAGGCATAAGGTTTGGGTTCTTACCCTCCCCTCGTTGCAGTAGGTGAAGTCGTGCAGACTGTAGAGCTGTGCATCTCAGCACTGGCAAGATTAACGTTTCCTCCGTCGGCAGATGTTCCCTCCCTGTGGGCAGCGTGGCAGCAGGAAGTGTCACGACAGCAGCCCGCTTTGCACCTCCAATGCAGACATTTGGATGATCTAACACCATCATGCTTCTTCCCACCTTTCTTCACTCCTTTACTCCCTTGGTCTTCTCAGTCTCACCATAGTTAATCTTTCACTTATTGCTCATTCACACAGTTGTGCACAACACTCTCCTGGGTAATTACTGAACAAGTGCAGGGTGAAACAGTTTGAAGGGTAATGTAATACAAATCATCGAGCTAGGTGAGAAGTTGTGGAGCGTTGGAGGAGTGTTCCTTTCTCAGCCAAAACTTCAGCTTAACTTTTTAACAGCATTCTTGTGAAAAACAAACATTTTCACAACAAAGAGATCTACTGTATTGCTGACAGTTTTAAAAGAATACCAAAGATTTGACTGAACTGCTGCTAATCTGAGGCAGCTTAGTAATTGTACACCTTCATAGTTGACAGTCCGTCTCTGGGACGGGATTCATTGGCCCGTCACTGCAGAAAAACAGCAGTGCATTGGCAGAAGGCATCAGGATTCTTCATGCGGTGCCCTCATTGACTCCCACAACAGCTGTGCCCCATCCATTTGGGGGTGTAGATAACAAATTGATCAATGAGTGCACGGCTTCAGTGGCCATCCGCCACAGGCTCAACCCCGTCATAAATCCAAGCATGCCTCTGAACCGATCGACAGGCCATCAATCATGTGTCTGAGTCCAGCTCCTCCTCTTCCTTTTCCTGCAGCTCTAAACAAGAGAGTTTTGCGACGTGCCCCAGCTGCTAGCCTCCACTTAGCTGCGGCATTAGTGCCTGTGTTGTAATCGATGGTGACTGCAATGGAAGTGTGTCTGCCTGTGATCGTTTTGTAGGCCCACTGCTGTCAGTTTAACCTTCCTGGCACTTATTAAGTTGACAGGAAAAGTTTCACAGAACCTTGTGACAGATGTTTCAATTTGGCAGACGGGGAGATGAGTGGCACCTTGGCATGCTACGTGTACGCTAAAGTGATAATGTGCTCTCCTGGGCTTCAAGTGGTTAAAATTAGACTGAGTGCTTCTTTTTTTATTTCCTTTCTCACCTGTTGTTGTTTTTTTTTTTAGTAATTGCTATCAGTCCCTCCTGACACTGATTCACCAGTCGTGATGATTTGAGTCGGACCAGCTGAGTTTATTTATGGAGAACATGTTACGAAAAGAAAAAAAAAACTCATCTGTGTTTGGAAGTAAAACAATTTGTTCAGGGTGTCCTAGTTCTGAAAATTTCAGTTTGCCAATTTGATCTGCAAGGTACAATGACATAACAGTTCCAGGTGAGAGTAGAATTAACTTACCCATCATAACCTCTCACCCAAAATCTCATGCTGCCTTTGCTGCGCCTCAGAAGAGAGGAGCACACAGTGTCCACTGGGCAATTCTGACCTCATTTCAACATCACAATTACTTAACGTTTTACCTTTATTAAGATTAATGAACAATTACTTTGTGTTTAAACTGACCCCCAGAGTTTGCTGTCAAGGTTTGCTCTGCAAATATGATCAGATACCAAAGATGGGGTATGTTTCTCATGAAAGTGTCCATGACGTTGTGATTTTTATCAACTATTAAGGGTATTTACTATTTAAGTTACTTAAAAAAAAAGCAAACTAAAGAAAAATTAACAAATAACTAACTGAAGAAATGTTTTACTGAAGACCAATGAAATTTTTAAAAATGTTTTATCTTTTGAAAAGTCACATTTTATGCACTCAAAGCCAAGAGCGGGTCGTTTTGAACATTGATCAGAGGACGATGGAGGAAAAACGCTTTGCGGACTTTAACCATAAAATTCACCTCTCTGCCTGCGTTTCTGTCGAACAGAACAGACCCGAAAACGAGTACGAGTAGATCACCTGTGGAAAGCATAGATACTCCCAGGACATGATGACGACATCAGCGAGAAGCGCCTGTGCTCCGTTCAGTGTAGCTGCGTAGCGGTTGGTAACTTGTGTGCTTTTTTTAAACAGTGTTTACATTTGACTTCTTTTTATTCTTTGCCATCGTCAGTAATCCAAAATGTGTCCAATTAACAGACACACTGAAAATTCTCCTGACCCTGTCAGCGAAAAATATTTTTGCTTTAAATGAGACAATTTTGACTACATTTATGGAATATTAGGTTTATTTCTAGAAGGGCTGTTTATGCAGTTTGTAGTTTTCTTGAAACAAGCCTTTTTTTACTTTATTAGAAGTGCATTTGTGTTTGCTATAAGATCTTGCTGACTGGTCTTCAGGACTGAACTACCCTCCATGTTGCTTCCAAGTTGTGGACTGGACAGTATGGTAGTATGGTTTTAGGGCAGCACCTAAACGCGCACAAGTTGCAATCGTTATAACAGGAGAGAAAAAAAGACACGGGGGCAAGTTTGCACCGGTCATAGGCTGTAGATGTCAGTTTCTCACTCACTCACTCATCTTCTCCCGCTTTATCCGTTACCGGGTCGCGGGGGCAGCAGCCTCAGCAGGGATGCCCAGACTTCCCTCACCCCAGACACTTCCTCCAGCTCTTCCGGGGGGAGTCCAAGGCGTTCCCAGGCCAGCCGAGAGACATAGTCTCTCCGGCGTGTCCTGGGTCTTCCCCGGGGTCTCCTCCCGGTGGGACATGCCTGGAACACCTCCCTAGGGAGGAGGGACATGCCTGGAACACCTCCCTAGGGAGGCGTCCAGGAGGCATCCGGTACAGATGCCCAAGCCACCTCAGCTGACTCCTCTCAATGTGGAGGAGTAGCGGCTCGACTCCGAGCTCCTCCCGGGTGACCGAACTCCTCACCCTATCTCTAAGGGAGCGTCCAGCCACCCTGCGGAGGAAACTCATCTCGGCCGCTTGTATCCGCGATCTTGTCCTTTCGGTCACTACCCAAAGTTCATGACCATAGGTGAGGGTAGGGGCGTAGATTGACCGGTAAATCGAGAGCTTCGCCTGTCAGTTTCCATTAATTAAATTAATCAATTAAAAGCACAAAGTTTTAACATTTTGATTTTGAAAGATGCTCATCGCACAGAAGAGGAGGTTGAGTTAAGCTGAGTGGCTGACTCCACCCCTTAAACCAGCTGCTATTAAAACAGTAGTAGAATTATGGTTGAAAAGGAAGCTTTTTTACTCTTTTTAGACTTCAAAAATATAAAATAACTAAATAAATAAAAAGTATTTTACTAAAGTTACATTACATTAAGATGTTCTAGTTGGGATGAACTGCAGGAAGAGCAGCATGGAAACTTGCACAGGTTTGCTTTTTCAAAGGTTGCTCACTCCAAGTTTTTATGCAAGTCAGTGTCTGTTTTTCTCCTTTATTGCTTTTTGTATAAAAGGACTGACAAAACATGAGAAAAACATACAAGTTCACGTGAATCAAGCCTTAAATACATCACTCAAAGCTTAAAGGTTTTAAAATCTAAATCTATATTATGGGATGCACGACACACGCCATAACCCCCGGCGTCTGGACTCTCATCTGATTAGTTGCTGGCCTGCTTATCGTGACAGCTGTGGTCGAGTCAGAGGGGAATTATTCTTTAAATCCTGACTTCCATACGCGTACCACCTGCTTGGATGTAGTTTTAGCACTGAAGATTAACACAAAAAGCTGACAGATGGAAATGTGAGAATGATGCATCTCTGCTGTACCTGCTTTTATTAAATGCTTTTCGTTTGGAATTAATGTAATATCCTTGTTTTTATGGCTGTCTTAAATTTATATCTATTAGTACGCATTCCCAAAACAGCAGACTCATTTAATAGATGAGATCTAGCGTATTGTTTCACGTTAAGAAACTCCGGTTTGATGGTGGATTGTAACACACAGGTGCACACAAAACCCTCGCAGATAAGTATGTTTGCAAAATATGAAAATAACTACTCCATCATAGCACAAAAGGCTGCATAGTTGTCCTTGATTGCGAATGTTTAGTGTTTTAACTTTCAATTTCAGGTACAGCAACAAAGACCTTCTCTTTTCCTTCGCGCAAAAGCAAGAAAAAGTGTGCTTTCATGCCAGTTTGACAACTCCTCAAACCCTTTTATATTCTCCAATAAGCAATAAATACCCAAGTTTGTCATATACTCTGGCCTTTATGTGCAGAGTTTGACAAATACATTTCAGCACATGTCAAGGTTTGTGTGCTGACTCTGGTGCAGAGAGTTTTAATTGAGCTGCTTTGAAAATAAATGTGCATGAATGAGGTTGGTCCGTAGCTGAGCCTGCAGATGCCTGTATGAAAGGACTCCAACAACCTGTGAAAAATAAATAGATACGTCAATGAAAACCTCCATCTTTTCATTTCAAATGTCATTATACAGTGAGTGTGTACTCTGTCTAGTGCCAGAGACTTCTCACTGCAGGTCTTCGTCAAACAAAACTGCTTCTCACAGGCGGCTCGTCTCGGCAAGCTCAGCACAATAAAACCCTAAAACACACGGTCCACCGTCAGCTAAAAGCAGCTTTTAAAAGTGGTTTGAATTCATTTTAGCAAATACAGCAACTCAGTATTAAATGAAAACGTCCCAAAAGTGACTCATGCTGTGATGCAGATGAATTCACGCAAGGATTTTATACTTTTAGACTCACAAACAAGGTGTCACATTTGAGCAGAACTTATTACAAAGCAACTTAACACGGGAACAGCATGGAGGGTAACAGTGATAGCGTTTACCCACCCAGGTTTGCGCGGGCCCAACAGATGGCACGTGTGTCTCACAGCCCTGTGGGAGCAAAACACCAGTTACGGCTGATAAATCATAGAAAAATGGCTAAAAATTGCAAGTGGCATGACAACAGTGAGAACAGTTATTACTGCAACAACTATATGATCTTCGCTGGTTTCTTGTCCTGGCAATTCCAGAACAGCAGCCTCGTGTAGAAATCGAGGGTTTTAAATGGCAATTACTGGCTGTTATCCGAGTTTGGACACAAACTGTTAGATGGTTTGGAGGCTGGAGATGGAGCTGCCACGCAGGAGGAAAGAAAGAACAAAGAGGAGGCTTCTGGATGGGTGTGATGGAGGAACAGAGTTGGGTGGGGGGACAGAGGACGATGTGATCTGCTGGGGAGACCCCTGAAGGGAAAGGCCAAAAAGCAAAAAGTTCAAAATGTTCACTTCTGTGCTCCCTAAAAGCCCAAAAGCGAGACACTTGGGTGTAGTTAAACCTGGAATTAAAGTCTTTAACCAAGGTGTCATGACAGTTTTGTGAAAAGGCTTTTTACTGTTCCCTGCTCCTGATTGTCAACAAGTTTCCTTTTGTGCTAATTTGCACAAGCCTTCCTCAAATGATTTGGTCATTACCAAATGTGCCTTTTTTGGTTTTTAAACAGCCTGGGTGTTGCTGGTTATTGAGTTCGCTAAAGTGGTACTCAAAAGTGAAGACTGATCACCTCATGAATACCGTCGCTGCAGTCTCAAATACAAACTTTAATATCTTCTACTTCTGGTTCCTGCATAAGTGTGTAACTTTTTTTTAATAGCTTCTCCCATCTGGCTCGCTCTAAATATTGCAAATGATCTGTTCTTGTTAAAATTTGTCTCCTCCACTTTCACCAACTCTCTCTCTCTCTTTCTCCTCCCTTTCCTGCCACCTGCTCCTTCCATCTCACCTCCTCCCTGCTGCTCTGGTCTATCGCTCTGTATTTTCTCCTGCCATCCACTCCACTATCTTCCTCACCGTCTGCTCCCCACCCTCTCCTGCCTCCCGCCTTCTCTCTGGCTGGTCGGTTGATTCATTTTATTGTCTGCTCGCTGCAGGTATACCCTGGGAAGAGCGCCCCTGCTGTGGACAGGCTCTGTGTGGGCGTACCTGCTGCAGAGGTGAGCCAGATGCTGCTGGATTGCACAGGGAACTTTTCAAACCGACGCTTCATTTGAATTTGAACATGTCGGAGAACTTCCTACTCCCACAACACTTGCAAGGAGAAAAAGCTTTTCATTTTCGCTTTGCATATCTGTTGCAATCAGAGTATTACAACCTTCTGTTTCCTCGAAGATTTCAGTTGGGCTCTGAGTCAAATCACAATATTTCCAAATGTCGCTAAGGGAAGGCATCAGAAGAAGGAGTAATCTCCTCATATTTTATGTCATTATACAACTGTTAAGCATGTGTGCCACGAATACACACGTAGACAAGAGCAGAGGAGGGATTGAGACGGCAAAGCAAGAGCGTGCAGACCCAATTTATTCCTGTTTACTTGTAATCTGGAAATGAGAAACCAAGTTAGTGAAATGCAACCAATTGTGGCAATGGACCAACTGTCAGTGCAAAGCATGTTTTTATAACGTGCCGTACATCACGCATGGCTAAAACGCCTCCCCACACACACTGGAGTTTGATTTAAACACAATCTCAAAAGCTGACAGTCATTCGTGCTCAGTGGGCTTTCCGCCGGTATCCGTCCTCGCCGCTACTGTTTACTCAAAGCCCAATGTAAATGCCAGCGGAATATTGTGATTCACGGAGCTCTGCTGATCACACAGTGCATTTCCATGCATTATTTACATCAAGCTTAGCCTTCCTCTATGCATTCACCAGCGCAGGTCACAAACAAACGGAGAATCAATGAGTGACAGAAATCAAATATTTATGCCAGAGCTCCTAAGGCGGGTCACGTGACCGCCGGGCTCTGCCGGGAGGCAACTTCCTGCCACGGGGAAGTTGTAAAAATCAGTAGCATCGGGGAAGAAAATACAGCATTGGGATGGTGTTTGTTGTAGCAATTTACAGAGCCAGGAAGAGAGGCTTTGGGGACCGCCGGTGTGGTTGCAGTTTGTTCCTGTGTGTTGATTTACTGTCTGTTTTGTTTGTGTACAGAATATCAATTTGTTTTGCGAGACATTGAACGAGTCATGCATGAAGTGTAAATTGTAGCTCCATTCACTGTATGTGCAGTGAATAGAACTTCACAAAGTCCATAGATGCGGCGTATCACGCAGGTTAATGAATGGTTCAAAACATAAAGGACATGGAGAATGTTTGAAATGCCATGCGAGCACCGTTCTCCCGAGTCTGTTTTCCTAACGGACGCCTCCCCAATGTGTCTGCCAGTGTTTCGGCTTACTGGGGATCAATGGAGCTGGGAAAACAACCACGTTCAAGATGCTGACAGGAGACATCCCAGTCTCCAACGGGGAGGCCTTTCTAAATGGATACAGGTGAGCCGCTAACTCCCACCAGCGTACCGAGTAACTCATCTTAATTTGCCACCCAGGAAGGCTGATCAGAGGGGACCGAGCTTTGGTGGGAGGCTTTTTTTATACATATCTCACACGCTGTTCTCGGCTCCACTGCTTTCTGTTCTCCATCTCTAACGTTCTGTCTGTTTTTTTTCTCTTAGCTAGGTAGTTTCTGTATGTCTCAGACGTTCATCCCCCTCTGCCTTTGGTCTTCTCTTGTCTCCTCACTGCGATATTCTGAGAGAAGCTGAACACATATTTCATTCCTTTTGACATCCTCACACCTGTATCTGGCTCTGTTTTTTGTTTAAAAAAAAAAAAAAAAAAAAAGAAAATCAGCCATAAAGAATTGTTGCACATAACAAAAAAAATACCTTGACACCAACAATACAAGACTCAAGGACTTGACAGAAAACAGGCTCACTAGTACTTATTTTTAGGAAGAAAAAACCTTGTTCCTTCGCCTCGCCGTGCCTCCCAAAGGTAGCACATCCAGACGTGGTTGAAAAAGAGTACCACTCGGTTCTGTATCACAGCAGCTGCTATAGTTTCTCATTCACACACGTGATAATTGACTTTGCGTTTGACAAAGACAGGGTACTGTGTAGAGCGTGGCCTTACACAGCACTGTTAATGTTGATTAATGTGGGTGAAAGTGATCAAAGAGGAATCTGTCACACCTTTAGGGGAAAAGGACTGAAAAGAGAGAAAAACAGATGTGAGTTGGCAACACCCACTCCTCTGTTTTCATCTCATTATGCTCTCTCTCTGTGCATTGGCAAGAAAAATGATCGGCAGAAGAGGAAAAGCAGCCGTTCTGAAATTGATGTTTCTGCTCTCCTGGCAATTGTCTCTCTTATCTGTAATTTTGGCCTCCCAAGGAAAGGCTGGTCATATCTGTGTTCACCTTCTTTTTACTGGCTGCTGTTACTATCTGTCGAATGGAAAGAGAAAAGCCACCACGCTCATGTGGGCGGTGGCTCACTGGCTCGCTCTTGTTGTTATAGGTCAGAAGAAAATTGACAGGAAAGCTTGAGTACTTGAGCTGTGATTAAAGCTGAAACAAGGCCGCTCACCCACAACCGTATATGTAATATTGTAATAATAATAAGGGCTAGTTCATTTTCTTCCTCAGGATGTGACAATGCATTCTTTGTTTCTCTTAGCAGCTTTTATCTAATCTAACGAGGATCTCAGGAAGCCTTTGTTCACAACCACATTCATGCAAAACCAGATTCACCCACTATCTCAACACTTTCTGTCAAGGCTTCATTTCTGAGGGTTGTTTTTGCAATGTGATGACTGAATCTGGTCATATTAGATGGGCAAATTATTTGTACACAGCAATCATCAGTTCTTCCTTTCTGCTCTCTATTGGCTCACCCTCCATGTAGAGATTGAAAGGCAAGGATCGAGGCTGTGTAACGCATTTTGACTCAAGCAAGGCTTCTAAAGCAATGCAATGCACCCACAATTCAGTTTGCCAACGTTTGATGGTATCCTGTTTAATGAACAGAGATAGTGGGTAGATCTGATATGCACTGCATTTGTGTGGTTGTGGACAAAGGGTACTTTTCTATATCGCATACACAACTAGCAGCAAGCACCAAGCCAATGATATCTCCTGTGTTTGTGACAAATAGTGTATCCAAATGCTGCGGGGTAGCAGCCCTCATGACCTCAGCATGTTTTGTTTGTGGCAGTGATACTAAATTGATAAAAAATTGTTAAGGTCCAAAAGTTGATAATTGCGATTGTATTTATATTGTATATTATTTCACAATGTTCATTTGAAAAGCTTCCTGTTTTTAAGCTTAAGTCAAAAAGTCGAGTGCAAAATATGGTGCATTCTTGAAATTAAAGTGTTAATGTAATCAAAGTCATTCATACTGTATTTCTACTGTATATAACTGGACGAGAATCAAAAATGGAACCAGAATCTGTAAATTCTTAACAGTTCACATCCCTATTCATGATATTTTAACCGAATGTCTCTGACATGGTGTGGTGAAAATACCACAGGGATGCAGAATGTCTTTACAGCTGTGTTTATAGCGGCAGGGTTTTAGGGGGTGGAGTCAGCCACTTCACTCCACTTTACCACTCTTTTTGTATGTGTGCTCTTTTGAAATCAGTATTGTAGCCTGGTGCTGCTCATTTTAAGAGCAAAACACATGAAGCATGATTTCAATTTTGCTAAAGAGATCTGGGTCCGTGATGTCACAGTTCTCTTCAGACTGGAACAGTTTACTGGATAACTTAGTTGTCCATTAAACAAAATGACAGAATAGTGTTACGTTGTAATATTTGATCTGTCATTTTAAACATGTAGTATACTAGGGCTGCAACAACGAATCGATAAAATCGATTATTAAAAGCGTTGGTTGGTCGCAGAGCTGAAGTTGAGTTGAGCGCGGAGCGGAAGTAGAGGAGCTTGTGCTTTGCCAGCTCAAAGCAGGTATTTCGCCCGGACTACATTTAATGCGGCACAGAGCGCATTTGGTTTTCATTTGGTTTAAAGCCATTTTTAAGTCCCTCTAGAGCAGGGGTTCTTAACCTTTCTGACCTTGGGGCCCAATTTTTTCAGTACAGAGTGGCCCGGGGCCCGTTAAATGTTAACACTGTATAGCAGGGGTATTCAACTTTAAGAGGTCCATTTAGAGAAAATTTACTCAAGCGAAGGTCCAGAACATCATAATAAATAAATAAATATAATAATATAATATATATTCAAGTAGCCTCATAGTTGTATCAACATCTGCATCTGACTGTTATATTAAAAAAGTACATATTTGCCCATTAACATGTGTAACTTCAATTACACATATTTTTTTCTCTTAAAAATAAAATAGATTTTATTTTATTTTCCAAATGCTATCTTATTTTATTTCTTTACCAGCAGTTTGAATTTCCCCTTTTCTTTGTTAATTGTTTCAACACATTTTTATAATAAATGAATATAAACACATCTTAACAATTGAACAGTTTTGCAGTTTTTATTTCTTCCCCTTAATCTTATGTCCCCACTTTCTGTCGTTCAGTGAGAGAACTGAGCTCTAATTTCTCCTGACAGGACTTTAAATCTGGTCTGGATGGTGTCAGAATCTCATGCACATGTGAAGGTGCTCATTGGTGAGCCCGAGCGGCACCGACCTCCCCGGCCGCGGGGACGCGCCGGGATAAATGATCATGCCGCGCTCGCTCGCTCTGGGCGCAGACCCAAGTAATCGATCCCTGATCCTGGCGGATCTAAACGTACTCTGTGCAAAATGAAGGATTTTCTCTATAAATACACACAATTTCTCTTACTATTACACGTACAGCTAGCTGAGGGTCTTCTTCTCCTCATTTGGTCGGGAGTTGCTATGCAGTCCCGCGGCCCTCGCTGCCCACACCTACAAAACTGATTTTCTTTCACGGCCCACTAGATGGCGCTCGCGGCCCAAGTGTGGGCCGCGGCCCTATGGTTAAGAATCACTGCTCTAGAGATGCTGTGCTGGGTTCAGGTCTGAGAGGGGTTTTCTTTGCTTACCCTCCTTAAGCCCAGTCCTTTATTTTTAAAGGCTTTTATATTCTTTTTGTGACATTCTTCAGGTTATTGTTTAATGAAGATAGATTTTTATGCGTGCATCTGTTTTTCACAGTCAAATAAGAACAGTCCTACAGACTTATACTGCCTTCATCTGACTGTAGGGATGGTACTGTTTAGGAGATGATGCTCTCCGCCTGGTTTCCTTCCTACACACTGTTAAGAATTGTGGCCAAATAGTCTAAACTTGGTTTTATGAGATCAAAGGATTTTGCCTTTTATTCATTCAAGTGCTTTTAGAGAATATAGTTTTTGTCTGGCTGTTCTACCATAAAATTGGAGTGCTACACTAATGGTCATTTTGACCACTAAGTTCTTACCGGTCTGACCAGGGGCTTGTATTGCCAATTACAGAGTTTGGTTGAACCCTTTCTCTGATCTGTGGCACAGTCATGACTCCCAAGTGCATTAAAAAAATTGTTTGACATCCTGGGTTGTTGTTTTTTTTTTCCCCTCTGGCATATAAGGTCACAGCATCAGCTGTGATGACTATACATGAACAAATTGAATCCTTTTGATGTTGTTTGAAAAAGAAAAATGAAAAAAAAAGTAAAAAACAGTGACTACAGGTTATTTTCATCTCAACTGCTGTGTCCTCGGATAATTAAAAACCTCCAGATCTCTCTCTCTCTCTGTCAGCTTTTAGTCTTTAGCTTCTGCTGTAGCTTTTAAGGTTGACAGTTTGTAAAAGGGCTGCTGTTGAATTGGAAGTTGCAAATCTGACGTTAACTACAACTACAAATCAGCTTGATACATGTGTTTTGGGGCACTGCAATCAAATTAAACTGGTGGGGTGGAGGTTGTGCGGTCAGAGCACAGCGAGCCTAAAGGCTGGATTATGGTTCTGCGTCAAACCATCGCAGAGCACACGCCGTTGCCGTGACGCCATCGTGAACCCTCCGGACTTCTCCGACACTCCATTTCGCCGTGGTGCAGTACCCCCCGCGAGCGCTAGGGGGGTGCGATCTTTTCCTGAATGGTTTATCCGGTCACAGTGAATCAAAGAGATAAGGACAACTATTGTGCAAAAAAACTAAACAAAATAAATCGCACATACACGAAGAAAAGAGCGCTGAAAGTTCAGGACTGCTTCACGAACCGGAACCGGAAATGCGTTGCTACCAAGCGAACCAATCCCAGCCCTCTCGGTCTGCGTTGGTCTGCGATCTGTTGGCGCGTAGTTACAATTTGTGGGAGGTGCTTGTCAGGCACGGCGTGGGGTGCGCGACGCGGCGCAACCTGCGGCGCACGCTCGGCGTCGATTTAAAACAGAACCATAATCCTTAATGCTAACCAGCAGTGGACCAATATGTCTGTTATGCTTTTATATCAGCCTGCTACTCTCTTGTGAAAGTTTTCTTTTTTTTTACTTTTGTAAGTTCCGGGATCGCAAAATAACCTGCAGTGCTTGAACAGATTTAGCATAGCTGACATACTACTATACAGTCAGCTGTAGCTCATTGGTGACGGTCGTTTGTTAGCTCAACGCTAATACTGCCACAGTCAGCTGTTAACTCATGCTGAGACCACATAATACTAGTACAGCTACAACTAATCAGCTTTTATTTCAGTGCTATTGTCACTACAATCATTTGTTAGGTCAATGCAAATGCCTCGTGACCTCGTTGTTACTCCCACTAAAGAAATATATAGCTCAACCCTAATAATACAGTTAACAGTAGCTCAGTGCTAATAGTACAATCATGTTAGCTCAATGCTAATGGCACTACATTCAGCTTTTAGCTCAGTACTAATAAAACTACAGTCATTTGTTAGCTCAGTGCTAGTGCCACAGTCAGCTTGAAGGTCAGTATTGATAGTAGTTTTTTAGCTCAATGTTAATACCATTACAGTCTGCTTTTAGCTCATGCTAATACCACTACAGTCATTTATAGCTAAACCCTAACACTAGTACAGTTAACTGTAGCTCAGTGCTAATACTACTATCATTTTGTTATCTCAACGCTAATGTCACTACATTCAGCTCTTGCTGATATCACTAGTCATTTATAGTTCAACACTAATACTAGTACTGTTTGCTGTAGCTAAGTTATTACTGGTAATCATTTATTAGGTCAATGCTATTACCACAGCAGCTATTAGCTCAAAGTCCATTATGTGCCAGTTTGACAAATAGACTTTTTATTTTGCTTTTCTTAATGCAGTTAATGGGCAGGGGCAAGATGTGGCTTAACTGATCAACTCCATCTGCATATTTAATGAACAAACATACTTTACAGTACATTATGAAGTAGTAAACTTCACAGGTGCTGATTTTCAACCTTGTTTTTTTCAGTAATTCCAAATTAGCAAGATAGCTGCAGTTAATCCATTGCTTACAATCATTGAACAAATTATTATCAACTTTTTTATTAATTCATATTTTATTAACATTTGTTGCCACTGATGATTTCAGAACTGAATAAAAACCTTTAGGTGGTTAATTTGTATTACAGGTAATTTATCAAATCATTGGAGCTTTTCGTTGACCGTGGCCCTATTGCTTCATTTAGCAGCTTTAGGCCACTTAAAATCATAGTTACTTCCCTGGGGGGGTGACCATTCATCCTGGAAAATAACATCTAATGGGAACAAATTGGCTCCAGTATTACTTTTAAAGAACAAAACAACACTGAAAGAAGGGAAGAAAACTAGTGACATTTCATGCCAGCAAGAGATAAAAGTATTAAAACTGCAGATAGCAGAAAGGGCACATATACATCCAGAACTGCTGCTGTCATTATTTTACTTGCCTCTAGAGAGAGTGTGCATGTGTGTTTGTGTGGCTCTGTATGTTTGTTTGTTTTTACCTAAAAGAAAAAGATAGTTTTTGATGACATTTAAATGAAACTACTCAAACAGAATTTGAACTGTCGATACTGGTCTAAATCTAAGAGTTTTAAAGATAGATATTGTCTTTTAATGGCTCAGCTCTGATGTTCTGTTTCTCATAACATTAATTTGACTATTTGATGACTCTGAGTCGGTTTTAATCATAGCTCTCTGCAATACAGTCAACATGATTGACTTTGTGCTTCTGTGTTCAAACGGTTTCTTAGGCATCTGATGTCCGCAGATATTTTATTTTGAACACTAATTGAGTCCATACTGAGATAACTTGTGTCTCTTTCTCAGCATTCGAACAGAAATGAGGGATGTTCACCAGAACACGGGCTATTGTCCACAGTTTGATGCTATTGATGACCTGCTGACTGGACGGGAGCATCTGGAGTTTTATGCCCGACTAAGAGGAGTACCAGAAAAAGAGGTTGCTATGGTAATCACTGCATTTTACACATCATGACCAAAGCAGAAGCGATTGAAAGTACACTATAAAACTGTGAACAATATCAAGAATACAAAGAAATACAAATGTTTTCTGACAGTATGAACACAACATATAATATATTTTCTTTCATCAGCTTCAAATCCCTTGTTAGTATGTATCCATTCCTGCATTTCTGTCATCCCTTTGTAATCAGCACAGAATGTTTGTTTTTTGTTTTCTTTTGTACATTACCTTATTAGAAAATCATCAAATCAAATCAAACTTTATTTCTAAAGCACCTTTCATGCATAGAAATGCAGCACAAAGTGCTTTATATAAAACCAATACAAACATAAAACGTATTAATGCCCTGCCCCTCCCCCCTCCCCGCACACACACAGACAGACACAAGCACACCACAATTCACAGAGTCACAAAGTTACACACACAGACACACACAGACACACGGTGCAGACATGGCTGAGCACAGAGGATCCAGGTGAGGAAACGGTAACGGGGAGCCGTCCACGTCAGGAGGTCTCATAACCCGCAGCTACAAGGGTTTCCTCCACAGAGACCATCCCGGCCCGGACGGATAGAGGAGTCCACACCACAGCGGTAAAGCCGTGGTGCAGAGCTCCACAACCATCCAGGCCAGAACCACCCCCAGGACGACCCCCCTGCAGGCCAGAGTCACTCCCAGCATGGAGGCTCCCCATGAGGAAACACTGGAGATAAAAGCTACAAGAAAGCAGGATAAGATACACTAATAGAGTTTAAAAAGTATAACATAACATAAAATCCTAAAAGTATGTCTAGAAAGCAAGACATTAGAAACTAAGAGAATAAGACAATAGAATGTATAAAACGACTAAAACATTTAAATATAACATTGAGATAAAACAATGAGGTAATGAAACAGGATAAAACAGGATCAACTAAAGATGAATATAAAACAGAGTAGTAAGATCCAATAAAAATAAAAATAGGGGTGAGCATAAAAAATTTAAAAGAGTTAAATGAATCAGTTAAAAGCCTGATTAAAGAGATGGGTCTTGAGCCTCTTTTTAAAAACATCAGCCGTCTCTGCGGCCCTGAGGTTCTCCGGGAGGCTGTTCCACAATCGGGGGCCATAATAACTGAATACCGCCTCCCCGTGTGACCTGGTTCTAACTTTTGGTATTGAAAAGTGAAGAAAAGTATGCATGTCCCTAAAAAGATGTCTTGAAGGCGGTATATGTTTCTCTAAAATCACTTTTTTGGATTAATGCTGCCATCACAGAATTGTAAGTTACCTTTCCCAAGAGCACTGATTGAATCTCATGACATCAGAGAGTCCTGCTTCTGGGCTTTATGCTAAAAACAGTCTGGGTCATCCTTTTTTATCTTTGGTCCAGAAGACAGAACAAAAAGATCTGGAATGATGATTCATCAGACCACAGCATACTTTTCTGCTAAGCAATGGTCCGTCCTAGATTCCTCCGAGCCCAAAGATGTTGAAGCCCCTTTTAGAAAAGGTTAATTTAAGACTCCTTTTTGCACATTGACGTGTCAAGTTGCATTTTTGAATTTAAAGTCTTGTAGGGCTTTAGAAAAGTTTGTGTGGGTGATCCTTTACCCATGTGGTTAAACCAGGTTCAAGTGCCATTTGAGGGATCATAGGTTACAACAGTGTAGCTTCAACTTGCATTCTTGTCCTTTTGCCCGGCCTAATCTCAGCCCTTATGTTCTTAAATGACATTTGCCCCCTGTACCGGGGATCCTGGGTATAACAAGTTGCACTGAAATTCTATTAGATAGCTTGAAAAAAGAAACTGGTTTGAAACACATCTTTTTTTAAGCCTCATTACAAGCTCAAAATGATTTGGTCACAATGTTTTCAGGAATAGAAGCCATGCAGAATGAAACATGGCTGGTGAAAAAGCTAAGTAAATAAATAAAAAGGAGCAGCTCTGGGTTACAGCTCTACATTATTCACAACGCCCAGTGGTGTGGCCTGCCCTAGGCGGCCTCCTTGTACTCCTCTCGCACTGCCTGCTTCTGCAGCAGTAACTTCAAACGAGGGAACGGCTGGCGTTGACTATAGAACCCCTACAGTGGCTGCCAGGGCTTTGATGTCATTGGGTTCTTCTACGCCAAACTGACTTGAAGAACCATCGGCGACCCACGGACTCCTGCTGTGTCTTCTCAAACCGCCAGCATCTGGCAACAAATGAAGCACTTGAACACACCACAAAAGCAACATCCAAGGTCTGGAACGTACAATATACAACATAACTTTTCAGTGCAGAAGAAAACACTGGTCTGTAAGTTATTCGCTAAAATGAAAACATGAACAAACCCCTTGTTTTAAAGAGCAAATTCACTTTTTCACATTCAAAATAACATTTGTTCAATAGGCATGGTTCAATGTGGTTTATTATACTCAAAAACCTACAAAACTGGCTCATGATATGAATTCTTTTATACATATTTGTTTTTATGAAGACAGTTAAAAAGGTTTGGGGGGGGAAAAAAGCAGTGGATGGGGTCTGACATCTACATTCAAAAACGTTCAAATTGTTGTTGACAGCCAGTGCTCAGCTGTAGAAGGGCCTTCAGCTCTAAATCTGCACTACTAACGTAAATTTTAAAGTTGCTGTGGCACCTTGTGACGATTTTAAATGCCTGTATACATCCACATTAAGCCCTTTTGGTGCTCCATTTGCATGATTACCAAATGCATACATCCACATTCTTCTTGTAAAAGTGTTTTCCACACTACACCCCACAGCCTGGATTTATTGCAAAGCCAATGTCCCGAGGTTTAGTGGTGTTCCTAAAAGCTTGTGTTTGACAATTCAATGTTGAAAAAGCAGGGAGAATAGTAAAGCCCTCTCAGCAGCCTGTGATTAAGGTCTAACAGTGAAACTAGCTGTCATACCTCATCCACCAAACCACAGATCTCACATTCTCTGGAGATCCCAGCCCAAATGTCATCCATCACAAGATAAGTCCAGCTCTGGGGCTCTTATGAACGTTCTTCTTGACATTGTAATGCACACTTTGTCATTTGTCTTCAAAAGGTGGCTGAGTGGGGGATCCAAAAGTTGGGGCTGGTCAAATATGGCAGCAAGTCGGCAGGAACCTACAGCGGTGGGAACAAACGCAAACTATCCACAGCGATCTCCCTGATCGGATCTCCCCCAGTGGTTTTCCTGGTGAGATACACATTTATTGATATCTTGTTCATCATGGAAACTTGATATTCTGCTGTTTTGTCAAGACTTAGGAGTGTAATGCTTAAAGTCAATATTGATGCTTGCAGAATGTTTGGACCGAAGCCGATCATTTATTTTTCTTTGTGCGCTCACCGACTGTAGGGAGATGACAAAGTGCAGGAATTTCAGGTGACGTGTAAGAGCTATAAAATTAAAACAACACATGGATCATACTTGCAAATCCTCTCTGAATTTCCCAAAGGATTGCAAGTGTATATTTGTGGATGAACAAGGTGTACTTTTCAGCCGACTCAGATTGGTCATGATAAGATTCGGATAATATTTTCAGGAGTGGAACCTGGCCCTGTCAGAAAATACAGAGCACATGTTAAGTTTTTAATTTCCTGTTCCTCACAACTTAAAGCTGAGGGCAGAGGCATTTTCTCATCAATTGAGAAATAATGAAAGCATGGATAAGAATTCACAACATCACATGCTTTCAATTATAAATGGCTTTAGTGTGTATTAGGATGCTGTGATGTTGGTTCATCAGGGACAAAGTTTAATCACAGCAAGTCAAACTTGGAGCTCACAATCAGTCTCATCATATAAAGAACTTTCATTTATTTATTTATTTCTTATGAGTTGCTGTTCCATATCTAAAAAATAAATCAAGTGGGCAACACTAAGTACCCTAGTGCCTTCATAGGCTTTATGAAGATAGATTGCAGACAGTCGCTGCAAATCATTCGCCCTTGATGAATGCACACCTCTAGAAAAGCAGGAGTTTTGGTAGTTTTATTCATATGTGTCAAAGACATTTGTTAACACAATGCCAAGAGAGAAAGACATAGGCAATGGTCTTGGATAAGTAATTGTTGCTGCTCATCAAAGTGGAACGCACTATGAAACAATTTCTAAACAATTTGTTGTTCAATGATTTGCAGCAAGAAAGATTATTTGCATCCAGGCCTGAATCAGTGTGAGAAGTTTGTCACTTTGAAACCGAGTCATGTTCATCCTGGCCAAAGTAACGAAGCAGAACTAGGAGAAGTTATAAATATGTGATGTTCTATGAGTCTGTCCAAGTCTGTTACCCACATGCATCTTGAGCCATTAAACATTTGCTGCTTGTATGCTGTAGTAAATGAATGTCACTGATTTATGCAGTTTTTAATTTGTGCCAAGTAAGAGTAATCCATACTGAATTACATGTAATAATATAATATTGCCATCGTAATCTGGATAACTAAGCCCAGCCGCCTTATTTACTCAGTAACTCTTCATTTTAAAGCAGTAGGATAATCTGCTGTCAGTGTCTGTGTCAACCAGAGCCTCATGCGCTCACCCAGGGAGCCCAGGTCGCCTCAAGGCAGCACCACATAGGGTTTGCACAGGCTCATATACACACACCCCGTGGGATTTGTAGGATTCTGCTAGTGAGGGAAACGCAAGTCTGGACCTAAACCAGTCAGACTGAACACTGTCACTCTCTAATCGTGTGTGAACAGACTAGCCTCGAGGAAAAAGACAGCAGTGACACCGTGTGTGTCTCGTGTTGTGCTTGTGTTTGGCCCGTGCTTCAGTGTGTGTCCTCATTATGTGCACATTGGCATGGTCAGAAATTCCCTTTGCACTCTATGTCTGTGTGATTCTGAATGGCTGATTGATTATGCTGTGTGTGCTCCAAACAACGGAAGTGCATCTGCTGGATCTTACTAAACAGATGGAGCGCCATTGTTCCAAAACATATTTCATGTTTCTGATATTTGAGTCAAAAATTCAGACCTGCTCTTTCGCTTCTCTTGTATTTTTCCACGTAATTCTTCATGATTTTCCTCTCAATTAAAAAGTCCATAAAGCAAACTACTGCTTGTATTGCAGGATGAGCCAACCACCGGGATGGACCCCAAAGCCCGACGCTTCCTGTGGGACTGCATCCTGAGTGTCATCAAAGAGGGGCGCTCAGTCATTCTCACATCACATAGGTGAAACATCTCACATCGATTGACTGTTCTTTGATGGGTCCAACCTTTAAAAATATTTCCACTCTACAGCAGGGAAAGCACCTCAGCAGACATGTCCATAAATGAATGTGAGCCATAAATATTGTAACAATAATTGATTGGAGCTACACTTTGTTGGGAGGCATTATTTCCAGTGTGGCAGTTAATATCAGCTACCTGACAAGCGCTGGTTACTATAAAGGTTCATGAAGCGTGAGGGCCTATCGACTGACTGGAGCATCTTTTCAGTTCTTCGTCTTTGAAAAGAAAAACAGTCAATATCATTGCTGGAATCTATTCCAAATACTTCAAACGTCCTTCCTGAAGATCCATAAGGCTTTCCTTGATATTTCTGTTCCAGCAGGGCCAGCTATCCTAATTATATTCCTTTCAATACAAATAATCGGTTTGGTTTCAATGTATTTGACATTGATATTCAGGGCGCATCACCAAAGTGAAACTGCCTGAAATGGCCACTCAGTAAACATACAAGTGGGTCAAAAGAACAAAAACAGGTTTGCATAAATATTGGGAGATAACTCTGCCAATCGAAATTATTAGTAGGAGCACGTGGTTGCTGTCTATACCTAAATCTAATGCTTCTACCTCAACTTCACGGTTCACGTCGACGCAGAAACGTTGTATTCCAACGACATGTATTCAAGGTGGAACCATAAATCAGGTTTAAGCTCTTGGATGACAGCCATCTTGGTTGGTAGCTCTCGTACAAAACATTACAAATCTTACGAATCGCCACGTCCCTGGCGAGGTTAAGGCATACAACATGACATGCACAGCCACCCAATCAGACAGAGTTGAGTAGGGTGTGGCCATAGGGGGATTCATATGTTCTAGTGATGCACCGAATGTTCGGTAACCGAAATTGTTTGGCCGAAAATAGCAAAAAAACACTTTCGGTGAAAAAAAAAACCGAACAATTAATAACGGCGTGTGATGACGCAATCAAACAGCGGACAGCGTGGAGTGAGGGGCGTGTGGTGTTAAATGCAGCAAACATGTCAGCATGTCAGATCATTACTTGGATGTGGGCAAAAAGCAGAGGACACGAGAAATTATCCAGACTGAGTTGGATTTGGGAAAGCCGCTTGGTGATGGAGACGGAGACAGAGTGTGATGGTCGCGGGACGCACAACGCAGAGAAAAGGGCCTGTACTACAGATGCGGTAGAGAACCCTCACTGTCTGATATGTTTGACGAGATCCTCCTAGAAAATAACCCTAATGCCAGACAGACGACAAGCGTAACCGCTCAACAGTTAGATGGTTATCTGTCAGAAGTCCCCATCCCCAGGAGCGAGAACCCTCTTGCATACTGGAGGACCAATCAAGGCCGCTTTCATGACTTGGCACAGATGGCACGCAGGTAATAATAATAATTAGCTGTAATTAACATAAAAGCAATAAAACAAATAAAAGCACTGAAGAGTGCATAAGAGAAATGGAGATATGATACTATAATATAAATAATTATGTAGACTACTTGTATGGGAAAGGGATTGAGATTTTTTGATTTATTCAATGGTGAAAAAATTGGCAAAATAAATGAAAAACTGCGAAGAACCATTGTTCGGTATGTTATTCGGTATTCGGCCAAGTGTTTATTTTTTTCGGTTTCGGTTTCGGCCACAAATTTTCATTTGGGTGCATCACTAATATGTTCTTTACCCACCGAGGTGTCAGGAAAAGGGAGGGGCATCACACCCACTTCACAAGAGCCAGTTCTGACAAAGTGGCCAGGTTGTAGTTGGCCACCACTTTACAGCAAAATGAAACTCCAACTTAATAGAGCGAGTATAAAACCATTAAAATCTCCATGTTTTTATGGAACATTTAACAATTTGCATATTTGCTCATTTATTCTAACCTTTTCCCAAAACTGAAACATTTGTGCTCCTGGCACTGCACGTGAATAATCAGTTGCATTTGGAATATATTCTCTTCATTGCACACATTCCTTCCATGGAGAAATAAAAGCATTTGTTGTTGTCCCAGGCAATGTGGCAGAGCTGCACCCAATCGTCCATGGCACGACCAGGTGGTTATGTTTTGTTAAGAAGCAAATTCACCAGGTTCTACAAAGTCGTAATTCTAATTGCATCATTCCTCAGTGAGGTGTCACAGGCTTTGCCCGAACTGAAAATACTGTACCAGCCCATTACTGAAAGAGAAAAATGAGTAGAAGTGCAGATGGCCCTCTCTTCTCCTTCACATTATAATCTACTCAAGCTGTCAGAGTGGTCTTTGTAAATAAGCTATTACAAAAACTGATTAAAGCCCTTCATTGAACAAAAAAGAAACATTTAACCTTGAATTGATGGTATGTATCAGTTGAAAGAGCACAAACAGTATTGCAACTATCCCTGAAGTTAACCATAATCTGGAAAGGAAAAACTAATTAAGCATGGAATGATAGGCTTGAAACAAGGCCACGGGATGGAAAAGGAAGTTGTGTTGCCTTGATCCAAGCCTTTAAAAGATATTGTTGTTAAACATTCATATCACAAAGTTTGCCTTTTTTGTCTTCCGTAGTATGGAGGAGTGTGAAGCGCTGTGCACTCGCATGGCCATCATGGTAAACGGCCGCTTCAAGTGCCTTGGCAGCATCCAGCATCTGAAGTACAGGTAATGGCTCTTCCTTTTACCACTAATAATCACGACAAAGAAACAACATAAAATAAAACAAGGACAACCTTGCAGCTCCTTGATCTGAGATTAAATAAATCCCTGTTTCCCTCAGAAGTACTCCTATAAAAAAGGTTATACCTTCTACATCGGCTAAAATAATTTCTCAGAAACCCAAAGTCTGCATGTTACATGACTTTCTATGTTTAAGATGTTCTATGATCAGTTTATCAGAAAGTATGCAGTTAATATGGAACCGATTTCAGCATTTTTGCATGCTGAGATCAAAAGATTGATTGAATATCACAATATGAGGTGTAAAAAACCTTGCTTAGCTTAATTTAACACTGAAAATACCACAGCTTCATTAAAATTTAAGAAAGAAGTTGTAAAAGATTGAAGCAAATATACAGTATAGTACATGACAGTATGTCAGAAGTGATGGTAAAAAAGACTTTCATTGAGTGAAAAAACAGGTTAACATCCTTGCTGTTTCTTTTCATTATGCTAAGCTAAGCTAACCGGTAGTTTGTGAATGCTGAATGCACAGAAACTTCTGCTGTTTTTTGTACTATGTACAGTATGACACAGAACTGACAGAGGAACAAGTAAGAGGCTGCTAAACTGTGTGGGTTATATCGCAGTCTTTAATCAAGAACATCCTTTCTAGATTTGACAGTATTAGTCTGTGTTTTCACTTTCAGATTCTGTCCTGTCGTCTCAAAAGTCCCTGCTTACATGCAGAAATGTTATTTTCATCCTCAGAACTAACATTCTGCTCTCAAATCCATGGCTGCTCACACAAACCTTGCTTTCTACAATCTCAGCCCCTCCCGTCTGCTCCCCATCCTCCCAGTTCCCTTGGATCTAACCTATCCCATATAGGGATGCAGCGGTTCTCGGTCTAAAACTGAACCATGGGCTACCTGTACCGTTGCACCCCTAATTCCATACCTCCTGCATATTACCTTATAAATTGTTCACAACATCCATTCTTGCCCCTACCTACATTTGGGATGTAATGGACACAGAGAATCCAGCAATTACTCCAACATCTTGGGGAGCCTGATAAGTTCTCAGTTCTTCCTCTGTTTATGGCAAAATCTGCACTCCCAGCTACATTTTCTGTCTCCACAGTGATCTAAAAGGAAAGTTATTGCTATGAAATTAAAACTCTAGAAGCAAAATACCCTTGACATTGTTGGCCCCTCCTTGCTGTTCCAGGCCTTTTCCCTAATCCCCTTCACAACTTGAAAAATGGTCTGCTCCACCCCATCATCCCAGGTTTATTGATCCCACTCTCCACCCAGCCATTGCTGCAAAATCTTTCTGTCAGGAATGTCGCTCCTGGATGAGTGTGTGGAACGTCCTTCCCACTACAAGCTCACACAAAAGAGCGGTGATAATGTCAGCAGCCTGTACCTGAGGTAACGGATCGGCCTCGCTCTTACATGCAGGGCGTTTGGGGTACGAGTGTTGGCCTTGGGAAATGTCACTTGAATATCAGAGTGTGTTTCAAAGTGCAAAGATCACATCTCCATTTATCACATCTCCATCGCAAAAATCTGTTAATATTGAGAACAAATCAGATGATGGTGGATATGAAATATGTGGGTATAGACCCAGGTCTCCAGGTTTGATTGAACTTCCTCATGTGACATCATTGCAGCGAAGACAAATACATGTTTTACAGCTCTACACCCTTTTAAAAGAAAGCAAAAAAAAGAGTTGAAGTTTGGCCACTTACAGGAAGTAAATTTGCATAAAAGAGATTCTACTTCGATATACTGTAATATGATAATATGTTAGCATTATAATGCTATAGTATGTATATATATATATAATCGGATAATTAGTCTTTTTTTTTTTAATTTAGTATGAGGTTGCTTTAATTATGTGGTGATGATAATAAACACCAGAAAGATGGGCACTAAAGCCCTGCTATAGCGGGACTGTTTTCTGGGTGGGACTGACCGTTGTTTTCCACCCACAACTCAAGCAGAACAAGGCCAACGCACAGACACAGATTTCATAAAAAAGGCAACTCGCAAACAGAAAAAGTAAAGATAGAGATTAAAAAATCATAACACGCTAAATATGCCTGTAATTAATTAATCAATCATGATTAACGTGCTAATTTGACACCCCCTTATATATCATATCATTTATTATCTCTTTTAAACAAATGTACTACCCTAAGTGGCCCAACTTCAACTCTTTTTTTTGCTTTCTTTTAAAAGGGTGTTGAGCTGTAAAACATGTATTTGTCATCGCTGCAATGATGTCACATGAGGAAGTTCAATCAAACCTGGAGACCTGGGTTTAATATTCCAAATATCTCAACGGTCACTTGTTTTGGTTTTCTGTCTATACCCACATATTTCATATCCACCATCATCTGATTTGTTCTCAATATTAACAGATTCTTGTGATGGAGATGTGATAAATGGAGATGTGATCTTTGCACTTTGAAACACACTCTGATATTCAAGTGACATTTCCCAAGGCCAACACTCGTACCCCAAACGCCCTGCATGTAAGAGCGAGGCCGATCCGTTACCTCAGGTACAGGCTGCTGACATTATCACCGCTCTTTTGTGTGAGCTTGTAGTGGGAAGGACGTTCCACACACTCATCCAAGAGCGACATTCCTGACAGAAAGATTTTGCAGCAATGGCTGGGTGGAGAGTGGGATCAATAAACCTGGGATGATGGGGTGGAGCAGACCATTTTTCAAGTTGTGAAGGGGATTAGGGAAAACGCCTGGAACAGCAAGGAGGGGCCAACAATGTCAAGGGTATTTTGCTTCTAGAGTTTTAATTTCATAGCAATAACTTTCCTTTTAGATCACTGTGGAGACAGAAAAGGTAGCTGGGAGTGCAGATTTAGCCATAAACAGAGGAAGAACTGAGAACTTATCAGGCTCCCCAAGTTGTTGGAGTAATTGCTGGATTCTCTGTGTCCATTACATCCCAAATGTAGGTAGGGGCAAGAATGGATGTTGTGAACAATTTATAAGGTAATATGCAGGAGGTATGGGATAGGTTAGATCCAAGGGAACTGGGAAGACAGGAAGAGGGGAGCTTGAGCAGCAAACAAAGGAAGGGAGCGCGGGGGTTAACACATGTTCTACTTCACTAAAATTCCTATCAGGTAAAAGGGAATCTCACTTCACAAGACAAGCAAGCGGGAGGAAACCAGATAAGCATGGCGTCTACATAGATTTTAGCCGTGCTTATTTTAGATCGCTCATGGACAACTTACACGACACTGAAATACTATCTTTCAGTTCTCACCACGCAGTGAATAATTTCTAATTAAGCGTCCCTATCTCTGCAGCGCTCACTGTAATTAATGTTTCATGAGGTGTGGGACCCTTTTAATGACTGAAAAGGCAATTAAGTAATGTCTTCTTAGTTTTCTTTTCTTTTCGCTATCCTGCCACACGTCCTCCCCCACCCTAAAAAAACCCCACACAAAACCAGTGTTTTGTTTATATATATATGTATATACACATATATATGTGTGTGTGTGTGTGTGTCCTTGGATCCTTTTTTCATAATTTGAAAATGAAGCGGCTGCTTTTCGCAAATGGACAAGCTGTTTGCAGTTTGCAGATGGGGAGATTTCATCAGACAGCAGGGGAGGCATTGCGACGGAGGCAGGTGGTGCACGCCATTGTCACACGGCATGAGCAACTGACCCCGGAAGGTGGGGGGTGCTGCTTCTTCCCCTGACCTCCTACTTCTCCATCGCTTTTTCATCACAAGCCCCCGAGAGGAGAGCAGAAATCTCACCACAGGGGTAGCTCTCACTTTTTGACCCCCTGTTGCTCATATGTAATACATGCTCACTCTCAAACATTTACAACCTTAACTCCCCCTCCCCCACAACACCACCACCACCTCCATCACTTCATACTAGTACTCTCCTTCACAAGGCTCTCGTCATCTCACCTTTATGTGTCCCTCCCTGTCTGTCTGTACTTTCACATGCCAGGGCTTCTAAGAGAGTCATTCAAGAAGTCCTTGTTAGTGCTGCCCCCCTTTTACACACGGGGGACTGTGTCTTTATGACTGAGATGTCCTTCTGCTGCCTTAACAACCCCACCTCTGTGTATCAGTGCGGCTCTAAATGAGCCCAAACAGCCCATTTACGCTGCAGTGGCCATCATGTGAAAAGGGCTGAAGATTGGAATTGGTCAGTCCATTGTGAAAAGTAGGGCAGCCATTTTAAGAGTACTCTTCGTTATCTTTTCCTCTGGCTATTCTAAACATGCTTTCTTTACCTGTCTCAGTACTGAGCCCCTCAAATCAAGCCCACTTCTAAGCATTTATAAAAGGCAAACATGGAAGGCGATAAATAAATAAGCAAAAATGTACAGGAGGCAATAAATGGGGTTTAGCAAAGCAGTGTGCTCATATGAAAGCTCCCAGGTGTTAAGTAAACCCAAATGAAGTGGAGGAACCAATAAAAGCAGCTTCAAAGCTGCCCTATAATCTTGTCAGCCAGGAAGGACACCCACTAGCCGTTGCAGGATTTTCCACTGATTGATATCGTTCATATTCCCTCCTCATAGAGCACCTCCAGAAGCACAGCCCACAGTCTAGAGTCTTATTTTCTCCTTGGTTAAAGCACATCATGATATAAAAGTGAGGTGTAAAGGGACTTTAATGCATTAAGGTAATGCGCTGTGCTCGCTGGGGAGTTTTTACAAGAGTGATGTCTGAAAGTTTGGATCAATTCCCCTGAAGTTGACGTTGAGAAGTCCAATAAAGTCCTTCCTCCTCACTGTGGACCAGCTCTTCAGGTCTGCCATTAACTAAAGAGTTTAGTGCTTTAAAGTGCTTGTCACCGTAAGAGATGGATGACAAAATAATTCTCTTTACCATTTACAATGCATCAACATCATAGGTGTAATTAAGACTGAACAGTGACAGATACAGATGATACAGTGCATGTATTGTGTTTTTAATGGCTTTCTGCATTTTTAGCCTTAATAGCTGATTGGAATCTTTATTTGTTTGAAACTTTTCATTGTGCAGATATTACATTTCTCATTGCTTATCTTGTGCTTAAAAGACCTAAAGAATTTGTCGTCCATCTCTTTCTTTTATAAGGTCAGTGGTAAACTAAAGTGGTCTTCGATTTAGATCAAACTTCAAACTCAACATGAAAAAACACAGTGAATACACCTTTAAAATGCTTTCATCCAGCTGGCTGCCAACAAAGACACTGACGTCTGGTTGAAAGTACAGTACAACACTAAATCAGAAGAAAAGAAAAAGTAACAGTGAAGCATTTAACGTTACCATTCCCCTTCTCAGAACATTTCAGACACAATTACATGAGGGGAGATGCTGTTAATGGTGTTCCAGGATAAAGCCTAGAAGGGTAAAACTATAAAGGGGCTAACATCCGTCTCTGTCCTTTTAGCTGTTCCTCCATTACAGTGTCCTGGTAGGCTCCACTGACTTGGCACACTATGACTCCATACCATTTGGTGGCGCTAGTGCACCACTTTCACTGTTTGCCAGTCATTACTAAATAAAAGTAGAAAAAGACGGCAAAGAAGAAGAAAAACACACTGGAATGATAAGACAGTAGTTAAGAGGGTGCATCGGTTGCTGGAAACTACCCTGGATCCCGGCTAATGTTAACCCACCGATTAAGGAGACCAAGTGGTTTGGACCAATTTCATTCATTTTTTTGTTTCCAAAAGTCGCCACATATTCTATACTGACAAAGGTCAGGACTGCAAGTAGGACAGTCTGGTACCCGTAACCTCTACTTCCAAAGCCAAAGTCTGCAGAATTGGGTTTTCTACTGTCTTTTTAAATATATATATGGATCTCCATGCAAGAAAAAAATCATATGAGGAGTAGAAAAACAGTCGTTTTGAGAAAAAAGTGTATCCTTTTTCCATAGTGTAATGTAGTCATGCTGCAGCCTCTCACCCAGCAAGAGAAGGCTTCAAGCCTGCAATGATCTTGAACGGGATGAGGTTTTCAAGTGTCAAATTATAATTGAAAGCATGTATGTGTTCCTTCCAAGGTCTTAAAATGTAGTTAAAGACATATGAAGAACAGCACAGTGTCAGTATTTATTTAACTAAACCTAAAATGAACTGCAGAAGAACTGCGTCGAAAACTAAATTGCTCATCGTTTTTTGACATTAGACGGTAAGGTATGCTGACGAGACGAACATTTGCCAAACATTATAAAAACATTCACACAACATGAAATTCAAGTATCACCAGGAGCGGATATTCTGTTAATTTCAAACCATGATTCGGACTAACCAAAATAAATTGTGCTTTGGAGGTTGGCGGTAACCCATTTTCTGGTTTCCATTACAATTTTGATTCCCAACACAATTCAACATCTGTTGCGATGCTCAACTCTTTCTGAGGTTTAATTTATTTCCAGAGCTCACTGAATAACATGATAAGAGACAGAAACAAATAAGCAATACCTGCGGGTAAATTGATTAGTTTTAACTATACAAAATGGCTTATTTAAGGTGTCCTACATGTGCTGAACCATCAAGTTATTTCTCCTCCACGAACACTGATGATGGATTTGGATATGGGAACATAGTTGATACTGTTTCCTAAAGACACAAAGGTTGGAGAAACAAAAATATATCTTAATTGTGAGTACAATGATGCCAAACTCCATCCAGTATTTGCTCTAATAGCTGATGGAAGCACACATCCATGCAGACAGTAACCATTCTGCTGCTGTGATACAGATTCCTGCAAAAGGTTTCACTCTATTACACTGATTGCACGATTTTCCAATTACGTAGTAATATGGAAGGAAGGAGGAATTCAGCAAGGAACTTTATTAACATGTTTTGAATGCATTTTATGAGAATGAAAATGCATCTCATTATGCCATTTTTAGCTCTGGCTTTTAGTTTGGAATTATCTTGGTCAAAGAGAACCGTGAATCGTGTTTTTTTTTTTTTTCTTTTTGTTACACATTTATGAATGCCGTCTTGCACCGCGAAGCCTTCCTTCCTTCCTATCTTCCTTACTTCCCCCCACACTTCCAGCGGAGTCTCCGCCAAGAGCCCTGTTTGAACACACTGCAGGAAGTCAGGATATTTCACGGATAACTTCCCCTCCGATCAAAGCGTCGGACCACCCGAGCCATCCTGTGACCCCTCGCCCTGCATTCACCCTCCCCCCGCGCACATAAACACAAGGTTTGTCAGTGGTGAGGGTGACCTTTCTCGACTCCGTTAGATGAAGGAAGGCAGCCAAATTATTTTCTGCCTGTCATGCCCTTATCTGTGTCTGGCTGTTGTTTGTTTTAAATTACATGGAAGAATGACTTTCCAGCCGACCAGGGTGGAGGAGAAGATTGAGGCAAAATAATGAAAATGAAGAAGACAGAACTGCACTGCACAAATTACAGCAGCTCTGCCATGCTGTGTTCAGCTGCTGTATCATATCTGTAATGTAAAATATTTTGAAAGGATTAGTCCTGACAATGTATATAGCCATGACCACAAATGTAATCCATTCATTATTTTCTCTGAGGGTCTGTTCGACCCCGAGTTGGTAAGATATTGCTCTGGTGTAGTTATCAAATCACTGGTTAAAAGCTGATTTATTGTTTCAAACGTGGGGTTCTACTGTTACAATCACATGGAGCAGTGAAGGCTCTATTCACTGATATCCAAGCTTGTGTTTTCCAAAACAGAAAGACTTAATTCAAAGGTAAGGGAGACAGACAGTGTTCCAGGATGAAATAAGTTCCTTCATTGTGAATATATACAGAGTAAAACATGAACATTGGTAAGAAAGACATTTTCTTGCAAGTGCTGCCTGAAGTCCTTGAGTTACACTAGAAAGAGGGAAGTAAAAGATAGGCAGGGAAAGAAAATGAGGCGAAGCTAATTGATAAGGCCTTTTACTGCCTGTGACAAGCAGCCTTTCATTACCCACGTACTCCCCAAACTCCCCAAACCCATTTACCTCGATGCTCCCTTGCTTTATTAGATTTTTGCAGAAATGTTTTTTGTACCTTGGAGTAGCTTGACAGTCCTCAGACGAAGGATGTCTCTGAGCTGGAAGACATAATAAACACAGGGAGATAATGATCGTAGCCTTGATTGGACGATGAATTGAGCTCGGTTTTGTTGGGACTGCTGTGATGTTGTAGTAGTGCAGTCTGCTTACTGTGTTGCAACCTATTAAAATCATATAATGTGGGCACTTTTACATGACAGGAGATGTATTAAGGGTGTACCATTTAAAATATCTGCTGTGTTTGTGAAGTGTAATCATAGCAGGCATTTACTCGGAAAAGCAGACACTTCATGTTTATCTTCTCTTCACATTTCAAGCAGACATCTCAGACCACTTCATATTTGCTAATATAGAATGAACTGTCAGGGTCATTTACAGAAATGATCAATGAATGTTGCACAACCCTAAAAGGAACATTGTTTTTTCTTTTATGAGCTAATCCTAAACTAATTTTTGTAATTCTTTGGCTCATATCCAGCTCTGTCATTGTGTGCGATGGCGTGCAGTTTCTACAGCTACAGAGAGATATAACAGTGATATTTGGTTGTTGGTGTGGGTGTAGACTGGTCTTCCATCCTAATCCTCAGAGTGATCCAGGCTGCGCTACAACCAGACTATCATCAAATGACATCTAAACTGTCGTGCAATGGAGTAGGAACACCTTATGAATGACTGTTGGCGATTTCTCTATGAAAACGTGTTAATGCAAAGTGTTATTAGCAAGTCTGCAGCCATCTTGATTGGTTTGAATAGTTGGAGTCATCGCATGAATCCTGCCCTCGTCCTATTGCTTTGGTATGTTCTATACTGATGAAAATGGCTATAAATGGGAGGGGTACCAAATCCATTTCACAAAATATAATTTTTGGAACTGATTACGTATGGCTCACCAGGCAAATGAACACAAGATGTTTTTTTACATTTTTCAAAAGAAACTAAAAAAAAGGGGATGGGCGGTATGGACTAAAACATTTAACACGATAATTTCTGGCATTTATCCCGAAAACGATAGAAATGACGATAAAAAAAATACCAATACAAAAACGTCATCAACGGAAATTTCTTTCTTTCTTTCTTTTTTTCTTTCTAGGCTCATTTCTTAATTTCTTTATTTCTTTCTGGCTCATTTCCTTCTTTCCTCCCTTCCTTCCTTCCTTCCTTCCTTCCTTCCTTCCTTCCTTCCTTCCTTCCTTCCTTCCTTCCATCTTCCTTCCTTCCTTCCTTCCTTCCTTCCTTCCTTCCTTCCTTCCTTCCTTCCTTCCATTTACATTGTGCGTCGATTTAACGCAGAACCATAAATCAGCTTTACACAAAAATGTCAACGGGAATTTATCATTTTTACCGCAAGATGACAAATTCTTACCGTGGGGAACTTTTTTGACGGTATATCGTCAACGGTAAAATATCGCCCATCCCTAATCCCGGGGACCTTTATACTTGCCAAACGGCTCGTCGTAAACAAAAGTTGAAAGAAAACAGAAACTTCATGCAATAAATTTACAGTTGCAGCCGTTCCTTCAACCGCTAAATAAAGATAACCAACAGGTGGCTATTAGAAATGATCCAACACTTACTTTCACTTATAAATCTTCTTGTACTGAATAAAACCATGCAGGTGAAATAGGTCATGGCAGAGTTGAGAAGAGTTTAGTTCAGTTTGCTGTGAAAGTTTTAATGGTTGGAGGGCTGACCTGGTGTCAGCTTGCAAGCCGCCCATAGGAATTTCCATATGATGTGCTCCACATAATATGTTTTAGTATTCCATGGGTTAGCTTTTGACCACCTGAAGTGTGTCACCCCTGCAGAGATTACAGAGCCAGCACACTTCTCCCTGTAGGAAAGGATTAGGTGTTCTGGCTGGACAGCATGCTTACAGGTCTGCAGCATTTACATTTATGAAGATGAGCTTATACAGTGATGAGAACTGTAGTTTCTCCGGTTATATTTTCCCTAAGAGTGGAATTACATTTGTTGGCTTTTTTAAAAACCCAAACCAGAAAAAGTTGGGACAATAAGGGGAAAAAAATAAAATAGCTGTTTCATATAAATCAATTGTTTAGTTTAATACATGCAGCAAATTCGAAAAACAAAATTGTGACAGTACTGTAAGTGTTGACTGCTTCCTACAATTGTTCTGACAACTGAAAGGATTTCTGGCATCAAGCTATTCCTTTGTTCGAGCAGGTGATATTTGTCGCTTTTTCCTTTTTTTCATTTTGAAATTGTTTCACTGTTAATTATGGATGTCAAGACTGCAGGCAGATTAGTCCAGCACCCTCTTCTTCCTCATCCATGCCTTTGTAATGCGTGGGCGGCTTATTGTAATTTGTATTTAAGGAGCAATGTTTTTAACCCTTTACCAGGGAAATATGGTATTTGATAACTTCAAGTGATGCGTATTTGAAAAAATTCTAAAAAAAAACAAACACTTTTAATACACTCCACTAATTCATTTTGAGTTACTACTACTACTACTACTACTACTACTCCTACTACTACTACTACTACTGCTACTACTACTACTACTACTGTCATTTAGCAGACGCTTTTATCCAAAGCGACTTACATCTGAGCAAGAAATCGCATGGGAGGGTCCAGCAAGGTGGTCAGGGAGCTGGGAGTCCAGTTGGACACATGCTAGTGCTATATTTAAAACAAAAATTCACCCAACACAACAGCCCCTTTATACAACAAAACTAGCTCTAAAAATTCACCATCATAACATCATCTTGTCATAAGTGCATGCAGCTTTGTCAGTGCTGAGTCCTGCAAAGAGCTGGAGAAATCTAACTCATTCTGATGAGCAGAGAAGTTTACTAGATGCAGAAGCAGATCTTAAAGGAGCTGAAATGCTCCTTTAAGATCTGAGTCTTTCGCTTGCTCTCAAAAGTAGGTACAGACCCTGCGGTTCAGACAGAGTTTTGTAGGTCATCCCACCATCAGGGAACAATGGAGTGGAAGAGTCTGGCTACTGATTTCACACCACGTTGTGGTGGAAGCACCAGGCGTCTTTCACCGACTCAGCGGAGCTGTGGAGAGGTAGTGTAGTTCTGGGTGAAGAAGTGAAGGTAGGCAGGACCTGTATGGATAATTGTTTGGTAAGCCAGAAGCAGAGCTTTGAACTTGATGCTGCAACTGGAAGCCAGTGTAGAGAGATTAGCAGAGCAGTGACATGAGCTCTCTTGTGTTGGTTGAAGACCTGACGTGCTTTTTCATTCTGGATCATCTGAAGAGGTTTAACTGAGAATGCAGGAAGGCCGACCAACAAGGAATTACAGTAGTCAATGTGTGACACCTGAACCTAGAGCTGTTTCGTATGTCAGGTGGAGTTTGATTTTCCTGATGTTGTAAAGAGCAAATCGGCAAAACCAGGAAAACGAGGCAACGTGGTCCTTAAAGGTCAGGGGGCTGTCTAACATGACACCAAGATTCCTAGCAGAAAATGTGGGCACAAGTGTGGTGGAATCCAGCTGCACGCTTATCTGAGGAGGTAAGGAACGACTGGTTGGACGGACAATAAGCTCAGTCTTGGACAGATTTAGCTGAAGGTGACGGTCCTTCATCCATGCAGAGATATCAGAAAGACAGGCCGATATTCACATTGAGACGCCTGTGTCGTCAGGTGGGAAAGAAAGGAAGAGCTGGGTGTCGTCGGTATAGCAGTGGTAGGAGAAGCCGTGAGAGGTGATGATTTCACCTAGTGAAGTGGTGTATAGTGGAAAGAGAAGGGGGGCAAGAACCGATCTCTGTGGCACCCCTGTTGCCAGCTCTTGTGATCTGGACACTCGTCTTTGCCATGATACTCTGAAGGATCTTCCTGCGAGGTGAGACATGAACCACAAGAGGACAGATCCTGAAATGTCAAGCGTTGAGAGTGTGGAGAGGAAGTGGTGTGGTGGTTGACCGTGTAAAGGCAGCAGACAGGTCAGGCAGGATGAGAACTGAGGATAGTCCAGCAGATCTGGCAGCCCGTAGTGTCTCTGTGACTGACAGAAGAGCAGCTTCAGTTGAGTGGCCCTGCCTAAAGCCAGACTGATGTGGATCAAACAGGTAGTTGTTGCGAAGCAACTGTGAGACCTGACTGAAGACGGCTCGTTGAAATCATAGACTGTAAAAAAACAATGGATGATGCATTAAGCCGCGTGACCCATTGATTTTGAAGCCTATTTTTCAATGGGGCACATCCATGTTACTCTGGAAGCCAACAGAAACGCACCAACCGTCTGTCAATCAAAGTTACTTTTGCCTACCATCTCCTTCAGCGGTGAAATAAAAACTTACTGTCAAGTTTAGCCTAAACTGGGTTCGTAAAGATGTCTGCTTGTTCTGCTAAGCATGGTAGCATGACAATTACGAATGAGGAAGTGATAATGGGTGTGAAATCAAACGATTGAGACCAAAATGTTTCTTTGAACCAGGCTTTAGATGCGTTTATTTCTGCTCTAAAGTTGGACATTTTAACATGGGACTCGTTTTTCGAGTCGGCCTCTAGTGGACAGTTGAGGAAGTGCAACACATCTTAGTTCTGCATGAGCCTCAACCTGGAAGATAGATGGTTGGTGCTTGGTTGAAATTTTAAAAGCCACACAGGTACTTTTAAACATTAAGCTTAGAGGTTCTCCCTGTAGACATTGAGGTGAAATTTCTTTTATGACACTGCAAGATTTTTCTTGTTTAGTCTTTGTTCGTTTCCTCTCTCATTTTCTCTTCCATCATCACTTTCTTGGGTCTCCCAGTTGTCTCTGCCGTGAAACCCACTATAGTTCTGAGCTAGTATTGTATCTGCTGATGGTTACATTGCACCTATAAGCTGTATTCATCTGTCACGAGACAACTAGAAGGGAACAAACGTTTCTTTTAGTGTTTAAATTGATATTTCAACGTGAAAGAAACCCCTTGAAACTCCTAATATTTGAAGTATTACTTCAAATAACTACTAGGAACTACTAGTATTATTTCTACCCATCATAGGGCCAGACATTGGCTCATATCACCTTTTTTGTAACGTGTCGCTAGATCTACAAAGGAGAAAGCAATTTACGTTACCATAATTATTAACAAATAAAATGCAGACTGGAAAAACATAAAAAATTGTTTTGATTCATGATGTTAGCAAATTAAAAATTTTTTAAATAATTTCCATAATGTTGCAACTTTTTTAAACTTAGAAGTTATACATTATTATACATTATTAATATTTTTTTTATCCTACCTCAACCATTCGAATTACTCTCATATTCTTGCATATTGTACCAATCATGATCTCATGGCAGAAGACTGGAGCATGATTTTATTTTAATGATGTATCTCTAGTAGATGGCTGAGTCAGCTTTTGGATTCTTTGTATTTATTTCCATTTATTTCACTCATTAAATCTTTTTTTTTTTTTTGAACACTATATTTATTGACATTTTTTTCCAATTATTACAACAATACAGTTATCTGTAAATAAAATGTGCAATAAAAAATAAAAAAAAAAACAATGAAAGAAAAAAAAACCACAAGCATAGCAGACAAAGATACAGAGACAAAACAACAACATAAAAAAAAAAAAAAAAAAAACATTACGCACAAAACTCAAAACAAAACAAAAACAAAAACAGAATCCCCCCTACATCATCATTCAACAGAATCATCCAGTACAGGTCCCGACGGATTACTCCTCATAAAGCGCATGAACTGTCCCCAGATTTCCCAAAAGTCATCAGATTTCCCTTTCATGGCATATGTCAGTTTCTCTAATGCAAGACAATTTGATAGTTCTTTGTACCATTGCTTTATGTCTGGTTTGTCTGGGTTCTTCCAAAACAATGCTATCGAATGTTTCGCCTGGAGAAGAGAATAAGTTATCATACTCTTCTTTCTACTGTTTATTTTTAAGTTACCAGGAAATATACCTAAAATACACAATTGTGGACAGATAGGAATATCTTCTGAGATAATCTGGGATAAATTACAAATGACTTCTTTCCAAAACTTTGCGATCTCTGGGCATTGCCATAAGCAGTGATATAATGTACCCCTCTCCACGTTACACTTTACACATTGGTCCGGTATATTAGGATCAAAACGATTAAGTAGAGAGGGAGTAATATACGTTCGCATAAGCCACTTGTACTGTAATAATTTGTACCTGGTATTGATCGTCTGCGTTTGGGCTTTGTAGCAAGCCCTCTCCCAAACTTCAGCACTTATGTCTACATTCAGATCGTTACACCAGGCCAATCTTCTACACTCTGAAGATTCCTCAGACAACCTCACAAACATACCATAAACTACAGATACTTGACCACGACCTTCCGAATAGTTTACGATCATATTTTCTAAGACTGATAGAGACGGCAGCTGGGTTGAGTTATCCTGGGAACTTAAAATAAAACTTCTTATCTGTAGATACTTAAAAAAATGGTTTGATGGAATATCGTATTTCCTGCGAAGCCCTTCAAAAGACATCAACACATCATTCTCATACATGTCAGAGATTTTAGCAACACCCTTGTCTGCCCATGATTTAAACCCCCCATCATGGCTTCCTGGCCTGAAATCCTGGTTACCCCATAATGGAGAAAAACGTGAAAGTTTATTCTTTGACCCAAAGTACTTTTGAGTTTTAAACCAAATTTCAATTGTGTTCTTAACAAAGGGATTTTTTGTCTTTTTTCGTAATTTTATAAGGGTGTCAGAATATAAATAAAGGTTCAAAGGCAAGGGAGATGTTGTGTTACGCTCTATTTGTACCCAAGATATGCATGTTCCTTCAGAAAACCAGAACATTGCTGCTCTTATCTGAGCTGCTATATAATACCAGTATAGATTGGGAAGTTTTAACCCCCCTCTCTCATATGGCAAGAAGAGTAGTGACAATCGTAGCCTGGGTTTCTTTTCTTTCCATATAAAATTAGTAAAGAGTTTTTTCATATTAGCAAAAAATGAGAGGGGTGGTTTCAGGGGTAGTGACTGGAATAGATATAAGAATTTCGGTAAGATATTCATTTTAATAATGTTTATGCGGCCAATCAATGACAAGGGAAGTAGTGTCCATCTGTTAATTGATTTTGTGACTGAGGTTATAATAGGGTCATAGTTTGATTGGATCAGCTCTCCTACATCGGGGGTTAACTTTATTCCCAGATACATAAATCCTTGGGGTGAATTTTGAAAAACCGTATTAACTGGTGGATTAAGTCTTTCAGATTCTTTTAGAAAAAAAATATTGGATTTGGTGTCATTGACCTTACAGCCTGAAAATTCACCAAAACATTTGATTAGTTCTAAGAGGGATGGTAGGGACCGAGATAAATTTGTCACAAACAGTAATATATCGTCTGCATAGAGAGCAAGGCGATTCTCAACACCACCTACTGTGATACCAGTAATTGTCGGGTGAGCTCTAATAGCTATGGCGAGCATTTCAACCGCGAGCGTGAACAGTAATGGGGACAGAGGGCAACCCTGTCTTGTTGATCTAGACAGATTAAAAGGAACAGATATTATACCATTGGTCATCACTTCTGCCCTTGGGCTATCATAAAGCACTTTTATCCATTTGCAAAACCTCTCCCCGAATCCAAAACGAGCCAATACTTCAAAGAGGTACGGCCATTCCACGCGGTCGAACGCTTTTTCTTGGTCAAGGGACAAAATGGCTGCCCCTGAGATGTCCCTCCCTTCATGGATAATATTAATAGCTCTCCTGATATTATGGAACGCTTGTCTGCCTTTGACGAAGCCATTTTGATCGAGACCTATCAATGAAGGCAGATAACTATCCAGTCTCAACGCCAATGTCTTTGCTAAGAGCTTGGTGTCCGAGTTAAGTAATGATATTGGTCGATAGCTCTCGCATTTGGAGGGACACTTTCCTGGTTTTAAGATAACTGTTATCAGGGCATTTTGTAACGTGGGTGGAAGACCCTTTTCAAAGGCCTCGTTTATCATGTCTAGAAACGGAGGTAGTAATTTTTCTTTAAATATTTTATATAAGTCAATAGGAATTCCGTCAGGACCTGGTGCCTTCCCACTATTCATCGCACATACGGCTTCAAATATCTCTTCAAGCTGTATTGGCCTATCAAGGTCAATCCTTGCATTATCAGATAGTTTAGGAATCTCAAGACCGTCTAAGAATGTTGTTTGTAATCCTGGGTCTGACGGAGGTTCCGAAGTATATAATTTCTCATAAAAGGCTTTGAATGTGTCATTTATTTCTTTAGGGTCTATTGTCAAGATACCGGATGAGTTTGTTATTTCCCCTATGGCTCTCTCAGTTTGTAGGGCTTTGATACGCCATGCTAGTAATTTCCCTGCTCTTTCACCCTGTTCATAAAATGACTGTCTAAGCCTAGTCAAATCAGAGAGAGCTTTGTTTGAAGACAACTCATTGTATTGAGCTCTTTTTACAGCTACTTTCTGCTGTAGTTCTGGGGTGTCGTTTGAAAATAGTTCCCTTTCAAGTTGTCCAATTTCTTTTTCCAATTCCAACATCTGCCTTTTGAATTTATTTGATTTAGAGCTTGTATAACTGATAATCTGTCCCCGTATGTAGGCTTTGAATGCTTCCCACCTAACAGAAGGGGAGGTCTGTGTAGTATTTAATTCAAAGAATGTATCTATATGGCCTTCCAAATATTTTAAAAAATCTGTATCATGTAACCATTTTGTATCAAAACGCCATCTTGGGGGTCCTTTAAATGCTTTTGTTGGTGTATAATCAATGGTCAATGGTGCATGATCAGAAATTACAATACTATTATACCAACAACCATTAACATTTGACACAAGACTTTTTGAAATCAAAAATAGATCAATGCGAGAGTGAGTACGATAGGTGGCCGAAAAACAGGAAAACTCCTTTTTGCCTGGGTGTAAGTCCCTCCAAATATCACACAGGTCCAACTCTGATATAAAATGTGATATGACTTTTCTTGCTTGTGCATGCGAACCATCTCTTCCCGTCGATCTGTCAATAGCAGGACATGGCGCCACATTCATATCTCCTCCCATTAAAATACTACCTCTTAGTGTTGATAGCATCAAAAACAAGTTATTAAAGAAGTGTGGATCATCATTATTTGGTCCATATACATTAACCACATTTAAGTGCTCACCCAATAATGTTCCCTGTAATATTATATATCTTCCTCTTGTATCCTTAGAAATGTTATTAATCTGGAAAGGGATAGATTTATGGATAAGTATTGCCACTCCCCTCGCTTGTGAAGAGTAGTTTGCAGTTATGACTTGTCCCTGCCATCTTCTCCTCAGCTTCAAATCCTCGCTCTGTGTCAAGTGAGTTTCTTGTAATAACACCAACTTGGATTGCATTTGTTTTATCCTGGTCATAACTTGTTTAATCTTAGTTAATTTCCCCAGTCCCCTCACATTCCAGCTAGTTATTTTAAAGTTGTTGGAAGCCATTAATCAGGTTTTATACATATTGTGTATAAAGGGGACCTTGTAGCACTGCAACGTCATCCGACGGTTTGAATAGAAAAACCTTTCTGCTGTAACCATATAATGAATCAGAAGGGGGATAAAAACAAAAAAACACTTATACATATATACACGCATAGAGAAAAAAAACAAAGAAAAAACACGACTGCCTGATTTACTTACAGTCCGCCTCAACACTTAAACTGAACTTCCTAGGTTATACACAACCGATCCTTCAGAAAGGAGCAGTTCCGAACAAAACCACAACATACGAAATCCTGCTCTAACTTTAGAAATATAATAAAAACTTAGATTTTCCCTTAACCCGCTAAAAAAAAAAAAGAGTACATTATCAACAACCAGTTGACACTGTCAGATCTTCTGCTTTTTAGGTAAAAAACTAAACAAAAAACAAAAAAATAAAAAAAAATATATATATACACTTCTCACCACCTCTCTTCTCCTAAGTAACTTAAAATAAGAGTAGAAAACCTAGACCCTGAGTGTCCTATAAGGATTTGAAAAACAAAACCACATAATGGTTAAAGCTCGACCATTCAGATCAATCAAAATAAGACGTGGTAAAAAGAGAAAAAAAAAATAAATAAATAAAAATAAAATAAAATAAATAAATAAATTTAAAAAAAAAATATATATATATATATATATATATATACACATACATACCCATACATATATATATACATATATATATATACATCTAAATACACTTCTCTTTAAATAAATTAATTAATTAAATTGGAAAAAAAAAATAAAAAATAAATAAATAAATAAAATAAAATGAAATAAAAAAATAAAGAATGAAAGGGAGTACTCACTCCTCCGATATTTTACACATAAAGTAAATTCCCCTTAATACAGTAATGACCTTGAGAAACAGTAACAAAAAAGCAAACAAAGCAAAAAAAAAAGTCTAATGTCACATTTTCAAAGCACTGGAGTTATGTGTAACCTAATGTAACGTTACCTTTCTGGAATGTTGTCAAATGTTCAACTCACTCTAAGGCAATGTACATATTCATTGTTGGATCAGGTCTTACCTCCAGGTAATTGTCAATATATCGACCTGGCTTGTAGCCTATAGAATAAAGTCAAAATGATTTAGGGGAAAAAAAAAAAAAAAAAAAAAAAAAAAAAAAAAAATCCACTCGGATTAGTGGTTCAAAAATGGTTCAGTTATCAAGTCAAAGTAAAAGAAAAAGAAAAAAAAAAAGAAGAAAAAGAAATAAATTTAAAAAAAACGATCTTTATAGATGATCACATGGTCTTCAGAAGTAAACATCCACCTCTACACGCCCCCCTCCTCCTCCTGGCCTGCTGCACGCTGCCGACGCTCCTCACTCACATTCCTCAAATTCCTCAAATTCCTCATGAAGGATTCCACCTCCGCAGGGGTCTCAAAGACATGACGTCGTCCCCCATGATTCACGCGGAACCTACTTGGATGGATTATTCCAAAATCTTCTATTCCCTGGCGCCGGAGAGCTGCTTTTATTGGATCATATTCTTTTCTTCTTTCAAGCACAGACTGCGGGAAGTCGTTGAAAAACATTACGTGTTGGTCCCCATGCATCAGCTTCCCTTTAGCTCGGGCTTTCCTCATCACCCTGGTTTTATCTCTGAAGTTTAAAAACTTCAAAATGAGTGGCCTGGGTCTTGCAGTTGCCGCAGCTCTCGGTTTTCCAAGACGGTGTCCCCGTTCTACAGACCCGGCGGGAAGAGGCTCCGGGTCTCCAATCATGGCTGGAATCCATTTCTCCAGGAATGTCTCCACATCCCCTCGTTCGGTTTCTTTCTCTGCGAGTCCTACTACAATCATGTTGTTTCGTCTGCTTTGAGATTCATAGGACTCACATCTGGAGGTAAGTGTGGAGAGTTGTTTCTGCGTCAAATCCAACTTGTTTTCCAGCGTTGCAATGGTGTCCTCCGCTGTGCTGATGCGGTTTTCTGCTTCATCCAGTCGCCCAGCGTACTCGTTAAGGTCTTTTTTAACATCCTGTATCGCTTTTAGCACCTCAGCATGTCTGGTACTGACTTCTGTCTTCAATGAATTAATTGCGGCTAGAATCTCGTTGTCCCTGTTGCGTTGTTGATGCATCGTGGCGTCAATGCTAGCGTTAGCAGGCCGGCTAACGACGTCGTCTGAGTCCTCCACGTCTCCGCTGGGTTCGGTTTCAAGATGAGTAGAGTCCTTTTTTTTGGTAGATGGTGTTTTCTTAGGGCTCATCTTCACTTCCTACATAAACTGTGTACTGTTTGTTAAGTTTCTTGTTGAAGTAAACGGGTAGTTTAAATCAATTGGTCAGAGCATCGGACTTGCGACTGTTCAGCTGTCCGCCATAACCGGAAGTCCCACTCATTAAATCTTAATATTTTCTAGCCTGTCTTGTCACAATATTACGAAAACTCCAGTCCAGTGGAGTTCAGACCTGCCATTCCTTGTTGTTCAGCAAGACCAGATCCACAATTAAAAGGAGCAAAATCACCAGTTATACTGTACGTTCTTGATATAAATGACTCCTAAACAAGTATTCCCTTATCCAGTATATGCAAAGCCACATTAATGTGGCACTGTGGCTTTGCAACTTCAGGCATGTCGTGTCTTAACTAAAGGGTCTCTGCTACCCATGAGATCCATTCATTTCTCAGTAGCAGCACAGTGCTTCACTTCCTTTCTCACTCCCTTTGGGATCATGCAGCCCCGCAGTTTATTCACCATATCTCTAATTGTCACTAAGGGGGCCTGTGACTCGTTGCATGTTGCTCAGTACCAGCCACAATGGGCATTTCTGAGAGTAAATCCAACATCAGGGAATTAATTAGGCAGAAAACAATGGCCCATAAGAGTACTAACGACAGAATAACAAGCCACACGGTTTTATTTGGGGCTCCACAGACATGTAGCGCATATTCAAAGATGCAGAATGCTAATTAGCTTCAGAGCTTAGCTGTGGCCCATTTTCATCTATTACAATATTTTATATTTTTTATACATTTCACTGCGGGGGCCTTTTGTTATATTTTCAAAAATGGTCTCTGCTAAAAGGGACATGTTGATACTTTGTGCTCTGCATTCACTTATCATTTACCTAATCATTTATGCCGAATTTTTTATTTTTTTTTTGGGGGGGGGGGGGGATTATATTATTAATGCACAATGAAGTGGCCATAGAATAGCAATCAGTGTTAAGATTGTTGTGTGCCACTGGATGCAAAATCACCTGGGAAAATCAGTGGGATTCAATCCTGAGGAGCGTTTTTGCTATTGTGCTACCAAACAATAATTTCTTCTTTTTTGTGTATCAGTTGATCTTTCTGTGATCAAGGGCAGTTACTACTACTGTATTATTGTCTCAATTGTGCAGTCTTTTGTAATTAACTATAGGCATAATAACGTAGTTTGTATTCTCAGCTTCTACCTGCATTATTGACGAGAGATGAATCGACTTTTTCTCTTGGGGATTTCTCCCTCCCACTTCGTCAGCAAGCAGCTTCTTGTGTTGGCTGTGTCGTGTTTTGTTTGTAGCTGCTGGACTCTGGAGGGATGGAAACTGGAAGCCATCAGACTTCTGTTGCACGCCAGAGAAAATAAGAAGTTTTGATACATATCAATTATATAAGAATGAAATATAGATAATATACATACAGTACAAGTATCTTTAACTGCTCATACATATTTAAGTATACCAATATAAAGTCATATATATGCAGTCAAACATTGCAACCATTCAGCTCATTTAGGTTGTTACTGCTATGACTTTAAGTCCTTCAAATCCTTGAACTTTTTAAGATATTCCTGGATTTCCAAGGCCTATTGGAATATAATAGGAAAGTCTTTAAAGCCTTGAAAAACGTCCACCTCTTTTAAACCTTATTACTTCAGCATACTTTCAGCTAGAGACCTTACCACCTTACCATTTGATTCAGCTTTTTAAAATCTGTTGTAGTTTTTGAAATACTACACTTTGAGTTTATGAAACATGTTGCATTTATAATGTATTTCAATTGTGGAGCATTCAGATATCCTTAAAAATGTGTCTATGAGAGCTCAATACTTAAACAAGAACCAACCCAAACTGAAGCAGAACTAATCTGAACACAACCAGAACCACCTCAGACCTAACCAGAACTTAGGTTGTTCTTATTTTGTTCAGCCTGTCTTCAGCATTTATTCTCTTCTTTAGCTGAAGTTCCTCTTTTAAGGACAAACTTCTTTCTTTCTTTAGCTCATCTTCATGGCTTCAGCTTATCTAACTCACCTTCCTCTCTTCAACTCGTCTTCCTGTTTTAAGTCCATCTTCTTCTATAGCAAATATTCCTCTTTTAAGTGACTCGTCCTGTCTTCAACTCCTCTCTTCTTCCATCATCTCAAGAATTTTCAAACGTTTGAGCTACATTTTACCATTTTCTTCAAATTTTTATCTGACTTTAGCAATTTCTATGATTTCCAGCAGTTCAACAAAGTTCAGCTCATCAGCGTCCAACCCTGCATTTTTTAAAGGAAATGCAGCCTTTTGTAGTTGCTGATTAGATGTATCTTCAATTGGACTGTAAATGACTGAACAGAGACAGCAGCACCAAATATATAATAAATATAAATGGCTGTGGTAACCTATCCGCCCCTGCTTTCATCCCGACGACTTAAGGCTAAGTTCAGCCAGGATAATTGACGTATCCCAACTTAATCCCTTATCTTGGTTTCGCGCTGCAGCCCTCTGGTCTTGGCAACTGTGGCACCAACAGTTATTCATATACTGGATTGGGACTGTTATCTGTGGCCGTTCAGAACAGCTCAACTCGCCACCACAACAACTTAAGTGGCTTTTCATGTCACAATGCTTCTGAATGCTTATAAGAAGTCACGACGGCGCTGAAGCTCCTATATCTCCATTTTGTTGTCTGCACCAGTTCCTAAGGTAAACACAGCAGTTGTCCCTCCAGCTGCTAAATCCTCCATGTTTCCCCGCTACAATAAATAGATTAAAAAATTAAACGCTGGATCTTTCACAGCTTCTTTGCTGGAAATGGCTTCCCACCTGCTGGTTGAACCCAAGTAGAAAGAAGGCTGTGAAACTGGATCAAAAAACATGCAGGCTTGGGCTATTAAAAGCCCCACTCTCAAATAAAGACTTTTGCAATATATTGGAACTCAGATGAAGAGTTTTATAATGATGCTGTGTGGGTTCACCACCACAAGTGACCTCTTTCACATAACAATCCCATGATTTAATACAAAATAATTAGCTGCTAACTTGCTCTCCAGCAGCAAGAGTTTCTAAAACATTGTTGTTCTTGTTCATGCTCTTTGAGCTTTGGAAAGGTTTCAGGAATAATTATCACCCCTGTTTAGAAGCTATTTCTTCTTGATTTTAACTTATGCTTTTCCTTTTTATAGTTTGTACACTTGATTATATTGATTCCTGCTGGTATTTGCACTAGAAAGCTTTTATTCAACGGTTCTCAAACAACTTGTATCAAAGAAGTGAAGTTGCCTTGGCTCTTGACACACCTGCTCCTCTGGCTCATCAAATCCAGGAAGCGTGAAATGGCAAGGGAGTTATGAGTAGAGTAAGAGCGTGAATATTTTATTAATATCTATTCCACTTCCCATTTTATGTCTTCTTGTAGCCTACATCACCGTGATATCTGTGACACCATGCAATGAACACAGAACACAGAAAGAAGGAAAGTTCATTAATTAGATCTCACACTGTGAGCAGTTTGGCTGGAAAGCGTGTTTTAGAGTTCTACTTTTCCATCTTTTTAACAAAAGTCTTAACAATGGCGACCTCTCTTCTAGATTTGGTGATGGCTATACGGTGACTGTGAGAGTCGGTGGTGCGTCTCCTGAGCTGAAGCCTGTGGAGGATTTCGTCCAGCAGTCGTTCCCAGGCAGCGTTCTCAAGGAGAAGCACCACAACACCCTGCACTACCAGCTCCCACACGCAGAGGGAGCCTTGGCCCAGATCTTCAGCCAGTTCACCTCCCACCAGCAGAGGCTGGGCGTGGAGGACTACTCCGTTTCCCAGACCACTCTGGATCAGGTGAGACTACGGAAAATTACATGTACGCTAGTGCTTTCTTGGCTTCAGTACCAGATGGTTGTGCCTACTGACTTAAACCCACAACTGAGAGATCGTTGTGAAACAAGAAGAACAGCATTTGAAGGCATGTGCACAAACTCTAAATCTCATAGGGCTGGGCGATATATCGAGATTTTAATATATATCGATATATTTTCAAACACGATATGGTACGAGACAATATCGTTTATATCGATTAATTTTTAATTTTTTTTTTATGATTTTGATATAGCTTATTTTGTGACAAATTGACTTGAATGTTTTATTTGAGATTTGCACAAATGTTTTGTTATTTGCACAACTGTCAACCTCAGTGGAAAAGTCTGCCTGGTACTGTCTACATTGTATATTTTGTATATATATTTTGCACAGTATATTTTAATTGAATTGTTATGCAGGAAAGGGATATTTGTTTTATTTTATTCAAGAAGCATTTTTATTCTATATATGCAGGCAGTTTATTTTTATTTAATTTGTTTTATACATTTTGATATTGTGCAGACCACTGTTAATAAAGGAACCTGTGTGACATTTGGCACGAGACTTTGTATTAAAACTGACTGTTTTTTTAAGGGTTTGCCTCAGAAAAAAATGAAGCTAACAGAGATGCTATGCTATAATGCTTTGGGGGAAACCCCAATTATGGCACAGAAAAAATATCGATATATATCGAGTATCGCCATTCAGCTAGAAAATATCGAGATATGACTTTTGGTCCATATCGCCCAGCCCTAAAATCTCATATTCTTTTGTATTAAAGGAGCCATCTGTAAGAAATGGCATAAGTGACATAAGTATTTGAAATGAACATGATTTTTAAATGTCTGTTGAAATATCAGGGTCATTTTATGATTCATATTATTATTGCTCTTACATACAGCTCCTTTAAAAAAGGTAATTAAAATCATCTGATCATAGTCGGTCTTTGATAAACACAACCTCAGACAGACCAAAATCATGTAGGCAATAAAGCTCACCGTTCCACCTTTAGCACCAATAACTTCAAACAGGTACCTTGTATACAAATGTTCAGTTTCTGTCATTGATACTGAAGAAATCTGGCCCGTGTTTCTTCACAACAATGCTTCCCGTCACCCAGAGCCGTGGTTACAAAACAATCATCACCCCTTCACCGTGGGGTCCGACAGTCGGTATAAAGTGCTTCTGCTAAAATGCTGTTTGCTTTTCATCAAACATGGCCACACAACTCTTATTGATACCCTAGAGCAGGGGTCACCAATCCTGGTCCTCGAGGGCCGGTGTCCTGCATGTTTTACTTGTTTCGCTGCTTCATTGCACCGTGATAAAAGTGACTGTGTCATTAAGAGAATTGTGCAGACCTCAATGACAAGCTGATGACGATGATTAATTAGAATCAGGTGTGTTAAAGCAGAGAAAACATGCAGGACACCGGCCCTCGAGGACCAGGATTGGTGACCCCTGCCCTGGAGCATTGATCCAAATTTCTTGGAATCGGTTCAGGTGCAGTTTTGTGAACCTCAGATATGCTTCCATGTTCTCTCATCCAAGCAAACCATACTAGTTTGAACCTCTTCTCTCTGGGCTTCATCATGTAACATCCTCAGTGAGATCTGGAGAGACCGAGATGGAACTATTATGTGTCTCTGAGCGTTTCACCTTCTTAGGGTAAAGTTTGCTGGGAAGTCCGGTTTTGTGGTCATTGGAAATTGTCCTCAGTGCTTTTCGTTGACCTTTCTCATTGTTGAATGCTGAACTCAAAGTATTTCTCTCTTAATATTGTGTTAAGAAACACTTGAATGCTCTGAATCAAGAAAATGCCAAAACATGTGGGTTCCAATTCATCAAAGGCTGATGATTAGTAGCACCTGGCTGCAACTTACTGGCTTAAATCCTGTGGGCAATACTTCCTATTGTTCCTTTTGGCTTCATTTTTGATTAAAAAAAAAAACAACGGCATAGTGAAAAAAGATGTGCATTATTGTTTGTCTGACTTGTATTTGTGTAATGCCAAGATACAACATGATCAAATTTGCTTTTGAAGCAAACGTAGAGAGGGTACTAGTTTTTGCACATAAGTACATAATAAAGTTGTAATATGCATTTCTGTAGCGCTACATGGAGGAATTACATCTCCAGACTCGAGGCACCTTTCTTTATTGGCATTTCCTCATCTAATTCTCTAACAGGAAAGCTACTATGAGAGTCTTCGGTAGTAGATTTTAAATTATCTGTATTTATGAAACCCGTGGGAAAGCTTTGGTTCTGTGTCTTGACAAACAAATAGCGGTGTTGTGGAAGTGTTAAATAATTTCAGTGCTTGGAGAGCAAAACATTGGTTTTAGCCGGTTTCGACTTAAAGCAGGGCAGAACATGAGATATATACAGATGATAATATGACAATCCGACTGTAGTTAAGTGGAGCGATAGCTCAGTTTAATGCGTCATAAGGCTATAAACCAACACAACCTGCATTTTAAGTGCTCTAATTTAATGCAAGTTATTTCAGGAGTGGTACACACAATTTAAAGATCTGTTCTCCGAACATTGTTGTCTGCCATTAACGGCTGTCAGACTGATCCATGAAGACAGTTTAATGCCAGCTCCAGGTATTGATCACAAATCTGGACTCGTACAAAAATCTCCCATAACCGATGCATTTTTATTCTTCCCGTCCAGCTGCTGTACCATATTGGTGGAATCATCCAAACGCTGGATGTTATGTAGTCCGTCTTTATCTTGTGTTTTCCTCGCCGCCTCGGAGACCTGTTACAATCAGGCACTCAGTGGTGAGTGCGGGTGTGTCTGTTCCTGCAAACCCCGCATTAGCGCAGCAGCGGCCGAGCAGGCGGGGGGTGAGAGGATGACCTCTTGTAGGTTTAGAAAGGTCATCAGTCCACTTCACTGTGAAGTGGGGGTGGGGAAGGAAAAGAGGCACAGATGTGAGTTTTATGTGTGTGTGCCAGGGCTGTATTTAATCAGAGAATGCTACAGCGATATACAGGGTGTGATTACAATGATTTTATTGACTTGGTCGTCATGGATAACTCATTGTTCATGGTTTGGCAGCATATCTCCTTTCAGACCACCACTGCAGAACGTAAAGAATTCATGAGAAGCTAAATGCTTTAACTACTAGTTGTAGTCAGGCTTTATCTCCCTAAAAGGATTTATAACACTAGTTTTTGTGTGTGTTTGCGTTTGTTTGTTTTTAAACTTTACAGATCATCGTTGTGCAACTATAGCACAACTTTTTTTTTTTTTTTTTTTTTTTTAGTTTAGTTTATTTTCAGTCATGACACAAAAAAAAACAAAGAATAAAAATGACAACAAGAAAATGAATACACTGTTCAAAGAAAACATTACAAAAAAGTTTCCAATATACAAATAAACAAATAACATCTAGACCGAAAAAGGTGTAGGCTGAAGCAAAGCTTATTATTTGCCTACCCTCAAAAAGATTAATTAAATTAATGAAATAAAAGCAAGAAGTAAGAGAAAGACTGCCAGTAAAACAAATTGCCTCCATGGGGATAACAAAAATTCCTCAAGAAATAAAAAAGATTTTTAAAATAAAGGTGCAGTCTACATGTTACCTTCATCCTTAAAAAATCAAAGCAAATCACCAATTAAATAAATAAATACCCAAATCAACATCACCACTCATTAATTTAATATAAGGACATCATCCTTCTTTTCAATGTTTTTTTAAATAAGGTTAAGGTTCTACATAATTTCAAATCCCTCTCTAATTTATTCCAAACATCCACTGCTGCCACTGTAGCATCTCAGTTTGGTGTAGGTTCTGATTGTTGATTTCCTGTATATGCTCTTCTAACTTCTAACCTTGCATATGTATCTTGTAACTTGACTGTCAGCTTGCCCCTCATTCCTCACTGGTCAATATTTACCAGATCAGAAGCAGTAAATAAACTATACTTAGACCAGGAGGTCAAGGTGTAAAGACATGGAGGGGGAGGACTAGAGAACCTGTGAAGACCCAACACTCACCTTTCAGCTCCTGATTTATAGAGAGGAGTCTTGACCTATAGTATAACACCCGACTTGCACTACAATGAATATTGATCGCACAGCCTGGAGCTCAGGGGTTGATGTTCATCGCCAACCCAGCGCAGAGCACATTTACAAAAGAAAATGGGATTTTCTCAGTTGTCTTTTGGAGCACATTTGGGGCTAGTGAAATACTTGCTGCTTTGTGTTTGAACAATGGTCCTCTTAGTCACGAAAGCAGCTCTGAAACAAATTACTTTTTTCTGTCCTTTTGTCTGCGTTAGTATTGCGAAATTATTAGAGTTTTTGGTTCATGCTCACCACTGAGTTGGAGCTTGGCAGCAATAAACAGAGACGGTGTTAATTAAACGGGTGAAAATACTGAAGCAGTTGGAAGTATTATGACCTTTTAAACTGTTTGGTTGATAAGAACAAGGGGGATATGGTGGCATAAAAAAATGGCATTTCTTTTTTAGCTGATAGCTGTACAATCTTAAATTCATACTTTGTCAACTGATTGGATGAAAACAATGTTGAAATAAATCCTAATTAGCTGCCCATTTGCTAGCTTTGTTGACACAGTTCCCAGACGATTGTAGGGTTTGTGTTGGATATTTTCATTTTTAAAGCTCAAAATTATGACAGAGTCAGATATTTTGTTGTCTTTTAATGGGACGCATGTCTTCTTAACTGTTTTGCCTGCAGTGTTCTTGAGAAGCGTCATCTGACAGTCTGGTTATTCAGATGTTTTTCCCAGGTGTGGCCCGACGGATCTGGCTGATCCACCATGTTGCTCAAACAGACCGGCCTATTCTTGCATTTGCCGATGGGTTTTAGGTAGGGCTGGGGATCGATTCAAATGTCAAGAATCGATTCGATTCCGATTCTTAATATTCAGAATCGATTATCAAGATTTGATTCGATCCGATTCGATTCGATTCCGATATTTGGGTTAGTGTTATTAAAACTGTTTTTTGAGCTGTTGCATGAATTATATGACTGTATTTATGCAAAATATTACTACTAGTATTATATTGAGATTAAACAGCAAGTATTGGCAGCTAATGATGCTGTAAGGACCAATCAGCTCCCAGAATGCTGATAGAACTGCTTTCAGAAACATCATGTGGGTCAGAATTACCAAACAGATCCAGGGAGGAAACAGAGACGGATGAAATCGGTTAGATTTTTTCCCACATTCCGTTTTTATTTGTTCCATTTTCGGTCTATTTTGGTTTTTAATTTTTGAGAATTTGGTTTTTAGCATTTTTTGCAAATGTAACCCCAAGACAGTATATAAAGTAATGAAATATAGACAATTTATGCAATTATAACCTAACACTTTAATGTTTTCATACCTTTAAACATATTTAAAGGCAAAAACATGGCACCAGTTATTCTCGTGTCCAACAAAACATTCCTTTTTTGGGGATAAACAAAAAAAAAAACAAATTTGTAATGTAATGATGAAAAAAAAATACATAAATAATTAAAATAAAAAAAAATAAAAAATTGATCTTTAGACATATTAATCGATTTTTAGGAATTAATATGAGCATCGATTTAGAATTGGGAAATCGATTTTTTCAACACAGGCCTAGTTTTAGGTGCCACAACCAAGGGGCTAGTCTCTCTCTACTAAGTACGTTCCAAATGCTGCAGTTCCTCAAAGAGCCACTAGAGGGAACTAAATGTAAAGTCATTTCCATTGAACTTAAGATGTCCATATTTACCGCTGAACTAATCATACGTAAAAACCTGGTACTTAAATAAATTTGTTTTTGCTTTCCATTAAAATGAAATGAAACCAAGAAGCTCTGCATAATGAGCGCTGGGTGTTTTGAATGACAGCTGAACTGCAGCGTGTTGTGAACTTGACTTCTGAGCTGTGAATAAAAACCTACCAGAACATTCTTTTTGCTTTTAAAGATAAGAAGGTTTGTTTAACTGTTAATCGACTGAACTGCTACCGGCTCAGGGTTGGAACGGTCAAGAGGGGAAGTTTAGCCGTGCAGCCTGCACAGCTACTTTCTCCTGCCAAAGGCTGCTAACTACAGCTAACCAGAGGACTCCGGCCCGCCGGCCGCTCGCTCTGGCAGCAGCAGGAGCAGCAGCTGAGCCACCTCTGCCCCCAAACCCTTCCCCGCCAACTTGGAATCGCCCAGAAGCGCTGAACTGCTGTGCCATGCTAAGGATTATGACATTGTAATTTCAATGTTCCCAAACCTCTAAGATAAACAAAATGTGATCTTTCAAAAAAAGCATTGCAGCAAACGGACGAGTGATGGAATAAGCCTCAGACCTTTATCCTTTTTTTTCAGAGCTAAAACCTTCCACCTAGTCATTTTGTTTATGGAGGAGCATAAACGTTTGGCATGTACCAAGGAGGAAAATAAATCCATTTTTACATTTAGCAAAGACTTCCTTCATATATAACAGAGGTTAATTGGGTGAATCACATCCTAACACCTCGGCGTCATGCCTCAGCGGTCACCAAATAAACACCTAAATGCAACCTCTCTAATATAATTAATGCTTGTATCATTTGTTATGAAGGAAATGCCACTCAGCAGTACCAGTGCATGACGTTTACGTCACGAGTGGATGACTGGCAAAGTACAGAAAGTAGAAATGATCAGACACCACAGCGCAAGAAGAACTCGCACTGACTTTCTGGTAAAAAACGTTGCACCATCAAAACTCAGAAATGATAGATCTTAAAGAAAGTTAACCACAACCGAAACTTGGAGATTCTGTTTTATAAACTTCACAGCCTTGACTGAATACCAAATGCTGTCCGTGCCGCCGCATACCAAGCCAGTATCAGCCGGTGGCAGGGTCAGAGGCTGAGAGAGATGGGTGGAGAGCATATTTGTTGTAACTGTCATTCTGTCATTCTCGTTCTTTTTCCCGTCCTCCCCTGACGAGATACCATGACAACAATGACCTTGATGCACACCGCTGACGCTATGACATCAAACAAGCGTATTTTAGCCCTGGGTGTTCTGCAGGCAGATCGCTTTCCCCTCAGTTACATGTTAACCAAGTAGGCAACAAAATAGAAATTCAGTTAAATTCCAGTTATTTGGACAAACAAGAACTGTCTAAATTTCCCTGTCAATTAAGTTTTTTATGTCAGAAAGGATTTTTTTTTTTTTTTTTTTTAAGGGAGAGTTTGAAGCTGGTTCCACAATCACATGGACTTGATTCTGCGTTATATAGAGGAGAAACTTTCCATGTAAAAATGACAGGTTTTAACACAGAGAACAGCACGCTTTTGCACCACTGACCACTGGTTGCCATGGTGACAACTCCATGCTAGATCTGTGATGGATGGACTGAACCAACTGAGAAGGTTTTCCAAATTTTTGATTCATTTTTAATAATTGTTCTGGTAAATAAAAAAATAATGTTATAAAATAAGGAGAGACGGGCTACAAAGCCATAACTGCACATTGGGGATTCATTTATTCCATAAACAATAATGTTTAAATCCCTGACATTGTGTATCACTCGTTCTTTAGTTTTTCTTTTTCAGAACCAAAACCGAAAAGCAGAAAAACATTTACATTAATATTTGCAGCGTTAAACCAAATAAGAAATACAATAAAGGATCCAATTAAAAAAACAAATTAAAACTGCAAGCAGCAATGAACGGGCCCTCGCACTCACGGCCACCGCCCCCCATAAGCATATCAGAAATGACACCACCCACGACTTCCTATGTCAAACCATTCAAAAGTTATAGCAGAAAATAGGGACAACCAATCAGAAGAAGGGGCGGGGCTAATTAAGGCCAAATAAGCTCAAGGACTCAATACCGACTCCGATGACACCACCCATGACTCTTTATGTCGAAGCTTTCAAAAGTTGTGGCAGAGAAAAGTTTTCCGGGGAGCGCTGTTGAGCCGTTAGGCCACGTCCATTAATGCAAACCATGAAATATCAAATTTATCGCCAGGCCTGCCTTGCATGCAAAATTTGGTGCCTTTTGGGGAACTATCAAATATGGACCAATCAGATGAAGGGTGGGCGCGCTTTTTGGCGTCTAGCGTCGCCACGGTAACGTTTTTGAAAGAGAAAAGTAATGCGTTGTGTCGGAGGATGGAGACGCACATTTTGATGTATATCACACTTGGGGGCACGTTATGGTTCGGGCTGAATTAACTGCCGAAGGAATGGCATAAATTTCGTCAAAATGACACAACTAATTCAAAATGGCCGACTTCCTGTTTGGTTTCGGCCATGGCTCCAAGAGACTTTTCTTTAAGTTGTGTACTGATACAGGTGTGTAGCGATTTTCGTGCATGTACGTCAAACCGTATTGTGGGGCTTGACGCACAAAGTTTTCAAGGGGGCGCTGTTGAGCCATTTTGCCACGCCCATTAATGCAAACCATTAAATATCAAATTTTTTGCCAGGCCTGACTTGCATGCAAAATTTGGTGACTTTTTGGGCACGTTTAGGGGGGCAAAAAGGCCCTCCTTTCGTCAGAAGAAAAAGAAAAAAAAAATTCCTGCAAATACAATAGGGCCTTCGCACTGCAAGTGCTCGGGCCCTAAAAAACACTGACTCTAGCGGCGGCAATACAGTTTTACAGGCCTCTCAGTTACGATGTTTTATCCTCTGCGTTGGAAACAGGGGTTGGGCACAACATAAGAGAGCGACTGTTGCAAATGCACAAATCTCGTCTGTGTCGGGAGGCGGTTGCTAGGCAGCTGAAAAGCTTTCCAGGAAGTGGTTAGCAGATACCAGCTAGTTTTTTGAGTTGCAAATGTGGACTCATGCCGCATCTTTCTACCTTTCAGCACAAAGCTCTAGTTTTGTATTTGACGAGCTGCAGCAATGGAAACGGTTAAAAAAAGGATTTCTTTTTTTTTTTATTGTGTAAAAGTAGAAAAAAACATTTGTTAGTGCTGTAGTTTGGCTGTTGGAGACTTCGTCCTGCTCTGAAACTTTACTATTTATGTCACAGTATGTCCTAAACCTCCTATGGTTTTGAGGGACATCCCCAAAACCATATCGGTCACGTTTTCTGCAATTGGACCTGTTGAGGGGTCGTCACTTTTTGCCGTTGTTTTTAACTTCAGCAGGGACTCTCGTGTTGCACGAAACAACGATATGAATTGTTTCCAGAGCGAAGAAACCAAAGCTTCCTATCTAAAGAGCCCTTCATGCAAAATTAATCAGCAAACTTTGTGAGATTGAAAACACACAATCCAAATTCAGTAGAGCCCTCCAGCTCCTCGGTCCCCCACGGTGCTTAATTATAAGTCTGAGCCGATTCTGCATGGAGCACAACCTTCATAGATGTAATCACATATCGACCCTATATTGGAAATGGCAGTGTTTTTCACTCCAAATCTTGGCGTTATTATCCTTGCACCGAAATCACATGACTAGACGACTCAGTGTTTCCCAGCATCCCCATCCCACAAAACCAAACTAACCTTCAACCATTGTTGGAACCGCACGCTGCACACCGTTGTTTTTTGTTTCTGTTTCCCTTTTTTGTTTTAGGCCTTAAAAAAATAGTTTTTCAATTTTTCCAACTGTGATTTGAAAAAACCCCAACCGTAAATGCTACACAGATCCCTAAGTGGAGCACATTCCAGTGCCAAGTAACTACCACACACATAAGGATTTTATTCTTTTAATGCTGATTGCTACTGTTATTTCTGTTTGGAAAACACCATAATTAGTATAAACTGTTTCAAATGAAAGCATATTGGGTTCCTCTCATGTTTTAAATTGTGAATATAGTTTATAATACATGAAAGATATTCTCAACAGTGACAAATATTTGAGGCTAATTGGCATAAACGGCAAAAGAAGTCAGCACTGGTCGTCATTACAACACTGATTAAAGCGTATTCACCAGCTGAGGTCCAGAGATGTCTGGCAACATTAACGGAGGTTCGCTTGAACAGCCAGTTAAGTCATCCAACTTAAAAAAAACAAAACAAGAAACAGTGAAAGCAAAAATATTGTGTATGTCAGAGGCCTAGAGGAAAAATGTCATGAAACAAGATGCTGTTGTGCATGACAAAATGTGGTGTGGGAGCAGCATAAAGGATGAAAACATACTCAGTGGTAGTGCATGACATGCTGTTGACAGCAGAGCTGCGTGTTAACGGTATTATTATCCCGGGCAAGGCCGTAGCCTGCTGCATAAACACCACAGGCTGGTGCAACCGTCTCCTCCATCCTTCAGACTCTGCAGCTTGGCCTTCACGTTGCCTTTTCTTCTTTGTCTCCTTTAAAGCAGCTGTTATTTGTCTGTTTAATTCTATTTAATGAAGGTCTGTGGTTGCATATGCAAAATTATCACTTAAATATTTATGTTTCCTAAAAAGATTAAATCAAGTACCAGTATTTGATGCTATGAACCAAAAAGGCTCTTAGTAACCTCTTAAAGACAGGGTAAGCGATTTTAAAGATGAATAATCAGAACACTCTCCGTTAGCGTCGTCCACCTGCAAGATGCCGGTTGTTTTGTCTGTAGTTTCCAAAGTCCACCACTAGCTTAGTCTATTTGTTTTGCTTAGACATTTTATTTAAGACGCAAGGTTGCCACGGCAGCGAGTCAGTGTATTGACCATGGACTGGACAAACAATTGACGGAGCATTAGGTCAGGTGACCCATCAGTTTCTGAAGAGCGGTTTTGAAGCCTCAGAATTCAGTACTACACTGTAACTCTAGCTTAAGTCTAACTTTTCTTATTATAGCACTGCAATATAACTCTATTTTTTATTTTCTCTTTTTCATCTTTATTTTTCATGTTTTCATTATGTAGAGCACCTTAAATTGCCTCGTCGCTGAAATGTGCTATAGAAAATAAACAGGCCTAGTCTTCTTTTTCCTCCCATGGCGAGCAGCCGTGTTGCACAGGAAGCCGCCGGAAACACGGACACCGCATGTCAATCAGAGTTATCTGCGGCTACCGGCTCCTTCAGCGGATCCCTGCCGATATATGTCCATAGCTGCTGGCAGACGCCTACAGCAGAATACACCATTTAACATGTTTACTCAACAGCCAAATAAAATACAGCGTAGAGCTGACACTAGGTTAGTACAAACTACTGGTTATTGTCAATGTCAATGTCAATTTTATTTATAAAGCACATTTAAAAACGACCGAGGTCGACCAAAGTGCTGTACAGCATACAAGAAAATAAAATAATACCAAAAGAAAAACACAGTACACAGTGTAGAAACAACAAAATCACTAACATACTAAAATGATCAATAAAATAGTAATAAAAATAGATAATAGAGAATAGCCGACAAAGAACAGACACATAAAGTGCACAATCACTTCACACAGATGTGGGGAACTAATTTGTCACACACTAAAAGCCAAAGAAAATAAATAAGTTTTCAAAGAAGACTTAAAAACCACTAGGGTCTGGGCAGATCTAACATTTAGTGGCAAACTATTCCACAGCTTAGGGCCGGCCACCGCAAAAGCTCGGTCACCTCTAGTTTTGAGCCTAGATTTCGGGACGTCTAAAAGTAACTGACTTGACGACCTCAGTGCTCTGGCTGGTGTGTGAGAGTGGAGAAGTTCAGTAAGGTATTGGGGAGCCAAGCCATTCAGTGATTTAAAAACAAGCAGCAGAATCTTAAAATCAATCCTGTAGTGAACAGGAAGCCAGTGTAGAGAGGCGAGAACCGGGGTAATGTGGTCACGCTTTCTAGTTCCAGTCAACAGTCGTGCAGCAGCATTCTGCACCAGCTGCAGGCGTCGCACAGAACGCTGATCTAAGCCCACGTACAAGGAGTTGCAGTAATCTAGCCGTGATGTAATAAAAGCGTGAATGACCCTCTCCAAGTCTTTAGGAGATAGGTAGGGCTTTACTTTGGCCAGGAGCCTTAGCTGAAAAAAAGCACCTTTAACTACAGACCCAATCTGTCTATCGAATTTAAAATCACTATCAAAAATGACACCAAGGCTTTTAAAAAAATAATTCATTTTGGAACCAAGGGGGCCCAGAGCATCAACAGAGTCATTTAAAACAGCCGGATGCCCAAACACAATAACCTCAGTTTTATTTTCATTTAGATTCAAGAAATGTTGTTCCATCCAAACCTTAATGTCTTTAAGGCAAGCTAGTAGAGGCTGCAGAGAGTCCTTACACTTTAACTTTAAAGGAAGGTAGATTTGGACATCATCGGCAAAACAATGAAAAGAAACGTCATGCTTTCGGAGAACAGAGCCCAGAGGGAGCATATATAAAGAAAATAATAATGGACCTAAAATGGAGCCTTGGGGCACCCCACAAGTAAGAGGGGCCACACTGGAGGAGAAATCACCCAAGTGGACAGAAAAAGACCTGTCAGTCAAGTATGTCTGAAGCAGCATGAGAGCCGCACCTTTGATACCCACAGAGTTCTCCAAGCGTGACAATAAGGTCCTATGATCAACAGTATCAAAGGCAGCGGTCAAATCTAAGGTCACCAGGATAGCAGCACAACCAGAATCAACAGTTAAAACCAGATCGTTGAACACTCTTAAAAGAGCAGTTTCAGTGCTATGGCGAGTTTTAAATCCAGACTGAAACTTCTCATAAATATCATTCTTTCCTAAAAATGAGTTTAACTGAATAAAAATTACTTTCTCCAACACTTTAGACAGAAAGGGCAGTTTAGAGATGGGCCTGAAGTTAGAAAGAACGGAGGGGTCCAGATTTGGCTTTTTGATTATTTGCTGCACAATAGCATGTTTAAAAGGAGCTGGAAAACACTCTGAGCATGGCATGAATCAAGAAAAGAATAAAAGAACCAAGTGAAGAAAAAACCTCTTTAAAAAGGCGAGAGGGAATACTGTCCGAGAGGCAGTTAGTGGGCCGTAGCTCACGAACAACATCAGACAGTGAGGACAGTGATATGGGCTCAAACTGATCAAAAACAGCTAAGCATGTAGGAGGAGCAGAAGGGTCAGGAGCTGCTAGGGATGGTACAGTCCGAAGAGAGGAGATTTTGTCAACAAAAAAATTTAAAAAGTCATCACAGAGAGCAGCCGTGGGTACAATGGGGGCAGTATCACGAGGGTTAACAAGAGAATCAAGAGCTTATCGATATTGTTTGAGACAAGGTTGCGAATGTAACCAGTTTTAGCAGCTTTGATAGCTCTCTGATACTCCAATAAACAGTCCTTCAGGATCCCAAAAGAAACATGCAACTTGTCCTTTTTCCATCTTCTCTCAGCACGCCTACACGAGCGTCTGAGAGCACGGACAGAGTCATTCATCCACGGTTCAGAGGGTGGCTTGGAGCGCTTGCTCCTTGAGGGAGCAATGGAGTCTAAGATGTCCGCGCATGTAGAATTAAAAAGAGTTCAGTCAGTCAGTCAGTTTTATTAGAAATACATTTATTACTTTAAATAAATTCTCCTGGTGTGGTACAGAACAAGTCATGGGTGTGAAATCATATAAATATGTTTATTTCTTGGACAGTTGGACATTTTAATAGGAGTCAGTGGAGATTGACTCATTTCTGGGACCGGCCTCCGGTGGCCAGTCGAGGAACTGCAACCAAGTTGTAGTTTTCACTCAGAACTGGCGCTACATCTCAGGAGTTAAAAGGCCGAAGAAAACCCAGGGGGACGCAGGCAGGATAAGAAACAGAAATTAAAGTGTTTGTTTTATAGGGCCTTCGCACTTACAGTGCGAAGGCCCTATTGTATCTGTAGGATTTTTTTTTTTTTTTTTCGTTTTTTTTTTTTTCGACGAAAGGAGGGCCTTTTTTCCCCCTAAACGTGTCCCAAAAGTCACCAAATTTTGCACGCAAGCCAGGCCTGGCGAAAAATGTTATATTTAATGGTTTGCATTAATGGGCGTGGCCTAATGGCTCAACAGCGCCCCCTAGAAAACTTTGTGCCTCAAGCCCCACAATATGGTTTGACGTACATGCACGAAAATCGGTACACACCTGTATCATGTCGCAACTTAAAGAAAAGTCTCTTGGTGCCATGGCCGAAACCGAACAGGAAGTCGCCCATTTGGAATTAATCGTGTAATTTTGGCGCAATTTATGCTATTTCTTCGGCCGTTTCTTCGCCCGAACCGTAACGTACACCCAGATGTGTTATACATCAAAATATGTGTCTTGATCCTGCAACGATGGGCATTAATTTTCTCAGTCAAAAGCGTTACCGTGGCGACGATAGATGCCAAAAAGCGTGCCCCCTCCATCTGATTGGTCGATATTATATAGTTCCTACTTTCTGCCACAACTTTTGAATGGTTTGATATAGAGAGTCGTGGGTGGTGTCATCTGCTAAATGTCCAGGCCTGAAGAATCTACATCCAAGTCATACAAGCTTCCACTGCAGCCTGAACGTGCACAAGGGTGCGAGGGCCCGTTCATTGCTGCTTGCAGCTTTAATTTAAGTTTATGTTTGTATTTTAGTTTTTTTTTAGAAGAAAACTGAAGTTTGGTAAAAGACAAGACGGCATATTTTTTAGATGCAGGTTTTTTATTTGAGAACCTGTCCACGTGTTTTAGGTGGAACCGAGCGGACGGCCGTTTCTCGGACACGATCATTAACCAGAACCCCCGCCGTTCAGGGTGCTGGCGCGGGTCGACCGTCTAATGAACGTTCATCAGTGATCCCTGGATGTGGGTGACTCCTGATGAATCGCACAAGTTGTTTATGTGGTTTTTATTCCGGTAATTGGTAAACGCTGTTCAATAAAATGAATAATTATAATGAAATAAATTGATTATATTCTTGTTATATTTATTGTTTCATTGGAAAACAAAAAACTCCAAATGGATGTTTATTTCCTAACTAAAAAAGCATTTCTTAGCCCATTAGAGTGCTGATGCTTACATCCATTCACTTATGTTGCATTTGTTTATATGCCATTTACTTCAGCACATTTGTTGCCATAAAGACAGATTTAATTGATGGAAACTGAGTAGTTCCTGATGAAATTGGTCTAGACGACTTCTTATTTCCTTCGAGATTTTAAATCCGGTGCTGTAAATCCTGTTCTTTTATATTTACTCAGACAATTAAATCCATTTAATGAAAAAGCAATGCTCTTATCACTTTATACAATCCTCTTTGTGGCTTTTTCTCTGCGGAATAAAAGTTTTTTTTCGTTTGTTTGTTTGTTGCTTTTTTGGGGAAGCTTTACGGCTAATGCTGGGCAAAGCTCGAGCCTGAACTGCACTGGTGTTTACAGCACAATGAAATGCACACAGCCTTTTATGAAAGCCATGGGATTGATTTCCTCTGACATTAAATGGGCATCACAGAGTGAGGAATGATTGTTTTATTCTCTTTCTCAGCTGGTCAAAGATGTCAAACTGACATTCACTGTGTGAGTCCCGGCGCTGGCTTGATGCTTCGTAGCTCTCGTCTTGCAACTCATTCAATTGCACCCTGTTGTCCGTATCACTATTGCTGTTTGTTTTAAAGACAAATGGAGGAAAACAGCCGAATGGATGTAATAGATAACTAACCAAAGTTCATTGTGTTGTTTTTTCTGCTCTCTTTATTTTTTCCTGGTGTTTGTTGTTCTCATCTTTTTTTTTCTCGACATTTCAGGTCTTTGTGAATTTTGCGAGACATCAACATGGGGAAGACGACTCTCGGGCCCACGACAACCCAGTGGACATTTCGGATGAGCTGTCTCTAAAGTCGGTGAAGACCTCCCTAGAAGCAAAGAAGGTGTAATGGAAAGATCAATTCAATGCACTCGCGGTGGCCCGGGAATATATCTTGAAATGAATTCTGCATGACTGTAAGTTTTCAGCAGCAGCTATGCATTCCTAGCCTTAACCTATTTCACTGAGATTGTCACACCTACTGTGCCTTGATTGGTGTTCAGAACGTGTCAAACCAAAAAGCCAAGCGAAACACACCAATACCAGAGTAGCAAAGCCGTCTGGGAGAGAAGCTTCATCCTGCCAAAGCTGGCACGTCTCTTGTGCTGAGTTTGCTTCTCCAGGCCTCCGAGGTCGATCCCAGATGCAGCGTAGATGTCGCAGCACTTCTCAAGGGCCGTGTCCAGAGGTACGTGTCTATAAAATAAATAAAGAGCAAGTCAGCACTAGGATCAAGCAAAAACCAAATGGATTTCAACAAATACACATAAACAACAATTACATCTACTTGTAATTGTTATCAAATCATAGCCGTATGAAAATAAATGCTGCTTTATTTCTCTAAGGTTTAACAACAGAGACATCAGTTGAGTTTACTATTTTATTTTATTTTATTTGCATTTATGTTGCTGATCTTTGTATGCCACAGTTTGAGTGCACAGGCCAAATCGCGCCAGATGAGCATTATATTTTGCACAGCACCGAGAATACCTCAGGCTTGGTTTTCAAACTGAACAATATTTTATTTAATGAGGGTTTTTCTTTGCATTTGCTTTTGCTACTAATTATATTGATGATGTACCAATAAACAAATATTTAAGAATCATTTGATCATACATATGTTTTTATTTTGGCAGAATGACTTCTAATTGTATATGAATATGTTCACATTGTACCATTTCTTTTATTGCTTTGCCCTGTGAATTATATCTGTTGTATTGATCAGTCTCTCTCTTGTCTTTCTGTGATACTAGATGTGTTAATATCAACGCTAGAGTCAATCTATAACGCCCTCAGTTGCTTGCAAAGAAAACAGAGCACTCCCTGCCATGCCAAGAATGCAATTAAGGCAAAACATTTTAAAAGGCTTCTTTTTTTTGGCCCTCTAAACAAATATCTCACTACCAAGCCCATATATGATCCCCCGGAGTAACACATGTTATTTGAAATGTACTGTATATGTGAAGGCTATGAGATAAAAGAGAAATGATGTTTCATGTCCAGGCTTGAATATTTTTGCAGCAAAAAAAGAAATCTGTTAATGATGCAAAAACCAAGTATCATTTAATTGGACCTAACTGCTTAAAGTGGAGTCTTACCACATGACGGATGTACTTTACATTAATACCACTGATAGATTTACCATTAACATTAATACATTTTTAGTTTCTAAATCTGATTTTCTTTTTTTGGGGAAAAAAAGTCCTTTTTAGTTCTTTCACATTGGTTCATTCTGCCAGACACTTGGCGAGATGTTTTTTAATGCCTTACTTCAAAGTAACTGCATGTTTTATACAATTTTTGACAGATTAAGTCGTATTTAAATCCCAACAATAGCTCTTGATATAAACCACTTATATCATTGAATGCTACACAGCACTTGACTCGACACTTCTGAACAATGTTCTTCTTTTTATGTGTGGGATTAAATTAGTATATTCATCTGAAATGTAAAAATATGCCATGAAAAGCTGCACAAACTACATTCAAGACTGCGTAGGGCCTTTAGGGGATACTGAAGAAACAGTGTCTCGCATCACTTTTATGTACAGAATCAGAAATATTACCTGCTTATATGAAGAGTTATTTATTAACACACTTATGGTTTGGTTTGGTTTATTGTCTGTACTGTACAACAGCGTCTGGTGCTGCTTGGTACTATGTCTTTTTAAAATTCTTAATAAATGTTTAATATTCTTGTCGCATACTTCCTGCTTTTCTTTGAACCTACCATTACTCCCTCTTGCAAAGAATAATGAATCCTATTTGTTATCAAAACTTCCTTGCCCAGAGAAGTGATTAAAAATGTGCAGAAACTGTTATTTAACTCTGAATTGATGTTTATTCGACGCTACTTCCAGTGAGTCATCGATGTTCCAGTTCGAAAGCCTCTTCGGTTCCACTTCCTACATGTTTGTCTAGCTGACTTTTTTTTCAGCGATATTTTCATCTTCCATCTCCTTTCATTGCGACTGCCAGTTCATGTCTCTCCTACGTCGTCCTCTTCGTGTCTGCAGGAGCCTCAGTAAGTCATTTTATTTCACATTTAGTGGAGTGGCTCCATCTGAAAGCCAAAGAGACATTTTGTCTGCCGCAGTCCTGAGAAGAATTAATTTCCCTGTCAAGCTATCACACGGACACTTTCAGTGTGTGGGCATTTTCGGTTGATATATAAGGTTTTGGGGCCAGTTCAAAGCCGGTATCCCTTAAGTTATTTTCTCAAATGTATTTAAATATCCTAAATAACTCAAGTTTTAGAGCACCGTCTCCCTGTAATTACTTAAGATCTCTCCTCTTAAAACATCTCCAGCCAAAGCTCAGACCAGTTTATTCAACTGTCCTCTCTATTTTCACTAGAAATTAAAAGAAAAATGTATTTCAATAGTTTAACACTTTGTGAGTAAACAGTCAGATGAATTATGATTTTCTTTTCATGTTTGCCGTGGAATCAAATGACATAACTACTGTATATTATATGTCAATTTGAGACTAGATGTACTTTTTTCACACATTTCCTACTTCACTCTTATTTCTGACATACAGTAATGAATGAGAAGCCAGGCAAACTCTTTAAATTGAGCTTCTGCAGTTAATCTTTGGACCTCTGCCACATATCACACCTCTTTGCTTTCTTTCCTCATTAGAATGCTAAGTTCTGGGGCGCCGCGCCAGACACCATCACCCAAGTGGGAACCTGGCAGAGGCGATAAAATTTAAGTCTAAAGGTAAGATTGCTTGTCACTTCTTGCCATTATTCCTTAGCACCTTTTGTCCCAGAGTAATATGCAGCTGCGTATATGAGCGGAGGCTAAATTACAGATCAGGAGAATTGGTTGTCCATGATGCAGGTTAACAAGCTCCTGGTGCCGTTAAGCTGCCACACAGAGTTTGTCTGTATCCTGTTGGAATTATATGAATACAAGTTGAATATATAGCTCATACCGATTCCCTTCCATGCTTCAAAAGAACCAATATGTAGAACATCTGATGCTACAGTTGCAATGCAACAAAAGAGTATGTCATTTAAAGGAAAATTACACTTTTCTATGTTTAGGTGGGGTGTCATTTGACCAACAAGGGTTGAAATTATCAACAGGACTAATGGGCGGGTCCACAGTAAAAGGGCTTGTGTTTGATACTGAGAGGTCCAGATTATGTTACTCAAACAAAAACATTGAGCCATTGAGCACACTCATATTACATGTACTTTAGGTACATCTTATGGATTAAAGACAGGATAAGTGATTTTCGGATGTCATTACATCTGTTGGCATCTGTTGAAACGAAACATCAATGAAACATGGAGACTTGTTCTCCCCTCAAGAGAACATGCCTCGTCGTGAAGCCTCCCAAGCCCCCCCCCCCCCCCCCCCGACTTCATGTGCACCTTTCTCATGTTGGCGATAGAGCATCAGCACTAGGGCTGCAACGATTCGTCGACGTTGTCGACAAAAATCGATAATCAAAATTGTCGACAATGAATTCCATTGTCGACAATAGTGTTTTTCCAATGGAGTGAGGCGTCTCACTTCAATACAATCTCTGCCGAGAGTCGCGCATGCGCGATAGCGTCTCTGCCGAGCGGTAGCGGGTAAACAGAAATGACGGCGTCCCGTCCTGTAGCAGCTGCGCGTAACAAAACTTCTAAAGTTTTGGAGCCTTTTAGCCCCGATACGGTAAATAAAAAGATGACTTGCGAGGTTTGCAAAGCCGACCTTGCTTATCACGGGAGCACGTTGGTAATGCAAGCATTTGAAAAGAAAGCACGTCGGGTCTGGGTGACAGGTTTCAATAAATGATACACCAGTTCAACCCAGAGAACGTCCTGCCATCCAGAACCGATTTCACCCACTTGATAGAGAAAAAATATGAGACGTTTTATTTTATTTTTTATATAACACATTTGGCTGTTCTTAAAAAATGAAAAATAATGGACAGAAGTTTATTTATTCATGGATTTATGTCTGACTGATCACTGCCTGTCCTTGGTTTTAAATAGGACATTTTATTATTTTTTGTATGAACAGTGGCAAAGTTGAATAAAATATCTACATGACTGTCTTAGAAAATTAGAATATAAGTTCTTTATTTTCTGTAATGCAATTAAAACAACAAAAATGTCATACATTATGGATTCATTACAAATCAACTGAAATATTGCAAGCCTTTTATTATTTTAATATTGCTGATTATGGCTTACAGCTTAAGATTCCCAGAATATTCAAATTTTTTTAGATAGGATATATTTCTTAAGCTGTAAGCCATGATCAGCAATATTAAAATAATAAAAGGCTTGCAATATTTCAGTTGATTTGTAATGAATCCAGAATGTATGACATTTTTGCATTACAGAAAATAAAGGACTTTATCACAATATTCTAATTTTCTGAGACAGTCCTGTATTTTTCATTGAAGTACCAATCTTTCTCGTGTTTATTATAATTTGCCACATAATTAAAGCGACATTCTAAATTTAAGAAAAAATTACTAATTATCCGATTAGTCGACTAATCGTTTCAATAGTCGGTGACTAGTCGACTATTAAAATAGTCGTTAGTTGCAGCCCTAATCAGCACGAAACCGCCCCCTACTAGTGCCGGGCTGAACCACAGCTTGTTACTACGGCGACCAGACTGATGAAATTTGCTCATGAGATGAACAATTAAAGCACGGTGATAAAATTGCGTGGAATTACTTACCCAACTGTGAGGATGATGTAGGAACATGTAATATCAAAGGTGCAAAATCAATACCCTGTTTAAACTTTCCACTTTTTAACGTGTATCCAGATAAATCTGATCACATGTAGCCAACAATTTGTAGTTACACCTGGTATCAAAATGTGTCTCGACTTTTTTTTCCAACCTTAATTCAGCAATATGTATTTACAACAAAAACAGGTCGTACAGCCATAAAGAAACAGTGAAAGATTAGACACAAACATGAAGGCTAATAATCAAGTGAGCCATTGCCTAAGCTAGTGATAGTAGTTCAATTAGCGGCCCCTGAATCCATCCCGGGACGTTTCCGTGTTCAGGCTGCAGAGAGAATGTGGACGGGTCCGTCTGGGGATGCGTTCAGACCTCGCATTAGCATAGGCCACCTGTGATCGGATTTCCTCAGATGCATTTCAACGCAGTGTCTGCACTCGGTCTTGGATAAGAAGACAAGATGCAGACACTGGAGGCAGAGACAGATGGAGTCTTTTTCTGAAGCACAACAAAAACAAGTGCTGGTGTGCAGAAGCGCCGCAGCCTGGCTGTGTAACAGTTGTGCTCCATCTTCAGTGCGACCCCAGGCCCCACTGAGACCATTTCAGAAGAGGCGAGCTTCCAACTGAGTCCTCTTCTGTTGGATTCATGAGATTACAAGCTTACCAGACGCTTTCAAGATCACATGAGAATCATGTGGTAATCTGCTCGTTTAAAGGCAGCTTTCTTTCCATGTCTTGTCTTTCTGCTACTATCTTTATAAAAAGGATGAGTGGTATCAAATAACATAGTTACCTTCTAAAATGAACCTCTCATCATCCGTGGTTGGAAATCTCTCCTGAGACAGATGTGAGGAAGTTCAACAGACTGAGCTGAGCGCTGTAGCTGTGTATGGAGGTTTTCAGTCGGCCCACAATCAAGTCCTGGCCACTAACCCTTTGCTGCGTGTACTGTATTGTCCACACTATAAAGCGCACTTACAATCCTTAATTTCTCTCAAAAATCAGTAGTGCGCCCTATAAATAGGTGTGACTTTTGTAAATATGTATGTATTTTGTTGTGCTTACTGACCTCAAACTAATGTTATGTGGTACACTGCGGCAAAAATCTGTCAAAACGTTTTCGTACAACTTTGGTAGCGACGAAGCCGCTCCGCTTGAAAGTCAGTCCCATTTAACACCTTAAAGGTCCTTGGTTGGATACGGGTTGCAACGTCAGACAGCGTTAGATAACTTATTATGTAGTTCTGGCAAGAAACCATCATCCAACATCTAGTCCAGGGGTCGGCAACCCGCGGCTCCAGAGCCGCATGCGGCTCTTTGGCACCGCCCTAGTGGCTCCTAGAGCTTTTTCAAAAATGTTTGACCTTTTTTTTCCCTTTTTTTCCTTTCTTTTTTTTCTCTTTTCTCTTTTTTTCTCCTTTTTTCTCTTTTCCTTTCCTTTTTAATCTCGACATTTCAACTTTTTTCTCGCATTTCGGCTTTTTTCTTGCATTTCGACTTTTTTCTCAAGATTGTACTTCAACATTAATCTCGACATTTCCACTTTTTTCTCGAAATTTCCACTTTTTCCTCGACATTTCCACTTTTTTCTCAACATTTGGACTTTTTTCTCGACATTTCGACTTTTTTCTCGACATTTCCACTTTTTTCTCGACGTGCATAATGAAAAAAAAAATCTTCCCCCAGTTATAACTAATATAGATACATGCAGCATGTGTTTGCTTTCATTCTAAGACTTTTCATTTTTTGCGGCTCCAGACATATTAGTTTTTTGTGTTTTTGGTCCAACACGGCTCTTTCAACATGTTGGGTTGCCGACCCCTGATCTAGTCAATGTTACAGTACCTTACTATAACTAGACGTCAAGCCAACGTTAGGTTTTTAGAGTAAACCCAATTTTCAGATCTATATCAGAATCAAATTATAATGAAATGTTGGAATACAACGTTGCAACGATGAACCAATCAGAGAACAGGACGTAGTACTACACTTACCTCCGCCACTTTTTATTTGTGGATTCGTGGAAGACGAATTATTTAAAATGTGTTAAAGCTGAACGATATTCTGAGTTATTGTGAACGAGTTGAATAAAGTTTGACTTACCATACTATTTTATTTCGCTTCATATATGTTTTATCATGTGCCTTAAAACCCAGTGTGCCTTATGTATGAAAACAGACCCGTTCATTGATATTGCACCTTATAATGCGGTGCGGCTAATGGTCCGCCAATTACAGTATGTCCATCCTACTTCCCAGTCTGTATATTTCTAATACAGGCCATTACTGTGACAAAATATCTACAAAATAGTCCACTCGTGGTGTTTTAAAATCGACCAGATTTCCTCTTGCCAGTTTTACCTGGTGTGTATAAATGAACGGGATTCAGCTGTTGCTGAATAACAAAATAGATTTGGTGCGTATCTCAGCAGAGGACGCTTTTTAAATGCACTACCGCACTTTGGACAGGACCACAAACATAACCCGGTCACGGTGCTCCCACACCGACCCAGACTGAAGAGGAAAAACTACTCAGGTCCTCTCAGTTGAAACCTGTTGTTGTCTGTTTTGTGCAAGCTTGAGATCAATTCCAGCTGAATCACTGTCACTAATACCGCTGTAGCTTTGATGAAGCATTACCATTCTCGTGATGGAGTTCTGCTTTCACAAAACCTGCACTCAACTGGACAGGTCAAGCTGCAAACCTCCAGACTTGAACCACTTTAACTGGTTTTGTTCTTCCCTACAATCAAACTCTGGGTAGGAAGTGTGTCCAAAGTCTGGGCCCTGGAAACAGCAAGATCCTTCCTGAGTCAGTATCAGGTAAAGGATTACTGCAGGACAGCTGTGTTTCCCTTCAGAGAAATCTGACTAGCGACGAAAGCTTTTCTTCCTGGTCAGTATCTCCAAGGTTATTTTATTTTGCAGTGACTGAACATCACCAGTTTCTACAGATTAGTCCGAATATTATATAGCAGGCTTTTGTGAGAGTGTTTTTGAGTGCGTGCTTACATAAATAATAAATTGTGGCTTGTGTACGGCTTTGATTTCTGGAAAATGGCTGCACCTCCTGCTTCCTCTGATGGTTAGTAGCCAATGATTCTCTCCTAAACTCTCCCATCATTAAGTATGTTCTTTCTTTCAAAGCAGTTCCTGCACAAAGGAACAATGTTGCTAGATCGACATTTTTTGGGAGAAAAAGTGCATTATTTATCCTGCAGTTTTCCATAGTAGACATTTCTATGGTGTCTTTACACATGGGTCCTGTTTTCTGTCTTTTGGAGTGTAACTCACACAGTTTGTAATATGTAACTTTTATGTAAATGCACACTGCACAGAGGTTTGCATTCATCAAAGCAAAATCATTGTTTCCAGTTGAGCGCATGCTAACTAAAACACATTGGCAGAAACTTGAAGAATCGTGTCTCTGTTTTGTTTTGGTTCAGAGGAGTTTTCAGCAGGTTTTCCATGAATCCATCAGGACCACAGCAGAGACTGAACTGTGCTTAGGAACTGAGGGGGAGAGTCTTGATGCAAGGTTACGAGAGAGCAAAAAGGAGTAGGAGAAATTCCTGCAGAAAACACAAGCTCCCCTTCTTAAATTCTGACACAGCGGCAGCAGCAGACGTGAAGCCTCAGTCGACATCAATACATGTGTTTCAGAGCACTTAGACGTGAGCTCTTAGACCCCTTTTTTCACAACTTCATTGTCAGGACATCCAGAGAAACTTTAGCTTGCTGATGGATTTCCAGCAGAGAGCCACCCCTGTGTCTGAACTCTGGGCAGGTTCTGCCCTGCTGTTGTGAAATCGCATTTCAGCCAGAGACAGCCCACACAATGAAGGAAGTGTACGCCAAAATGTCATAAAGGAACTAAGTGTTTTCTAGTTTTAGCTTCTATCAAGGGCAATTTCATTTTTTCTAGTCCTAAAAGTACGCATTTGTGTTTCAATGAAATGTCACATTTCATTGAACGTACGTAACGTAACAGTAAATTGGTTAACAAAAGCTAAAACGCATTCAGCTATATCTACAGGATACGTATTCATTAATCATTCTGCTTTAGTCCGTGTGAGGCTGTGCTTTGCCGATAAAGGTGATTTATGCTTCTGTGTTGGATCTGTGACGTGTGCACGTCTCAGATAGAGACCCTCCCCTGTAACCCACACCGTTGCCTGACATGCACATCCCCAGGGACGGAGCCAGGCATTGAGTCCACGCACACGGCAACAGATGTCATCGGTCTGCTTGGTTGTATTGTATTTCTTTCTATATATTTCCGGCTATTGCTTTTTTCTGTCATTTTCCAACCGGACAGAAGTGTGCAGTGTCAAAAAAAGATATTGCTGCTCAATATTTATTAACTCCAACTCGTATAAGAGCTGCTCCATTTGCTCTGTTTCTTTGACTGAGCTCTGTAAAGGAAGTAAAGCAAATGAAGCTCTGCACAACCAGCCGCCTAGCGTTTGGTGATGTAATTGCAGAGCGATAAAGACAACAACCTACAAACTAGGAATGGGCGGTATGGACTAAAACATTTATCACGATAATTTCTGGCATTTATCCCGATAACGATAAAAAAAATACCAATACAACTCCACCTTTGTAACTATAAATCTATCACCACATTCAGTCTTTGGAGCCCCCAAATCACTGCTCTAAAAGATACTAAATACTACTAAACTACAACAATTAAATTGAATTAATAAAAAACAATTAAATGAGTTACACCTGTACTGCAAAACTGGAATGACTCAAGTTCCTCGCTCTCAGATCCGCCATGTTTGTTACACAAAAACGTCATCAACGGGAATTAATCTTTCTTCCTTCCTTCCTTCCTTCACGTACGTTGTGCGTCGATTTAACGCAGAACCATAAATCAGCTTTACACAAAAACATCATCAACGGGAATTTATTGTTTTTACCGCGAGATGACAGATTCTTACCGTGGGGACTTTTTTGGACGGTAAATCGTGAACGGTAAAATATCGCCCATTCCTACTACAAACCTACGAGTTATTTACATAGAAGCATAAATCACGCTTGACCTATCATTAATCTGAGATTCTCCACCTCTTTCTGCATTGTTGCACATTTAACACATATGCACCTTTTAGAATATACTGTAAAGTAAACAAAAGGGTTCTGTGAATCAAACATTTGACGTGTTCTAGCAGGTAAAATGATCAAATGTCTTCCTTTTCGTCTCCACAAATGATGTGTTAACTTTTGATGGAAGCAACACATCTGACGACCCAACACTTGGCTCGGAGAAGTTGCTCCATTCAAAGTGACTGGATGGCGACCTGTGAGCAAACCGTCACAGACCTTTACTCTGATACAGTCATTCCACATATAGTTTTTGATCCTGGATTGGTGAAGGATTCATGCTCAAGCACCAATATTCCACCTTTTGGGTTGAAGACAACAGGGAACTAAGAAAAGCTTAGCAGTTCCTCAAGTTTTTCATCATTACCTCCATAATGGTATAAAGTGGGATCTTTAAAAAAGTGAACTTAATAATTTCCACTTCTCAGCCCCTCCCCAATTGCTCATCAATATTTTTTGAAAGGCCTATTTAATAGTTCTTGTGTTACGTGTCAAATGCTGATGTGGCGCGTCGACTCATCTGGGCTTTAAATCTAAAAGCATCAGGTCATGATGAGATGAAGGAAAGACTGATTTTTAGTCATTTGTGCAGCAAATATTATTATTTGGTGTAAAATGATGAAGAGAAAAATAGAGCCAGAAACACAGCAGAGTTGATATGCAATTTCTTCTTGCTCACCAGTGGATCATCTTTTTTCATCAAAATATTTTCTTTTTGTTTCATTTCTTTGATTCGATCATGCGGAGGAGAAACGTGCACACACAACTATATATTATAATAACTTGTTTTCGTCAGTCACTGCACATGAAGCCAGTAGAGGAATTTGCTAATCCCATTGTCAAGTACAAGAAGACAAAAACACTTATTGTCAATCAGAATGGGAAGATTACAGAGGTTAGAGGAGAGTCAACGAGCTGCTCGATGGGTGAGCTTTACGCAAAGCCTGTGCCGTCATTTCAGACTCTAATCATCTTCTGTTCTCTGAGTTTGTTATTTTTGCTTCGGGGTAGCTTTTGCAGAACGCCTAGAGAAGCTTGTAATTGGTTGCGTGTGTCTATTCATCTCATTCACATCTCAAAGCATCATAGACTCCTCAGATAGCTTGAGCCTTTTATCTGTTGAGAATCATGTTTTAGGTTAGCGGCTGATCTCAACATTCCTCATCCTAATGATTACATGTCAAGGTCATGTTTATTAATTTTCTTTGTTATGGCCTTGAGGTGCAACCTCTTAAACCACTAATAAAGTCTGCAGTCAAAGTAATAAACCTAAAACTATTGCTAACAAAGGCAGACATTAGTCATTAGTAGACATAAGTTGAACAAATCTTCAAAGTCCAACACAGATAGAAAAAAAAGGATTGGTGAGAACTGAAATAAAGGCATGACAAAACTGTCGTGTGGTGTTTATTCTGTGCACAGATTGGTCAGCAGTCTGCCAGAGGGATGCAGCTTCCAGTCTGCCAGAGTGTGACCAAGAGCAGAGGCCAAGCTATGGTTTGAACAAAGAAAACCAAAGGAGAATCCGAGTTAAGACGCAGTTGAAGGTCAATCCGAGGCTAAATGTGACATTGATGTTGGTACAGCAAAATCATCTGATCACTGAGCAGGACAGATCAATATAATTCAGGCCAAATATCAGTAAGGCATCATCAGAAAAGCCAAGTGTTGTAACTGAACCCAAGCTTGATGTGCTTAATCTCCAATTCTCTCACACAGCTCTGTATCAAGGACTGTTATTCATCAGTAGCTGATAAAACCACCTAAAGCTTTGTCAAGCATAGTCATAAATCCTGCTTCACTGTGTAAAACCAAGCCTAACATTAACCTCTGTCCAGAGGTGATATGAATATCTCTGGACTCAAAAGGTGTATTATGTATCATTACTCTAAATATTTTTTTTTTCTTTTGTTTGTTTGTCTTTGAATGTTGAGAACAGGGTGTACACCAGACTGACTGACTGGATCCTAGAGGTTCAGAAAAGAGCAGTAGCTTGACTGACCACTGGGTACGGAAGAGTATCAGGGCCAGGCAGGGGGAAAATAAAAATAATATTTTAGAGGAGGAAGATTTTTTTTTTTCATTATGCACTTCGAGAAAAAAGTCGAAATGTCGAGAATAAAATTGAAATGTTGAGAAAAAAGTCAAAATGTCAAGAAAAAAGTCAAAATGTCGAGATTACTGTTGAAATGTTGAGATTAATGTTGAAGTATAATTTCGAGAAAAAAGTCGAAATGTTGAGAAAAAAGTCAAAATTTCCTGAATAAAATTGAAATGTTGAGAAAAAAGGTGAAATTTCGACTTCATTCTTTAAATTGTATTTGAACATTAATCTAGACATTTCGACTTTCTTCTCGAAGTGCACAATAAAAAAAAATCTTCCCCTCTCAAATATTTTTTCTCCTGCATGGCCCTAATAGTCTTCCGTAACTGGGGGACGCACCAAAAGTGAGATTTCACATCCATGTCAACTGCACAGGGAGGGAATTCTTATGTACGCTATAAGTTAAAGCAGGGGTGTCAAACTCATTTTGCTTGGCGGGCCGGATTTGACCAATTTTTTTCTCGCGGGCCGCACACTCAAAATAACAAAAACGGTGCGAAAAATGTTTTTTCTAATTCTTTTTTTTTTACTATTGTTATCTAATCCAATATCAGTTTAGTTAATTTTAAAGGAAATGTGCACTTTGTTGACACTCTTATTATGTAAAATATATTTCTTCAGGATTTTTTCTTGAAATTTCTAGTTTTTTTTCAAATTATGTAAGATACTTTTAATATCATTTTACAAAGATAAATAGAAACAAGTATGTTTTTTTTTATATTTCACTTTTTTACAGGAAATTTAATTAAAAGCAAAATCTTTCTTATTACATCCAAGAGTGTTTCTTTGTGATTTAGAGATTTTTCCAGTTCAATTAAGTGTATTTATTTTTAAAAATCAGCGCGGATATTTACGCCAGTGTGCCGAAAAAGTCAGCACTTCTTTTTTAATTGTTTTACTTTGTCACTATCCTCGTATTCAAAACTGAAATTCTCCGAATAAATATCTTCTATCATCTTTTTTAGCAATGATATTTTTCCTGCGAAAATATATAATAGTAGTCAGTTAATAAAAATAAACGACCGTCTACAAAGCAATAAAATCGGCAAATGCATTCTAGAAAATTAAAAAAAGGTCGAAAACTGTTCTATTTGTGGAATAACGATGGATTTGTAGAAGAAATCCATTATCGGATATGCTGCGATTCATGGCAATTATTTATGCCTTCCTTTTTAGTAAATTAACATTTCGTTTTTTTGCGTTGGAAACTTCTCGCGGGCCGCATGAAAATCTCTCTCTGGCCGCACATTTGACACCCCTGAGTTAAAGGTTTGGACATAGTTTTTCATTCCAATGAAGAGGAAAACCTGTCCAAACGTTTGACTAGTAGCGTATCTCATCTGGTGTTAAAATAACAAATATAACATGGGTTCTTATGCTGTTAAATGTACCAAATGTGACCAGCTCAGGTAACCGGGAGACGGCTGGCCAGATTACCTGTGGCTCATTAGCTGCTATCTGTAGCAGCAGCTTCAGTAAGTCCTGAAATCAACCCACTTTTGTCTTGGATCATTCCAGGATCCTCGTCAGGTGGATTAATCGGAGCACCAGCCGATAGCAGGTCCTGCAGGCCTTGGTCAAAAGCCTCATCCAGCACTGGCAGCATGTGTTTCACATTTGATCAGAATGACTAAGGTAATCTTAGTTAGCATCACAAGTTTGCATCAGCTGAACCAAGTTTAAACTCACGGTGACTGAGTTATGCTGGGAATGTTCCAGCCTTGCTTGTCCTGTCCATTTATATTTTAACTGGGGTTGTGCACAATCCAGAGCCCAAGACCCAAAATAAACTATTAAAAAAAACAACAACATCCAGATAAGTTTGTAATTTGATAGCAGTAGCAATAACAATGTCACTGTTACTTTGATGGCCGGTATAAATAATAAGTGAATCCTAGTTCATATATTTTTCTGTTTTTGCTGAAAATTCCTCACCGTTTACTCTAGAAACCTTTGAACTGATGCTTGTGCAGCCGTCTAAAAGAAAGTCATAAATGATTACCAGCAGTAGGATAGTTTCCAACACACTGATTTTAGTAGTAAACTTGTGACTTTTTTAATGAATACATCCTATAGCCGAGACCGTCTGCTATGCAGATTAAGAATATTTACAGGCTGCAATACTGCAGTGATGTTTTTTTATTATTATTAAATTTTACCCAATTAAAATATGAAACATATATGTAATTCCCATGGCCTATAACACGAACAACACTGCTGCTCAAAGCAGCTTTGTGCATAAAGGGATTTGGGGATTTCTGCCACAAGTTTCCCAGATGTTTGAAAAAAAAAGAAAAATGCCCCTCTAACGCCTTAATTCCCACTGGGAAGCTATTTTGATACCAAGTTATGTTTCTGAGAGGCTTTAATATTATTTTTTTTTTAATCTTTAATCTTACTTTAAGTATTTCTTTCTTTGATGTTTTTTTTTCCAACAATATCTTTATTTGGTTTTCAAAATCCAATGACACAAAAATAATAGTGCTCTTACATAAAAGGAAACATCAAGTGAAGCTGAATTATTGTCCAGCATTCGAATCATATTTCCTTACAACTCAGATAGTTATGAGATATCATAAAGAAACACTCAATTTAGGTTTAAATTAGAAAAGGAAAGAGAAAAAGAAAGAAAGAAAAAAAAAATAAAACTCCAAATAAAACAAAAAAGTAACAAAAATCAAAATAACAAAGGTTTCTCTGTTTTCCAAGGGTTAGCCCAAAGTATTTCACTGTTGTGATTAATTCAGAAATATAAACTCAAATGTACAATTCACACTGAATAAAGAAATCAAAAGAAAGGAAATTATTTTAGAACCCTGCAGAGGATCAGAGTAGCTACGCCTCATCCACCCCACACCGCTTTAATCCACACTCCATACATTCCATAAAAGGACCACAAATGTTTTGAAACAATGATATAGTTTGCCCTTTATAATATAAGTAATCTTTTCCATAGGTAAAGTTGTAGACATTTCCTTAATCCAGTTATTGAAATTTGGTTTACTGGTACTCTTCCATGAGAGCTATGACTCTTTTTGCAGCAGTAAACACAAATCCAGGGCAGTGATTATTTTCTAGACACAAGATGTATATCAGGATATAAACCTAGGATAAACAGTTTAGGGTCAAGAACACATTTTTTACCTAGTATAGTCTCTAAAGCTTGTTTAATCTCCCACCAGAATTGTTGAACTTTATTGCATTTCCAGATACAATGGAAGAACGTCCTCCTCTCCGCACCTGATGCTCACGTCAGGGATGGCACCATTATACTTTTCTTTGATGTTTTAATAAGGATATACCGGGTACTCACTCATTTATATTTGTCCCCATAAAATACATTTAGACTCGAGACTAAAGGGAGTGATGCAAATTCTATTAATACAAAATTTCAAGATAACATGATAAACTCAATTGATCTTTTCTTCCTCATGTGCCGTAACAGGATGCAGTATTGATCAAGTCCTGTTAATGCTCTACTGATTTCCCTTTCAGAACCCCATTCCTCATCATGACCTGCCTTGATAACCTGCTCGTATTGACTGTAACTTGAGTATGGTTTCCTCTGATGGGGGCAGATATTTGGTTTATTTAATATTTATTAGACTTTTGATGACCCATAAGGAGTCTTTGCGTTGTTCACACATGAGGATCTCAAACTGACTCCTGACTGATCCGTGGGCAAAATCTGCGACTGACAAGTTGGACCTGAAGCTGTGTATCTGAAAGTGCCATAATTCTAGTCTTTGACATCAACATAAGCTCCTAAAAAGAGGTGTGAAAGTTGTACTTTTACGCAAAATCAACACAATGTATCCAAATGTTACAAACTCTATAGTGTAGGACTTTATTTCACTTTAACTACGTTTGTCATCAAGGTGGGGTTTGCTTTGATTCATGCTATGAGTCAGATCAACTTCTGGCTACGTATCATGATGTCAGCCAATAGGAAAACAGCTAAATACCTGGGGGGTATTCCAGGAAGCAGGTTCAACAAATTCCGAGTTTAAACCTGAACTCCGAGTTGACTTAACCTGAGATAAGAAAGTCGGAAGCCATCATCAGTAGAGCCCTGATACAACGATTCACCATGGCAACCGGCGACAACAAAAGAGCAACATACTTTTTCTTTTTTTTTAAACTTTATTTAAAGGAGCTTGAGGCTCCTTTTAAGAAATGAGACTCTCTAGCGCCACCCTTCACCACGACGGCCGTTGGGGGTACTGCAGCCAACAGTGAAGCCGGCATGGGAGAACAGGGAGAATGCGCATGCAGCGTCATGTGACGTCACATCCACAGCCCAGCGCGGGAAATTCGGGGCCGAATTGCAGCACATTTTGCAGCAACAGCCTGTTCAAGGAAAAGGAGAGATACACTAGAGCAGGGGTTCTTAACCTTTCTGACCTTGGGGCCCAATTTTTTCAGTACAGAGTGGCCCGAGGCCCGTTAAATATTAACACTGTATAGCAGCGAAGGTCCAGAACATCATAATAAATATATATATATATATATATATATATATATATATATATATATATATATATATATATATATATATATATATATATATATTCAAGTAGCCTCATAGTTGTATCAACATCTGCATCTGACTGTTATATTAAAAAGTACATATTTGCCCATTAACATGTGTAACTTCAATTACACATTTTTTAATAAATAAGATTTTATTTTATTTTTCAAATGCTATCTTATTTTATTTCTTTACCAGCAGTTTGAATTTCCCCTTTTCTTTGTTAATTGTCTCAACACATTTTTATAATAAATGAATATAAACACATCTTAGCAATTTAAAAGTTTTGCAGTTTTTCTTTCTTCCCCTTAATCTTATGCCCCCACTTTCAGTCGTTCAGTGAGAGAACTGAGCTCTAATTTCTCCTGCCAGGACTTTAAATCTGGGCTGGATGGTGTCAGGTTCTCATGCACATGAGAAGGTGCTCATTGATGAACCTGGAACGATATTTAGTTAATTATGTTCATTGTGGAGAAAGCTGCTTCACAGCTGTATCTGGACCCAAACATGTTTAAGATGGTCAGCTTATTTTCTGTGACTTCAGTTCAGACTTGAGTGGATATGTTTGATGAAAAACTTTGTGTTTTGTTTCAGTGGCGTTTCACTTTCGCACTTTGAACGCCACGGTCTCTGAACGTATGAGACACTGGTTTTGTCCCAGTGTGAAGACTGACCCAGGATGAATCTGTCCATTCCGGGTTGAACTTCCCTTTCCACCTGTTAGGCTTCTCATCTCTGTAAGAGTCAAGCTAATTACTTACTAAGTAACTTACTAAGTTTTATTTACATTAATAAGTTGTCAGGACTGCGCGTGTCGGATTTCATCCGAGCCTGATCAGCTGAGACGGCCGGGCAGAACCCGCAGCTCTCTGGCCGCTGCAGCAGAGTCACTTTCCGATGCTTTTGCGAGCCCGAACAACAGTCCAGTCCAGACGACACATCTACATGTACAATCCTTCAGCAGTAACGATGGAGCCCACCGCCCGAGCGGCACCGACCTCCCCGGCTGCGCGGACGAGTCAGGATAAATGATCACGCCGCGCTCGCTCGCTCTGGGCGCAGACCCAAGTAATCGATCCCTGATCCTGGCGGATCTAAACCTACTCTGTGCAAAATGAAGGATTTTCTCTATAAATACACACCATTTCTCTTACTATTACACCTAGAGCTAGCTGAGGGTCTTCTTCTCCTCATTTGGTCGGGAGTTGCTATGCAGTCCCGCGGCCCCCGCGGCCCACACGTACAAAACTGAATTATTTTCGCGGCCCACTAGATGGCGCTCGCGGCCCAAGTGTGGGCCGCGGCCCTATGGTTAAGAATCACTGCACTAGAGGGCTCATTCTTTTTGGTTTGGAACGCTTCATCTGACCTTATTACTAGAAAACTTAAAATGTATACGGATTTTTTTCATAAATCTTGCCACAATCCGGCCTCAAGCTCCTTTAACATTTCAATTTACAAAATCCCTTTGAGGAAACATTAGTTTGCATCTGAAGATCCACATACTTCACGCCACTGGAGTTAGAAGTGTTAATACGTGAATATGGCGAGTATGAGAGCATATTTCAGAAAAAAAACAGCTGTTCCATTAAAGGAGAGAATTGGCGTGGGAGAAAGTTGCTGCAGTCAATGTGTAAGTTTGAATGCAGCATTCATTTAACATTTAAGCACACTGTCTTATAATATTACCGATGAAAACAGTGGTGGAATGGTATTGAATGAAATTTTATTGTCATTTAGATCAGGGGCAGCCGCACACCTTGGCTTCAGGGGAAAATGTAAAGGTTTTTTAAATTTTTTTTATACATTAATGGAATTACTCTGTGTCTATTTGTATTGATTTATTCTATTACTTAATACCTGGGTTTTTAAATTGGGGTTATAAAATAACTACAAATGCATATCAGAACAACATGATGGATTTCACTAGGTATTATCTTTCCCAACACTTGTACCCCCCTCATATCTTGAAATGTGATACAGTATGTCCCAGCGTCCCTGACGACAGTGGTCGGTCGCTATCCATCTCGTTTTTAGCGCGCTCTGCAGTGTTACTAACTTACAAAAATGAAAAGGAAGTAGACAACCACGCAATTAAAAAAAAAAAGAAAGAAGGCAAGTGATGGGTCCAATGTTGCCCCAGCAGCAGAAGATATTAACGAGGCTGTTAGCCACTGATGTATTCATTATGAAAGTTCATCTTAAAGTAAGATATCAAATCACCCTACCCTCTTATAAATCTGTTTAAGGGAAATATTTGACTTTTTTTTACTCTCTCTCTTTCTGTCTTCTGCTCCTCCCTCTCCTTTTTGCATTTGGACTTTAACTGTTTAAAGTTAAACTTGGATGTCCCTGTGATATTGTTGCACTGACATAGTGAATAAAATACGCTGCGTTTGTCAGATACGCTTTTTCTGCTCTCTATCTCTGCCGCTTGCTGTCCGTGGTGCAGAAAACAGATGTGTATTGCGTAAAGTGTATTGCTGAATTGACGCCACTGAGGGAGGAGACGGAGAGAAACTTAGGCTTTATTGAAGTAAACCTGCTACCGAGCAGGTTAGGTTCACAGGGTCATTGCCATGGTAACTGACTCAGAGTTTGAGTTAAATCGCTTTCTGGAACTGAAAACTCTGGATTTCCCTCATCTCAGGCTTAACAAACTCAGACTTTTCACTAAACCCGCTTCCTGGAATACCCCTCTGGTCTAGTGGATACAGCACACATTAAAAAGGAAACAACAAGGAAGGGAATGATCAGCTGGGGCTTCTTACAAACTCTTACTTTTGTTTCCATTATGTCTTAAAACATATTTTCCTATCTAAACACCACAAACAACTTACAATTTTTGCCAGACTGATTTCACAAACCAGCATAGTCCAAATCAGAGATGTTATTGCTGTATATTTGTTATGGTGCATCATGCCTGCTCCTCCCACGTTACCACACTCACATCACCAGCCTTCTGATCACCAGTCCTGACACTACAACTCCCAGCATGCCTCAGTTCTCCCCATCATGGCTGCACCTGTGCCTCATCAGCTTCATCCATTCACCTGGTGTCCTGCTACTAATCCCCTGCACAGTCCCAGCTCAGTGTTTAGTATTGTTTGGTCCATTTGTTGTGCGTTTCAGGCTGCACCTGCGTCTCTGTGTTGTTGTTATTAAGCCGTACTTTAGTCACGTCTGCGCTCGTGTCCCCCCACTGCTATAAAACCAGACCCTGTGCTTGATGACTTTCACACTGTGTCCAGATCTCATTCTGGCTCAAATATAAATTGCTGGATTTCTGGACTTGTCATTGTTGAAAAAGTAATTAATCTCTCAAAGGTTACTTTGTTGTAGTCTCACAAACTTGTAAAGATTCGCCCAGAAAACACTTATTTGTTCTCTTTGCTATGAAGTTGTAGTGCCTGTAATGTTTTTATGAATCATTCTAAAATAATTACTTTTTCTTTTTTTTAGAAACACACTATATGTGGCCGAATTGGATAGAAATTCCAACTTTAAAGACCCTAAGTGTAATTTATGATGACGTAGTGATAAGTTTTTAAGCAACTTTCTGATTGTGTCACAACGATATTGGGTTTTTAAATTGGGAGGATAAAAAGGGAAGCCTTATCGGCATTTCATGGGAAGAGGAAAAAATAGCAGATATGTTGACAGGAGAATAACAGTTCAATATGATGATTTATGGCTAAAATCCACATAGCTGCCTCGGTTCCAGCGTCCACGCGTTGCAGAAAGTCAGCCGACTCACACACAGTCTTGGCTGGGGGGGGGGGGGGTTGGATATGGATGTGTGCCATTATTGATGTTTCCAGCTGAACCAGAACTGAAATGCAGGAAAAAGTCAAGTATGGGTACAGGTGGTATTTTTCCTGAGAAAATTCATTTTAAGTGTTTTGCTGACAAAAGGGAAAAGGGAAAAAATATGAGAATGCTTCAAAGTAGCTGTTACTTTGGGCTCTAGTCTGCGGTGTGTGTGTGTGTTTTTATCCTTTTGTCCAAAGTAGTTGATAAGAATTCTTCACACAACCACTTGGCCGTGACCCGGCGTACATCTGGGGGGGGTCACGTTGCTTCTGTTGAGCTGTAGAGAAACCACTCCTCTCCTCCTCCAGACCATTTCCTTTGCTGGCATTTTAATACAAACACTCCTTTTTTTAATCTGATTTAGGGCTGTTCGATTAATCGATTTTTAATTCGTAATCGCGATTATGTAATTAGAACGATGTTAAAACGTGAAAATCGTAAAATCGATTTTTCACTTTTTTTTTTTTTTTACCTTGTCTGCACACATATTAATGATTGATACCATATTAATGATTGATGGAAATACCTCTCAATACCTGCGACAAGTGCCCCATCGGAGAGGCTCTTTAGTGTAGGAGGGGGCGTTGTAACATGCCACCGGGCATCCCTCAAGCCAGATGCGGTAGACCGGCTCGTGTTCCTTGCAAAAAACTTGCAAATGTGAATAGCAAATGTAATGACTGACATTACACACCTCTACCTCCTTCATGGGTTGCATTATTATTTAGCATGCAAAGACCCAGTTTAGTTTAATTAGAAAATGTCTTGTTTTATTTAATTGGAAATATAACTTACTGTATGTTTGCAAGTGCTGATTTGCTGATTTTTTTTTTCAGAGATAAAACTTTATATTTTATTATATTTTTTAAAACTTTTTTTCAACTTATTTTACAGAGTTTTGCACTTTATTCATTCATTTTTGGTTTAATAAGAGCAAAGTTTGCACTTAAAGCCTAATGGGGCAAATGTTCAATAAAAAAACAGCATATTTGAAATCATTTCTTTGCCTTTTGTCAATTCACAAAATAATCGTAATCGTAATCGAAAATCGGATTTTGAGAGAAAAAAAATCAAGATTTTATTTTTGGGCAAAATCGAACAGCCCTAATCTGATTTGTTTTTAGATAATGAACATACAATCTCCTTTGTCTTCCGACTGTCACTTATTTAATTCTCAAGACATAATGATCCAGCTTCAAAATTATTTTTCACCCAAAACCTCATTAAGCATTGATATTTGAGTGTTAGTCTCTGATATTGCTTCTTTAACTAAGTAAGAGTTATTTCTTTTATCTCCAAGCTGATGAGCACTTGTGTGGCGAGGCCCACACTCACTACTAATTTGTCTGCAGCGCTGCTTTGGACTATTTTGAGCCGGTTCAGAGCGTCAGCCTTCCTTCCTTCCTGTTACTAAATGACCTTTGTGGAAGCAGGTGTTGAGGTTTAGGAGGCTGTGATGAGGTATTCTTTAACCAAGTTGAGTTTAATTGAAGTTCCTTGTCTTTTAACAAGCCAGAAACACTTCTGAAGTGACTATGATGGCTGGATTGTCAAATTCAAAAGCCTAGAGGCAATTTAAGATTTTTTTTTGACAGCTGCACATCTCTGTGGGGCTTCACGCTGTGGCATGATGAGGGGTTCAAGCTCCCTGTGTGGGCCTCGAATTTCTTTTGATTGGACTTCACTTACCATCTCCTGCAGTGATGAAAGCTGCAACACCATTCAGTCCAAAACATGTTTCAGTGCAATCCAGCAAATCCTCTTCCTGTATGGTCCAAAGTACTTCTTCAACTTTTAGGAAAAGCTGGTTGGGGTTCAAAAAGGCCTTCCTTCCCTTCATCATTCATCGCATTTTCTCTGGAAGTGATTAGCTTGTATAAATTCCCTGTGGTCCTACCTTGATGGAGGGAGCTTCACGGGATTATCACACCACAGTGGGTACAATAATAATAAAGCATTACTAATCTTCTAATCGAATCTTCACACTTTCACAGTTTTATCAATGGAAATAATGGATCATCCATGGAAACCTTAGGGCTCATGCAGGAGTCCACATGAGATCTGATGTTCTGACAAATGCATCCAGGTGCCGATGTTAGTCTTTACACTCCCCAGCTGGATCATTACTGCAGTTAAACCGATGGATGCAACTCATTTGATTTAGATTATCAGAGGGGAGTTACAGACCTGATAGTGTTTCCTGTCACACAGAATACTATTCCCAGATTACTGTGTTATGTATTATAGCTAGAGATGGTATGGACTAACAAATGTATCACCATAATTTCTGGCATTTATCCCGATAACGATAAAAATTACCATAAAAAAAAATACCAATTCAACTCCACCTTTTCAACTATAAATCTATCTCGCTCTCAGATCTGCCATGTTTGTTACACAAAAATGTCATCAACGGGAATTTATCTTTCTTTCTTTCTTCTTCTTTCTTCTTCTTTCTTTCTTTTCTTTCTTTCTTTTCTTTCTTTCTTTCTTTCTTTCTTCTTTCTTTCTTTCTTCTTCTTTCTTTCTTTCTTTCTTTCTTTCTTTCTTTCTGGCTCATTTCCTTCCTTCTTCCCTTCCTCTTTTCTCCCTTCCTTCCTTCCTTCCTTCCTTCCTTCCTTCTCTTCCTTCCTTCCTTTCTTCCTTCCTTCCTTCCTTCCTTTCTTCCTTCCTTCCTTCCTTTCTTCCTTCCTTCCTTCCCCTTCCTTCTTTCCTCCTGCTCTCTCCTTCCTTCTTCCCTTCCTCTTTCTCTTCCTTCCTTCCTCCTTTCCTTGTTTTCCTTCCTTCCTTCCTTCCTTCCTTCCTTCCTTCCCTTCCTTCCTTCCTTCCTTCCTTCCTTCCTTCCTTCCTTCCTATCCTTCCTTCCTTCACGTAATGTACGTTGTGCGTGGATTTAACACAGAACCATAAATCAGCTTTGCACAAAAAACATCATCAAGGGGAATTTATCGTTTTTACCACGAGATGACAAATTCTTACCGTGGAGAATTTTTTTGACGGTTTATCGTGAACTGTAAAATATCACCCATTCCTAATTATAGCCAATAAATAAAGCCTTGTGAACAGTTGGGATATAACGTTTGGCTTTGGCCTCAAACTACCACTTCAATAAGAAGTGGTTGTTGTTTACCTGTGCAGCCTTTCTATTAATCACCTCAGGGCCAAGTGAAAAGTGCTTAAAAATAGAAAATAGAAGTAGAAATCTTCTTCCATCTCGTAATTTTTTTGTCCAAGAGGAAAAAAAACATTATGTGGGATATACTTAGTTCCCCCCTCCATGCATACATAGAATTTCAGAGAGGACATGTAGATGTAAAAGCAGCCGTTGGTCAAAATAGAACACTGTATCCCAAGATTATTCTTCAAAAGTCTCCCTAACTGCTGTAATACTGTGCTGAAAAGCTCTGATACCATACCAGGGCAAATATCTGCTACACTATTCTGTCCAAAGTCAAATCTTCATCAACCCACAAGAAGAGTTTGCAGGATCTGACAAAAAATACACTTTTTCTGTTTAGATCTGAGCAGCTTTTAGAATTCCAACCGTTGTTCCCTGACAGCCGTGTTTGGCTCTCGTCTCCGTTGTTGTCGTTGTTTTTACTGCGCCGTCTTTGACCGCTACAGGCTTGATTCCAACAGCGGCCGTAACTTTGTACATAACCTTGTCTGTAAAGTGATGCACTCGCCTGAGAGGAGCCTAGTGTTCTCGTTGACAATAGAGGCAAAATAACGAGCCGGCGCTCACCGCCTCCTCCACTTCAAACCCTCACCGTCTAATGGCTTGTTGAAGAGGCTTGGTTTTTCCAGCGATGTTGCTGGAGGAAAACGAGGGGGGATAAACCAGAGAAGAAGGAAAACTGAAGGAGAGATCAGAGCCCAGACTTTCTCATGCCCCTCTGTTTCCTCAGCTCTCTCTTCTCAACGCCTCCCAGTGACTTCCAGTCTGTTTTGCGGCGCCGCGCGCTACTCCGCTTCCCAGTGTTTATCTGACATCATGAAGGGGTGTCGGCCACCCCCGCTCCTCCTGACAGCTCAAACCCTTCAGCGCGCTCACGGGCCCGGCTTTAGCGGATGACAAAGCACCGCTCAGCCCGACGACAGAACCACGCGGCTCCCAGCATGCCTTGCCCTCAGCACGTCACCTACCTGGTCTGGCACAGACGCAGCCGTGGAAACCAGCTCATTATTCACTCTGACAGGGTTTTATGACCCAGCAGCTTCACCCAGCCTTGTTCTGGGGGCTCCAGCAGATGCTTGAATCTGCAGCTATGACACTGTTACCAAACTGGAAGCAGAAACCTCGACGGTAAACAAACACAGACACGAGTTGTTAAGCCGAGGGTGTGATCTGTATTTATGTTGTTTCCAATGACTTTTTCCTGGTTGGATAATGCAGGCCAGCTGACAGTCTTGCCGGGGCCCCCGGACAAAATAATCTAAGATGGGCCCCCCTGCGCCCGGATCTCTCCTTCTCCTCTTCCTCTCCTCTCCCTCTGCTCTTCAGGTTTTTATACAAGCTAATGGACGTTAACATTAGAGCTAGCCAGTTAGGTTAAGTTACAAGGTTGGTAAACGTTGTAACTGTTTCTTACCTTGCTCTACGCTGACTTTATTAATTCCAGCTTCACCGTCACCACCTTTTTAAAATATTTGTGTAGAGAATCTCTGAGGCCTCTATTTTCTTATTCTTTTCTGAGCACCGGACTTGTGCTGACCGGACATTTTGACCATTCTAATGGTTGAATTAAATGATAACATCAAATTTTGATCAGCGACCAAACCATTTTTGTGTTGGGGGTTCTTGACCACAAGGACAATTAGGAAGAAAACAAATAACAAGCTTTTATGTAACTCAAATACTAAATTTTTTTTCCACAAATAGGCATATTTTGAAACATTTTGAAAAATGTTTTCATAATTTAATGAGAATACATTTTTTTTTTTTTTTTTTTTTCAGTTCTGGGCCCCCCGCGTACCCTGGGCCCGGGACAACAGACCCGTTTGTCCCCCCCTGTCGGCGGGCGTGGGATAATGTATCCAAACCAGAATCTGAGAATCCGACTTAGTCGGAGATAAAATAAAAGCCCAGTTTGGTTTTAAATAGCATTGTTATTCCGTGCAGGTTTGAGACCTAAAAAGAAAAGCCTAGAAAGAAGCTATTAATGCACTGCACACATTGGTCTGCAGGTGCATACTGATCAGCAAAGCTGCACTGAACTTGGGGTGACTCACTCGGGTCTTTATTTTGATGAAGCGGTTTCAGGGTCACGCTGGAAGACCTAGCTCTCCATCCTTTGTCTGCTCAATAAGGGACGAGGTCTGTGGCAACGAGAGGCCCGAAATTTCCCACAGGTGAGGGTTTTTTTTAATATTTCAATATTTTTATCCCCCTTCAATCACATTAGCATTGACCTCGCTCTCACTGGAATACGAAGTGAGCGGGACACGGGTCATGTTGAACAGATCTGAACGTAGCGCCCAAGCATGGAAACTAACAACGTCAGTAACCTGAGCCCTGCCGACTGCAGAAATAAATATATACATACCGTATGCTTACTATCTCTATACCAAAAAGTGGCTGACCTTTTTGAAAAAGTGAGAGCAGCCTAACTAACAGATTCATTGTTTTTCTCCTCTGGTAGAACTAAAGGAAACATCTGACAGATATCAGCACTGATATTTTAATAAAATATACATCAGGGGCAGCTGGGGAAAGCTCAGGGCTGTGCATATTGTTGAAATGGCCACGTTTCGTATCCATATTGCGTTTTATCATCTCATATCATTGGTATTCTATCAGAATAAGGACAGAGGAAGTAATTATTTATCAAAAGTAAGTTATACGAAAGTCACTTGGTTTTTTTTTTGCCCTCTGTGAAAGTTTTTGCAAAACTTTGCTGGCAAAGGTTTGCTGTAGAGCTGCACAATACATCGTTAAAACAGGTGAAAAACATCTCTTTTCAGACCTACATGCAATGTCATTTCCAGTTGACAATGATTCTACATTTTAGTTCAAAAGCTGCATCAAAGATAAATGGACTATTTCCTACAAGTTTCCCCTGAGGTTCGTCAAACGCTCCTCAACGCCCCCGAGGACTGCCTGGTGGATCCTCCTCCCCAAACCTGCACCAACGTGCCTCACGTCACAGGATTCATGGGCGAGCCCGCCTGCGCTGTAGGAGTGTTGCCAACTTGGAGACTTTTCAGACCGTTTCCAGACCTCACTAGCAACAAATCGAGCCGCGTTCTCGGGTCTTTATTGGAGGCTCCACTGTAAAAGCACGTATTGTTTTCACTTGTTGTTCAGCGAACAACTGTTGCTGCCGTCGGCCACTCCCCCGTCCCAGATCTACGGTGGCCGAGACCCGCCATTGCTGAAAATAAAAGTAACGCTGCAAACAGAAAAAAACGCTGCTGCAAATAAAATAAACGCTTAGCAAATAAAAGAAACTCTGCAAATAAAATAAAAAAATGACGCAAATAAAAAAGCCACAATGGAAGTGAATTACTGGGGACTATTTTTGCCGATGCACCGGTGTTGCACATTAAAAATTACATGTAGCGACGTTAAACACTAACCTTTTCACTTATTTTCTCGTTCGTTGTTCTTCTTATTCCTCGCTCTTCTTATTTCTTCCTTTTCACTTACGTCCTCTTCTTCTTCTTCTCCTCTCACATAAAAACACCGGTGCATCGGCAAAAATAGTCCCCGGTAATTCACTTCCGTTGTGGCTTTTTTATTTGCGTCGTTTCTTTATATTTGCAGCGTTGCTTTTATTTGCAGCGGAGTGTGTTTTTATTTGCAGCGTTTATTTTATTTGCAAAGCGTTTATTTTATTTGCAGCGGCGTTTCTTTTTATTTGCAGCGTTTCTTTAATTTTCCGCAATGGCGGGTCTCAGCCACTGTACAGATCGCTCTCAAGGTGGCCTTCTGATCATAACATTAATTATTTAATGGCACTGCACTGCCTTGTAGTGAGGATCAAGAATTAGGGAAGGAATTGTGATGTACCTATTGTGACTGACGATACTCGTTTCAATTGGTCAAAAAAAATTAATGTTGAGAATCCCAATCCCAATTCTACGCAAAAAAAAAAATCCTAAATCAAATTTTTTTCCATAATAGTGAAGCTCTAGTTTCCAGATAAACTGTCTACAACGCTTTTACTTCTAAATTTGAACGGCAGAATCTTTTCTTTTTTTTTTTTTTCCTTTTTCTTTTTTCTTTTTTCACAAATAACAGAACCTTTCCTCCTACACACATACAATCAAAAAGTGCATATTAGGCCGACATTAATACAAGCAGCAAGATTAATTATTAGAAGACAATTCCCCTTCTTTTACAACAACCCATTTCCATCAGTATCCAAATACAACACAACATCTCCCCATGCTTCAGTCTCTGCTTCACCGTGTTATCGTCTGTGATTCACTGTCCGTCCAATTCACAGTGATCATTTTTTGGGCAATCAGTAACAAAATATGCAGCATGTATCTCTGTTCTGCGTTATATGTTTTCTTTGTTACAGCTCCCAACAAGTACACCGTAGGATACAGAGGAACATTTACTTTGACAATATTTTTAATTTCTGCTTCGACATTTTTCCAAAACACTTGAATTATTGGACCGTCCCAAAAGATATGTGCATAATCCCCAATTCCACCACAATTCCTTCAACACAGTTCAATGAAAGGTGTGTTAACAAACAAAAGAAATATTCAGAGGAGTGTTAAAATATCTCATTTTTAATTTCCAGTCGAGCAGTTTCCATAATTGACTATTTAGTCCTTTGTGACTGTCCACACATAATCTTTCCCACAGATTATCTTCAATTATAATATTTAGTTCCAGTTCCAATTTTTCCTTAATATTCAGTGTGCTTTGTGTATCAGTTGAGATTCTTTTATATATCTGAGATACATGCTTTTTATTTGGAATATCCTTCTCTATTATAGAAATCAAATATTTTTACATTTTATTGGATTCCTACTAAAGCTGGGCATACACTGTGCGATATTTTAAATCGTTTGATTCAGCCCCATCTCAAACTGCACGACTAGATCGCTGAGTTCAAAAGTTCACAGCCCACGATTTATGTTCTCACACTGTACGACCCGATGCTCTGATGCGACCCGTCTGCTCACACTATACGATCATAATCCTCACGTCGGACCTCTGCGTACTGGAACTCGAGGCCGGTTCTGGGGCAGGGGTGGGCTGTGCCCACCCAAACGTGCGTCCTGCCCACTGTTGAAGAATATTATCTAAACCAGTTCAGAAGTCCGCTTGTGGTGTAGTGAGTTTTATTCAGTAAGCCGGCGGTGGGCATGACCAGCACAGATCAGGTCTGAATTGGTGTGCCGACCCAGAGTGGCTCGACGACAAGACTTTTATACAGTAAATTCAAAGCGCAAAAGGCAGGGAATACACAAGCCAAGTGACAGACGAAAAGCAATTCACAGTTGGATGTGATCTGTGGCCAAATGTCCCCATCGGGCATTTGGCATGACTGTCACTAAGTTCCAAATCACCCCATGGGGTGCTCTAGTGTTTCAAGTCTGTTTGAACCAACTTCCAAGGTGTCGTCTTCTGTAGGGGGGGGGGGGGGGTAGGAAGCTGATATTCATGTCGACCACGGTGCTGTCACAATGCCTCATCACCACCCAATCAAAGGTTATGGGGATCCTTTATTTTTTTTATTAAAAAAAATCCCCAAATATCTGTACCGTTTCTGATTGGGCACTGCGCATCATTTTTAGACACAACAATGAACGCATACCGTCAAAGTTGTGTCTCGGCGGAGGGAAGTGTTCAGAACAGCACAGAGCGCACACTAAAGGCTGATTTATGGTTCCGCGTTACACCAACGCAGAGCCTACGGCGTAGGGTACGCGGCGACGCGCACCGTACGTGGAAATGCGGTCTTTTTTCTGCTATTAAAACATGATTTGTAATGTGAATTTGCAACACTTAAACTAAAAATAATAGTTTTTGACGTGACATCAGAGATTGCGTATGCTCTCTGTGAAAGGATGAGTCAAATCGGGTCGTAGCTGCTTCAACTGTGTGATTCCTTCACGAGGAGCGACCAGGATTTCAAACACGCTTGATTTTCTTGCGACCTCACGATTCGTGATCGGGAGTTAGTCGTGAGGTGTTACTCTCTCGTCGTTACCCCACGTATACTGCACGAGGCACGACCAACGATTGGGTCGAAATCCGTACCGATCCAAAAAATTGTCGCACGACTGGAAAATCGGCTCAAAACGAGCCGATAATCGCACAGTGTATGCCCGGCTTAACTGTCTCTCTCTCCCTGTGGCGTGTCAGGTAGTGTCTTATTTGGAAATATCTGTATAGGTCATTTGATGTAAGTCCAAATTGTTCCTGAAGTTGCCTAAATGATTTAACTACTGTTCCATCAAATAACTGAGTCCACTATTGGCCAATATTGGCCCATATTTGGTAGCCACCATCCCCTATTGAAATGGCCAAGAACAAAAAAAAAAAAAAAAAAAAAAAAAAATGTCAAGGTGTATCAGTGTCGAAGGTGTGAAACAATGGAACCGCCTGGATGAGGAACTAAAAAAAAGTAGCTCAATTTATAATTTAAAAAAAAATTATAAATCTAAAATAATGGATAAATATAGAACACAAATATAAATTCTCTTCATATTAAACTGTCTAAATTATGCAACTTTCCTCCTGCAGCTGTCCTCAATCGTGAGTGACCACATTTATTTTCTTCTCTTCTTTGTTTATTTTCTTTGTTTTATTCGTTCGTTTCGTTTTCTTCTTGTTAGTATCTTTTGTTTCTGAAGTCTGCCTTTGTTGAAAAGGATAGGCAAAATAAGCCATGAGGCTTCAGCTTATACCTTTTTGGTCAAAAAAAAAAAAAAAAAGGAAATGTGTACATATATATATTTATACCTGTG